>NC_057805.1:145319570-145647926 GCF_018294505.1 Triticum aestivum
GCTACATACTTCTTGTATCGGTCAATCTTCCTCTCCTAACCACCTTAGGAAGCTATCGGTTTCCAAAACACATCCATTCTTTCTCTCCATGTTTTGATCTCTAACTCTCTCAACTACACAACCCCCCTTTTCCACTCTGTTACCAAATGTATTTACCTCACACACCCGCCATTGCACCGCATGCTGAGCTCTCTCTCTCCCTCTCCCTCTCACCCTCTCGCGCTAAATACATGCATTGCCTATCTAGCCCCCCAACCTCTCGTGCGCACGCACACACGTTGTCTATCTAGGTCACTCCCTCGAGACTGTCTCACTCTTTCTTCCGCACGGCGGGCCACACTCGCTCAATCTCGCTCTCTTTATCTGAGTCTCGTTTAACCTCATTTTCTTTCACACACAAATGATATATCTCCCTGTTCGGGCCTCGATCGACACACTCTATACTCTCTCACGTAGACTATCTATCTAGGTCAGTCCATCGAAGCCGCCCCCACTCTTTCGACCTCATGGCGGGCCACGCTCGCTCTCTCTCTCCCCCCCTCTCTCCCTCTCTCTCTTTGTATGTCTCGGTTGACCTCGCTCTTTGTCGAACAAAAACGATATATCACCATGTTTGAGCCCAATTCGACTTATTCACATTGTATACTCTCTCACGCACATTGTCTATCTAGGTCACTCTCTCCAACCCGTCTCACTCTTTCGATCGCACGACGACCCTATGTGATCGATTGACCTTGCTTCCTCCCACGCACAAAATATATCTACACGTCTGTGACTGGATCATCTCTCAAGCTCTATCTTACAGCCCTCACCCTTGCCAAAAGCTCAATCGGACAATATCTCTCCAGAGCATATATATTTGTTCAATGAATGTCGGACCACACTCACTTTGTCTCTCTATCTATATGTATCTCGATTGACCTCGCTTTCTCATGCCGTATCTTCCACACATTGAAGCTACCTCTCCATCCCTCGCAAAGCCGGAGCTATTTACATTGCGAGGGGCACTCCAACCTTGGATTAATTTGTGTAGGCATTTATTCCGGTCGGTTTAGATTATATTTTCGTAGCATTCGGCCCACAACTACTTGAAACACCGTTGCAACCCCCGCAACTCCCCTAGTTGATTTCCCTCTCGCTCGGTCATCGCTCTCTCGCACATCCTTTCTCGCCTTCAACGTCGCACCATGGTATTATTGCAAAAAACTCTGTTGTTCTCTTTAATTATTATAAATAAGGTACAAAACTACACACCGATAGTCCACTTGGAATGGAACAAATTTCGACCCACAAATTAAAGTGCTAAAAACTACACACCGAGGGGCCCACATGTCATGAAACAAATTTGGACCCATATACAAATTAAAAAAATAAAGGACGAGGATCGAACATGCGACCAGGGCCTTCAAGCCGCACGTCAATAGGTAACATACGTAGAACATCAATGTTTGTTGTACCTCCCTTTGTTCACATAATGTTTTTATATTACCACAGCCTATTTAATGGATAACATGTAATATTATTTTTAGTACTATTCGCCTTCACTTACTGGTGGGTTCCATGTGTGCTCTCTCTCTCCTCCCCTTCCGCGTTTAGACGCACGGGCAAACACGAAGAACTCGCGGGCGATGTTGCCGTTGACCATATCTGGACGCGTTCACAAGTTACGGCACCAGTTTCACGTGCTAGCAGCACTAGTCAGTGTGTACGTGCAATGCATGTTAATTTGGAAGTATATTAAGTGCATGCGGATATTAAGTAGGATATTATTTGTGTGTTATTATGTGATTAGCACTATTTTTGGCATGAAATTAACTGCACGCTAAACATGTTGAGCGCTCGACATTGATGCATTCTAGGTCATTGGATGACAAGGAATACACGTGGCTTGATGACGTTTTATACTTAATTTGATACGGCTCTAGCAGAACATTCAATCAATCAAACCATACATTTCATTCAGTCTGACTCTGACTTTAAATTATACAATGATCAATCTAAAATAAACGGAAATGATAAACGTTCAGATTTTAAGCATGGCAATCCGAACGTTTTTCATGGCAAATTTAGATTACGCGGCGGTGGCGGGGGCGTCTTGCGGTGGGAAGCGGCTCCTATGCCGTGCTCTGTGTGTCGTCGGGCCACTGACCGACGGCGATGGCGGTGCCTTGCACCGTTGTTGGCGTACTCCTGGACGTTGGCCTAGCTTCAAGGAAGGCCAAAATGTTCTGGACTTTGGAGCGAGTCAACTGGCGGGAGGAGGCAACTGGCGTTGGTGCAAGGAAGTGGTCGACGGCGGCCATCCATGCCGCTGAGGGGGGCATTGGCACCCGCGCGGGACATGCGCTGTCAACGGCACGACGGAGACATTCGTGTGCACGGGCACCGGCACGGGCGCGCACGTCAGTGCACGCGCAGGCGCATGCGCTGGCAGGTGTACCGGCACCGGCACGGGAGTGCGCGTCAGTGCACGCGCAGGCGCATGCGCTGGCAGGTGCACGGGCGCGTGAAAGTCAGCGGGGACCTCGTGGAACCCCGTGGCATCAAGCTCGGCGACAATGTGTGGATCCCAGCCCATCAATGCCACGGGGATGGGCGTTGGCGCAGTCGGGGCGACGGGAGCCGGAATGGGAGCGGGGACAGGTGCGGCGTCTTCCCGCGAGGCCAGTTCAAGCTCGTCCCAAAGCGCCTTATGTTCTTGAGACTCCGGCTGGGTGTCTTCCTCAGGAAACTGGAAGACTAAGGGCAGACCATCGTGATGCAGCATGGCGTATGTTTAGGTCAGGCTGGTTGGAGGTAGACGACAGGAGAATCGGAGAAGAAGAGAGAAGATTGTAGCGATACCGGGTAGTGCGGGGTTGATTTTAAACTGCGGCGCCGACGACATTAAAAGTGGGAGCAGTTGGGACAAAGGTGGGCGGCGGAGCCTGGTCAAAGGGCTCGCCTCCCGGTGAGCCTGCACAGCGGTCTGCTCGCACGCCTCCCTGTCAGCCGGCGCAGCGGTCTGCTCGCATGCCTCCCGTCGACTCACACGCTTGCGCGGACGGCACCTGCCGATGAGAAGCGGGACTCGTGGCGGCACGTAAACGCCCACAGTTTCAATAGTGAAAGCGTTTGCCTTAACGTGACAGGTCTTTGTTCCAAAATACCTTGGCTCTTCATTTGTGCAACTTGTCATAAGCAGCTTGTCTCAAATTGAAGAAAAAATTTACGAAGTAATATTTGTGCCATATCACGTGACCATGCTCAGTTTCAAGAATTTATGGTCACTTTTGGATTTTCTAAAATTTAAGATCCAGGATTCGAAACAATATCATAACCTGCATCATGCAATAAATTTTCAAGCCATACATCTGTCCTATTGTATTTCTTAAGAAAGGATTTGGTCAAACATTTTGCTTAGTTAGACTTCAGACAAGTTATATGCAGAGCAAAAGGATAATCCCTCCGTACCAGTGCATTGCCTGATATATTAACTCAAGTACTAGGCACGAACAAACGGGCTCAATTCTGTGCTCATCCTGGTGTAGTAGTAGTAGTACTAGGCAATGCAGTTGACGGGTGACCTTGGCGAGCGGCGGCCGAGGGAATTGAACCGTGCTCGGCACGGTAGGTAACGTTGTCTAGTTACTAAAGCATCCCTCCGTTGTTCATCGGTAGTCATTATGGACCGAGGACATGAGGGGAATTTCCTAGGGCTGGAATTCTGGCCGCCAGATATTTCGACTTGAAACGCGGAGGCTCGACTGGTTGGGGTTGCCTAATGTGCGTACCACACACGCCACCAGAAGGACACGAACCTGGTTTTTTTATTTTTTTAGGATCAACACGAGCCAAGGTCTGGCTGGTACGCCGTTGGGTCCTACCATTCGAGAATACGAAAGGAACCTTTTAAATTGCCGAACGAATCTATGTGTATTACAATGCCCGTATTTTCCTTGCAAATACTAATCTCAACGTGGTAATTGATTTATGACGAGTTGTTGAATTAGAGTGAGTTTGTGATATAGTGATCTCAACGTGGATTTCATATTTCATGGTATCCCTAGTAAGTTTTTCAATGCAAATTCAAATTTAAAAGATGAACAATATGGAGGTGAGAAAACTTTGTATGTATCAAGCATATGACCACACACACACACAGGGAGACACCCACACACGAACACAACAACAATCCAATAAGTATAGTGCATCTATTTTTCCAAACCATGCATGTATGACACGAATTCAAAAATACTCCTTCTGTTCCTAAATATTAGTCTTTTAGAGATTTCAACAAGCGACTACATACGGAGCAAAATGAGTGAATCTACACTCTAAAATATGTCTATATACATCCGTATGTGCCAGTCCATTTGAAATCTCTAAAAAGACTAATATTTAGGAACGAAGGGAGTAAAATGTAAGACATGCATGGTCCTCAATTCAATATTTAAAACGAACATGAAACCGAAACATGAATATTAAGTCTTGTACTACAGTACATGCAAATGTTGTGTTTAATTAGGCAGAGCTATGATTGTCGGGGGTCAACCCCTCGACCTTAGATAAAATTGTGAAGCTCTGTTTAGGGTTGTTTAGATTATATTTGTCCCCACCCTCCCAACCACCGATTGGTTGTGCACCCCCACCCCTCCTCCCTGGGAAAATATCATGTGCCCCCATACCTTAGATGCTATATGCCGATACGAGTTGCTTGGAGCTTGTAGATATGAGATATAGCAGCTCACATGATGTCTTAATATTTTTACAGGAAACCTTGATGAGTTTGAGAATTGCACACAATTTGTACAAAAATTACTCAGATGCCCTTGGATCCCATATCGAACGACCTCGAAGCTCGTATCACCGTAGCATCTAAGATGAAGGAGGACACCATTCTCCTGTATGTAAGAATATCATGTGCTACCACACCTTAGATGCTTTGGTGATACAAGCTCTTCGGAGCCGTTGGATTTGTGACCCAATACCTCCTCGGTGGTTCAAATGTTTTTTTGCAGAAAAGCCCCCAAAGAGTTCGGCCACAGCTTACAAGCACAAAGACTGCTCAGATGCCATTGGATCTTAGATCAAACGACCTCGAAGCTCGTATCGCCGTAGCATCCAACCTGCGAGAGAACCTTATGTTTTCTCACACGGGAGAATATGAGGTGCTCCCGCACCGTAGATTCTATGGTGATACGAGTTCACGAAGATCTAACGGCCCGCAGTAGGAGGTTTGAATGTTTTTGCAATATACGGCTGAGAAAGTTTGGGAATTGCGTAGAAAGCACAAGTACTATGCATGTGCCATCTGATCACTGATGATATGACCTAGATGCTCATATCACCGTAGCGGGTAATTAAGCTACGGGGTGCACCTAATATGAGCAACGGGGAGCCGTTGGATCCAAGATGCAGCGGCACACACGAGGCCTGAATGTTTTATTTGCAAAAAAACTTTGGAGAGTTTGGAAATTGCGCATAATTACAAAGACTACTCCCAAGCCATTGGATCTCACTTCCAATGGTGTAAAACTCGTATCACCATAGCATCTAAGCTGCGGGGTGGATGTGATATTCTATGCCGCTGTCATTTTTGTTTGTAAACTTGCAAAATACGTGTAACTCGTGCCGTTACTTGTCTAACCGCGCAAAGTGTTTGTTCAAAAAAACCATCCTACACTGAAATATCAGAACAACACACGGGGGTCCCACTTGTCATTAATCAAATTTGGACCTAAAACTAACAAATCTAAAAGACGAGATTCGAACTGGCAACCTGGACTACAAAGCGTGAGTCGATAGCATGAAACAACAACAGTTGTTGGCTTTGTCCATTAACTTGATTTTATACAGTATTACATTGAGTAGAGTAGAGGGAGTGCCTCGTCAACAAGTGCATGACCGTTGACTCACTTACTGGTGGGTCCCAGGTCTGCGATCTCTCTCTTCTCTCCATCGTCTAACCTTTGCACGGGCACACACAAAGAGCGGCGCTAGCTTGCCGTGGTGTTATTACAACTAAAAAAAAGGTTGGAAAATAGAAGAATCGCCTAGAACAAGAGACGTTGTGGCTGGTCGAGACAGAGCTAACCACACCTATCCTCCGTGCCATGTTAGCATGATGAAGCTGTGTGGCTAGTGGGGTGTTTTCGACCGACTGGCTGGGTCCCGAGGTCGAACCATAGGTACTACGTCTGATACTGTAAATTTTTAAATGCACATTTTTCCTCCGTGCTGAGACATGGCACACCCTACCGCGCAGTTTCGGGGTCCTCCCGGGTGGTGCACGCATATATTCTTCCTGACGTGGGACGCCCTACCACGCGTTTTCGCCGAAGCAAGTAAATGAGTCGTCAAATCACGAAAGACCACCTTTCCCGCCGAGTACATCAGTGAAGCACGGTGGCTAGCTAGTTGGGCTAGTTCGACCGATTAGCTAGGCCGCCGCCACATTTGTTTTTTCACCCCTTTTTTATCTACTTGCCGGCAGGTAAATTTAAATATCCACCGCGGCGTTGCTCTGGTGTTTGAGTGCGGCAGGATTTTTAATTTTTTGATTGACGGGAGCAGGCGCAACAGGATTTTAATTTTTTGATTGACGGGAGCAGGCGCGACAACAATTAGTCACGATGACTCCGCCTGTAAAACCCACTGCTCCCTGATGTGAGAAGTCGTCGACTGGTGTTTTACCATGGTGAAAACCAAAAGATTCCCCGCTCCTTGGCTGGCTCCCTCCGCCTTCCCATAGATTGCATTGCCTTTCTGCCGTTTCGCCCCCTGCATCACCAACGCCGTGTGCCTCGAGAAGCAGAGGGACTTCGGTGGTGTTTAGGCGCCCTCTGCATGGGCCTGTCCATGTCTCGGCGCAACATGACCATTGGATCAAACTCAGACGGTGCAGATCAGTCACTGTAGCACAAAGCGTGTGGGTGTGTTTGGTTGCATTCTCATCTCAATATAGTTGTTTCCTCTTCGTGTATTTGTGTTAACCTACTAGTGTGGACTCATGCACCCTTCATGCACTCTGTCAAACACCCAAAAGTGGGTCGAGAAAGGAACTTCTGCTCCCATCCCGTGCACCCTTCATACACCCTGCCTAACACTATTCGTGCTTCATATGGTTCATGTTTTGTGGAGTACTGTAGCACCGTACTCTCCGGCGTTGTAGACCTAGTTCTGTTAACATTGATCTCACCGTTCATTCTCGACCGGACAGTCGAAAAAGCGGTACTATGTTACTACATTACTGTTCATATAGTTGACATGCGCACAACATCATTTGTTGTCGTCATATCTTACTACACTAGCAACAAGATTATGTAGTACTAACGTATGAACCACTGCACATGCCTAGTAGTAGGAGCACTATGTATGTTCAAGTGGCTGCCATGTTTCACACTCCTCCGTCGTAAGAGTGGAAACGCTTGCTGTAATTATTTTTTCTTCAGAAAAACAGTGGATACGCTCTACCGTGCGGATCCTCCTCCAGCCATGCACTAAATTACTCACTTTCGCCGACGTGTGGGCCAGCCAGCATCGGGGTCCACCAGCCATGCACTAAATTACTCCGTAGTAGAGTGACGGTAGACTACCCCGATCGAAGCGCCGTAGTAATGCCCAATGAGCCGTCAAATCACAAAAGCCCCTCCTTTCCAGCAGTAAGTTGGACGGACGAAGCAACCATCATTTCACTCTTCTCTCTTGGCTTCCTCTCTACCCACTCGCTTCTCCCTCATCTTGTTCCTCATTTCTTCAAGAAAACCCCGACCTGCTTCTGCCATTGTTCGTCTCTCCCAAAGAAGGAAAGGTGAGAGCATCAATGGTGTTGATTCTGGCCAAGGCCCGGTCTTGCAACCCCGAGACTGATCCTATAACTCCCTCTCTTTTCTTCTTTTGGGTTTGTCATTATGGTTTCTTTTCTTTTATTTCTATTTGACAGTTTCTTGATGGACGCTGGAGCACCGATCGAAGTGATGTCCATGGCTCTGGCCAAAACCGTCGAGGCTCATGGTACGAAGAAGCGCAAGCACCCCGCCGAGACTACCACAGACAAGCTCAAAGCCATCGCCCTGTCCAAGCCCCCCTCTCTGGGATCCCTCATTAAGCAAGTCCAGGTAATATCTCATCTTGACAATCTTTTTCTCGATCTTGATCGTGTTTTTTCATCTAACACACAGTACTAGTACTAGTAGTACAACTTTCTCGGTGATCTTGCATGTGATTTTTGTGTGCCAAATGACGGTTCTAAATTCCTCTTTTGACCAAAACATGCGAGAGGTTGACACAGATTTCTTATAGATTACTTTCAACTACTCCCTCTGTCCCAAATTTCTTGTCTTAGATTTGTCTAGATACGGATGTATCTAATACTAAAATGTGACTTGATACATCTGTATCTAGACAAATCTAAGACAAGAATTTTGGGACGGAGGGAGTACTTTATGAACATCAATGCTACCTTTGAAGAGGGTATATTTGCCTCAGTAACTTGTGTTATGGATTGTAACGCCCACGATGCGGCTATATCTCCCACGTGTCGAGGCACGACTTAGAGGCATAACCGCATTGTGATTTTTTCGCAAGAAGGGTCATCTTCACACAATCCCATGTAATGAACAAGAATGGGATAAAGAGTTGGCTTACAATCGCCACTTCACACAATACATAAATAAAACATACATCATTCAAGATACACACATAGGTCCGACTACGGAACCAAAATAAAAGAAGACAACCCAACTTCTAGATCCCCGATCGTCCCAACTGGGCTCCACTACTGATCAACATGAAAAGAAACAACACAACGAACAAGATCTTCATCGAGCTCCCACTTAAGCTCAGTTGCATCACCTGCACTGGTATCATCGGCACCTGCAACTGTTTGGAAGTATCTGTGTGTCACTAGGACTCAGCAATCTCACACCCGCGAGATCAAGACTATTTAAGCTTATAGGAAGGAAAGGGTAGTGAGGTGGAGCTGCAGCAAGCACTAAGCATATATGGTGGCTAACATACGCAAATAAGAGCGAGAAGAGAAGCAATAGAAAGGTCGTCAACTAGTAATGATCAAGAAGTGATCCTGAACTCCTACTTACGTCAAACATAACCCAGAAACCGTGTTCACTTCCCGGACTCCGCCGAGAAGAGACCATCACGGCTACACACGCGGTTGATGCGTTTTAATTAAGTCAAGTGTCAAGTTCTCTACAACCGGACATTAACAAATTCCCATCTGCCTCATAACCGCGGGCACGGCTTCGAAAGATAATACCCTGCAGGGGTGTCCCAACTTAGCCCATTATAAGCTCTCACGGTCAACGAAGGATAAACCTTCTCCCAGGAAGATCCGATCAGTCTCGGAATCCCGGTTTACAAGACATTTCGACAATGGTAAAACAAGACCAGCAAAGCCGCCCGATGTGCCGATAAATCCCAATAGGAGCTGCACATATCTCGTTCTCAGGGCACACTGGATGAGCAAGACGTCGGGTTGGCATAGACCCTGGTAGCCCAGGGGGTGCCGGACATCGCTCGGTTTGGACCAGCACTCAAAGGAGAGCTGGCTCGAGGGGGGGGGGGTAAATAAAGATGACCCTTGAGTCTGCAGAACCCAAAGGAAAAAGGCTTAGGTAGGCAAATGGTAAAACCAAGGTTGGGCCTTGCTGGAGGAGTTTTGTTCAAAGCAAACTGTCAAGGGGGTCCCATAAATCACCCAACCGCGTAAGGAACGCAAAATCAAGGAACATAACACCGGTATGACGGAAACTAGGGCGACAAGAGTGGAACAAAACACCAGGCATAAGGCCGAGCCTTCCACCCTTTACCAAGTATATAGATGCATTAATAATATAAGAGATATTGTGATATCCCAACATATCCATGTTCCAACATGGAACAAACTTCATCTTCACCTGCAACTAACAACGCTATAAGAGGGGCTGAGCAAAAGCGGTAACATAGCCAAACAACGGTTTGCTAGGAAGGGTGACAAAGGTTAGAGGTTCATGGCAATTTGGGAGGCTTGATATAGCAAGTGGTAGGTAACGCGGCATAGCAATAGAGTGAACAACTAGCAAGCAAAGATAGAAGTGATTTCGAGGGTATGTTCATCTTGCCTGAGATCCCGCCACGAAGAAGAACGAGTCCTCGAAGAAGACAAACGGACGTAGTCGAACGAATCCTCACAACTCCGGAACGAAACCGAAGGTAACGAGAGAAGCAACCCGGAAGAAGCAAACAACATAGTAAACAACCAACACATACACATGGCATGATGCACCAACAATTATGATGCATGTCCGGTTCAAATATGCATGGCATGGCAAAGTGCAACAAACAATACTACAAATTAAATGGAGCTCAATATGCAACGAGTTGCATATTGAAGAAACACCACATCAATTATTTAGTTCTCTCTCGTTTAAGTACCCAACAATATTAAATGTTATTAAACATGGCAAGAGGTGAAGCATAAGTAAACTAACTATTTAAGCAAGTTAAATGAGGCCGGAAACAAACAACACCAATTCCGGAAAATCCTCATGTCCATATTTTAGATTTGGTACTGTTCTGCCATAAACGAAATTTTAATGTTGTTAAACAGCAAAATAAAGTGCACCATGTTAATCTATGCATTTTCCTACCCCATTTACATATAAAGTTTATTAAATTCCGAGTTACGGTTAATTAGTTATGAAATAAATCATTTTAACATGGCATTTATGCAAATTTAAACAAACAGAATTTTAAACATTTTAAACATGGATGAGAGTGACATATTATGAAACTAGATAAAATTCTAAGCACTTTTCATATATAAAACATTTTAATCCGATGGACGGTTGTGGAGTTATTAAATGCATGAAGACTAGGGACTTTTCTGCAAAACGGAAATCCTAGGATAATTGCTAAAATCGCAGATCTGGAAAAAAACCCTACACGGGCCGAAACTTGCTGGGCCAACAGTGCACAGGAGAGGGGGCTGCTCACATTGGGCCAAAACTGGCCGGCTTGGGCTGGCGGATCTGGGCCGCGAGGAGATGGAGGGCGAGCTGGGCCTTGGCGCTTGCTGGGCAGGGACGAGGCCCACGAGGCGAGGTCAACAGGCAGCTTCGGCTCGAGGAGGCGAATGGGGTCGCGACAACGGGAAGCTGCAGGAGACTGCAAGGATGGTGGGCATCAGACAGAGGAGGAAGAGGAGAGGCCTTGGCACGGGCGCGCTGGACAGCGGCCGCAAAGAGGCTTCAGATCGGGAGCTCCTCTCCCGTTCAGATTTGGAGGAGGAGGCACCGGCGAGGTGGATCGAGAGGGGATTTGGCAGGTACGATCTGGATCGATCCCGAGGAAGGAGGAGACTTGTTCGAGCGCTCCGGTTGGGCTGGGAGGGAGGTCGAGGAGAAGGTGGGTGGAAGGATCAGACAGATCCCGAGGAAGAGTGGCGGTGGCGCTAGGGTAGGATCCCTAGAAATTAGGGTTTGGTCTAAAAATGGACACGGAGGTCTATATATATAACAAGTGAACATTTGATAGGGGCATTTGGTCCCTCTGATTAAAATCGGACGATCGAGAAAATAATAGGTAGGGTGTCCAAATTAGAAAACGGAGATGTTTTGTAGATGTTTGGGGATGATCCGAATCCAACGGTAACAACAAACCGGGTCGGGTACGGGACAACCTTCGGACGCACGGGAGGGGATCGCGGGCTGACGAGAGAGGTTAGTTGGTTTGACAAGAGGGAACCGAAAACACGGTTGGTCTCGGAACGGTCAACGAAGACAAGGGGGAAACGCGGCAACTACGAACGAATGCAAGTTTTAAAAAACAATGACGACAACGAGTGCCGATGCAATGCGGATGATGCGATGATGAATGCAACAAACAATAAAACACACGACGGTCACGCAAAACGTGGCAGGCGCCTGGAGCGTCGGTCTCGGGGCGTTAGAACACTCCACCACTACAAGAGGATCTCGTCCCGAGATCTAGGATGGCACCGGAGGGAAAACGGAAGATGAGGAGAAGAGGTAAAACTAAATTGCTTCTTTGACAAACGAGTGAAACCAAAGAACCTTGAGAGGTTGAAAACTTGAAAGAAGAATATGACAGAGTTGAACAAAATTGAGAAGACTCCGGTAGAAAAGAGAAACAAGGAACACCATGTGAACTTTGGAGTTTGCAAAGCTATGAATGATGAGAACAATGGACGAGAAGTACATGCAAGCGCTCCGGTTGAAACGAGATGTACAAGGAACGATAATGATCAATTACGATAACGCTCCGGTTGGAAAATGGAAGGGGTACAATATGGACTTGGCAAAATGAAAGCACTTGGATGAGACTCCGGTTAGAAGAGGACTGATAGACACAACACTCCGGTTAAAACAAGATAAAGAAGGAGTGAGAATGATATAATTTGGGCAGCACTCCGACTGTAAATGGAAGGAATTGAACATGATCTTGACAAGATGAGAGGATACTCGATGAAATTAACAACACATTGCCTCCGGAACTAATGAAAGAATGGCACAAGGGGTAAGAAAGATTTCAAACAGCCCTCCGGTTGAGGAAGGAGAAAAAAACTTGATAAGATGAGAGAACTCGAACGAAAACACGACACTCCGGCTAAACGGATAAGAAAGGAAAAATTACATGATCTTGACAAAACAAGATGATTGGTCGAAGAGAGCAACATCACAATGCCTCCGGGACGAACGAATAGAAGGTAGATCGTCGGAATAAGAGAACGGAGAAGGAAATGATAACTTCTACCACAATTGAATTTGGGAAGCATCCTTCCAAGAAGGCTAGAACGGAATTGTTGGAAAACCAACAACGAAAAGAATAAGCTTGTAGTGGGCTTATGGAAAACTTCTCAAAATTATGAGGTGACAACCCGCCACTAACAAAAACAATTGCTTGCTTGAGATCAACGAAGAGATGAAAACTTCTCTCGCCGAGAGGATAGGAGAAAACTTGGATCATTGTTAGACACCACAATAGCAACATTCCTTAGGGAAGGCTGTAGGTGAAATATAACCCAAGATAACTCCAACAAAGAGATTGACTGGTCGAAACGATCTCTTGAACGAAGAGAAAAATGATGGATTTAAATATCTCATTCTTAACCACTTGTGAATCATGAAACATGAAAGGAAGTTGTGAAAATGACATAACACCACCTCAAAAGATAAGAGGGAAAGAATTGCACTTTAGAATGCAAGATGAAGAAAGCTTGGACTCCACAAAACAAAACATGTGTTGAACACCATGTTTATTTTAGAGTATAGCTTGGCGGATCTTAACTCCGAGAGAAATCTTGAAGAACAATTGAAGAAAGAAAGGGATCCTTGATGAACCACCATGTAGAGCCTCCATGAAGAACTCTGGTAATAAAAGGATGATAAAAAGAAAGAGAAGTTAAAAACACAAGGTGAAGCCTTGCAATGATTTAGATGGAGCTTTGAAATGATATAATTGAAATAACTTGGAGCTCCGGAAAGAAAAATGAACAAATGAAAACAAGAATTTTGCTGAATCTCCGGAATAAGGAATTGAATTTACTCGATGAAACAAGAATAAGAATTACATTATGCTCATCCTTCACCAATTTAGATTGATGACAAGCAACGGATTTGGCATACTACTTATTCTCGTAGAAAGGATTAAGATAGATATAGCGCAAACTTGGGAAAAGTCTTCAACGATCCGCTGGTAGGATTGAAACAACGAATGAATTGATATGATAACGAGGGAAGAGAAATCTTGAACGAACCACCATAAGAATTGGAAATGAAAGTAGCAAAAGCACAATTCACCGGGAAGAATTAGAAAAAATGAATAAAGATACTTGACGGAATATAAATATATGAGAACGAAGAGATCACGAACTGACTAGAGAATACTTGAACGATGCACCGGAAGAATATGGAGATGAACGAAGAGACATCAATTTAGAATAATTGGAGAACGAAGCTGAAAACTTAGAATGAAGAAATCTTCTGAAATGATGGCCTTTGGATGATCAAGAAATGAAAACAACTCTGAAATGCTCCGGATGGGTAAGAAAAGAATTGCGCGATTGGAAACAATTATGAGAGGATGGCATAAGCTAGAACTATGAATCTTCAAGAGAACGGACCAAGATTTAGGAGAAATTCTTCTTCGGTCTTCAAATGTTGAGAATGATGACAAGAAACACCACCATGAATTGTTGAGATACTCCGGGATGAAAATTAGAAAGGTTGAACCAACGATGAAAGAATTTGAAAGATCTTGGAAAAAGACATATGACTGATGAAAATTCTTACGTCAAACTTTGAAAAGAATTTAAGAATAACTCCAGAAAGAATTAGAAGAGTCAGGTAGGATCCTGGAAAAAGACCTGTGGGTTAGGGCCCACTCAAGAGAAACACCGTTGAACAATTTAAAAGAGAGATTGCGCCGGTTGAATTAAATGGCTTGAATGAGATAACAACCTCGAAATAGCTTGAACAGATTGATAATGGAGACACAAATCTTCTGAGATATCTTCGGCACTCCAGAACAAAAGAATGGCGAGAAGTGGATGATTAAGAGGTACACCGGCATGAGAAAGCATTTGAAACGAGGAAAGGGTATGATCAACACTGAAAGCTTGAATTGAATCCACCGGAGAAGAAAATGAGAACAAAGACGGATGAACTTGAAGCTCTGTTAGTATCTTCATGGGAAATCACCGGTTAAGAACATGGAGGATAAGAATGAAGAGACTTCACATCCATTAGATGGATACTTGATTAAGAAATCCGAGTCTTTGAAGAAAAAGGGTGGGAGGGTGGGAAAACAAAGGCAACTTGGGGTAGATGAAACAAACAATGTTGAGAAAACTTATTATTGATCTTCCGAATGGGGAGAATGATGGGATCATCTCGAAGAGAAACGCACCGGTTGGAAATAGAATTAGGATGGCAAACTCGATGATCAAGAAGGATTAGTATTCACATAGCAATATGAGAACACCGTTTAGAAAAGGTATGGATTCAACATCTGACTTTGAAGCAACTCGAATACCACAAATAAAACAAAACAAAGGATTTGGCTTGCAGAATAAGCCGAAACAAACATATGATAGAGATTTCGTCCGAAGTTTTCGTGGTGGGGCCCACACGGGCTCGATTGTACAGCACCATCATGTACAAGGCAGTGCACATGACATACGAAGCGTCCCCGAGTCGGCATAGCCAAGGACTCTTTAAGACACTACGAGACCACTATAAAACCAACCGTGGAAAGGCGGACCACTAGACGTCGAACCCCAATCTCATATCATGCATTTGTCGGAAAGATATCCTAGGAGCTACTTGAATTCCCACTTATAAACTCCCGAAACTTTCTGGTTATGCAATCTGGTGTTGGGGATACAGGGGACACAAAATATATCACCCAAACTAACAATCCCTAGATCCAGCTGTATCCATCCGTCAACACATAACCAAGAAACCTTCGGAAATCATTTACCTCAACCTTCGGAAAGCATCCGTTATACGAGTTATGGCAATACTCCCGAACTCCCGCCCCAGTACTGGGTGGCGTCGAGGTGATCTCACCAACAACTGCATAAAAGAGATTTTCGATGTCGGCGAAACTCAGGTATTCCAGAACTGCAACGATAAAATTGTGACGACAACACCTCGGAGCTCAACTCCCCGGGACACTGCCACAACCCCTGAATGTCAGGAGGCACCAAGAACAATGTTCTCATCACAAAACCATCGGAACGATTCTAAGATACCCGCGTGATCCTAATTTTTTTTAGTGAAATTTGAGGAGAGAAAAGTCAAAACTTCTACGACAGGAGTCCTCACCAGAGCGATGAAGGGACTGAGGAGTAAAAAGAATCCTACTCTCCGATATATATATATATATATATATATATAATCCTAAGACTCAAAACATTTTGTTCTAGACTCAACAACGCCAGCGATTCGATCAAGCAGGGGGCTCCTAAGTCGGGGATGGCTCTGATTACCAACTTGTAACGCCCATGATGCGGCTATATCTCCCATGTGTCGAGGCACGACTTAGAGGCATAACCGCATTGTGGTTTTGTCGCAAGAAGGGTCATCTTCACACAATCCCATGTAATGAACAAGAATGGGATAAAGAGTTGGCTTACAATCGCCACTTCACACAATACATAAATAAAACATACACCATTCAAGATACACACATAGGTCCGACTACGGAACCAAAATAAAAGAAGACAACCCAACTGCTAGATCCCCAATCGTCCCAACTGGGCTCCACTACTAATCAACATGAAAAGAAACAACACAACGAACAAGATCTTCATTGAGCTCCCACTTAAGCTCAGTTGCGTCACCTGCACTGGTATCATCGGCACCTGCAGCTGTTTGGAAGTATCTGTGTGTCACGAGGACTCAGCAATCTCACACCCGCGAGATCAAGACTATTTAAGCTTATAGGAAGGAAAGGGTAGTGAGGTGGAGCTGCAGCAAGCACTAAGCATATATGGTGGCTAACATACGCAAATAAGAGCGAGAAGAGAAGCAATAGAAAGGTCGTCAACTAGTAATGATCAAGAAGTGATCCTGAACTCCTACTTACGTCAAACATAACCCAGAAACCGTGTTCACTTCCCGGACTCCGCCGAGAAGAGACCATCACAGCTACACACGCGGTTGATGCATTTTAATTAAGTCAAGTGTCAAGTTCTCTACAACCGGACATTAACAAATTCCCATCTGCCTCATAACCGCGGGCACGGCTTTCAAAAGATAATACCATGCAAGGGTGTCCCAACTTAGCCCATTATAAGCTCTCACGGTCAACGAAGGATAAACCTTCTCCAAGGAAGACCCGATCAGTCTCGGAATCCCGGTTTACAAGACATTTCGACAATGGTAAAACAAGACCAGCAAAGCCGCCCGATGTGCCGACAAATCCCGATAGGAGCTGCACATATCTCGTTCTCAGGGCACACCGGATGAGCAAGATGTCGGGTTGGCATAGACCCTGGTAGCCCAGGGGGCGCCGGACATCGCTCGGTTTGGACCAGCACTCGAAGGAGAACTGGCCCAGGGGAGTAAATAAAGATGACCCTTGAGTCTGCAGAACCCAAAGGAAAAAGGCTTAGGTAGGCAAATGGTAAAACCAAGGTTGGGCCTTGCTGGAGGAGTTTTATTCAAAGCGAACTGTCAAGGGGGTCCCATAATTCACCCAACCGCGTAAGGAACGCAAAACCAAGGAACATAACACTGGTATGACAGAAACTAGGGCGGCAAGAGTGGAACAAAACACCAGGCATAAGGCCGAGCCTTCCACCCTTTACCAAGTATATAGATGCATTAATAATATAAGAGATATTGTGATATCCCAACATATCCATGTTCCAACATGGAACAAACTTCATCTTCACCTGCAACTAACAATGCTATAAGAGGGGCTGAGCAAAAGCGGTAACATAGCCAAACAACGGTTTGCTAGGAAGGGTGACAAAGGTTAGAGGTTCATGGCAATTTGGGAGGCTTGATATAGCAAGTGGTAGGTAACGCGGCATAGCAATAGAGCGAACAACTAGCAAGCAAAGATAGAAGTGATTTCGAGGGTATGGTCATCTTGCCTGAGATCCCGCTAGGAAGAAGAATGAGTCCATGAAGAAGACAAACGGACGTAGTCGAACGAATCCTCACAACTCCGGAACGAAACCGAAGGTAACGAGAGAAGCAACCCGGAAGAAGCAAACAACATAGTAAACAACCAACACATACACATGGCATGATGCACCAACAATTATGATGCATGTCCGGTTTAAATATGCATGGCATGGCAAAGTGCAACAAACAATACTACAAATTAAATGGAGCTCAATATGCAACGAGTTGCATATTGAAGAAACACCACATCAATTATTTAGTTCTCTCTCGTTTAAGTACCCAACAATATTAAATGTTATTAAACATGGCAAGAGGTGAAGCATAAGTAAACTAACTATTTAAGCAAGTTAAATGAGGCCGGAAACAAACAACAACAATTCCGGAAAATCCTCATGTCCATATTTTAGATTTGGTACTGTTCTGCCATAAACGCAATTTTAATGTTGTTAAACAGCAAAATAAAGTGCACCATGTTAATCTATGCATTTTTCTACCCCATTTACATATAAAGTTTATTAAATTCCGAGTTACGGTTAATTAGTTATGAAATAAATCATTTTAACATGGCATTTATGCAAATTTAAACAAACAGAATTTTAAACATTTTAAACATGGATGAGAGTGACATATTATGAAACTAGATAAAATTCTAAGCACTTTTTATATATAAAACATTTTAATCCGATGCACGGTTGTGGAGTTATTAAATGCATGAAGACTAGGGACTTTTCTGCAAAATGGAAATCCTGGGATAATTGCTAAAATCGCAGATCTGGAAAAAACCCTACACGGGCCGAAACTTGCTAGGCCAACAGTGCACAGGAGAGGGGGCTGCTCACATTGGGCCAAAACTGGTCGGCTTGGGCTGGCGGATCTGGGCCGCGAGGAGATGGAGGGCAAGCTGGGCCTTGGCGCTTGCTGGGCAGGGACGAGGCCCATGAGGCCAGGTCAACAGGCGCAGTACGTCGCTCGTTCCTGGACAGAACAAGAAGCAGGGCGCGGAGGCGTTCGTCCTCCTCTGGACGCAGGGGAGGCAGCGGCGCGAAGCAGGGAGCAGCAGAGGGACTTGGCGGGTCGAGGGACCGCGGGAACCGGCTGGATCCGAGGCCATGGCGGTGGCGGCGGACTTGGCGAGGCGATGTAGCTGGCAGGACTTGAAGGAGCAAGCGGGGCGGCGTGGGACTTGGCGGGGCACTCCGACGAGGAAGATGGCCGGCGCGGGCTCCCGGGCATGGGGAGGCGACGCGGAACTGGCGGGGAGGCGCAGGAAAGGGACGGCCGCGCGGGGCAGAGGTGGACTCGGGGCTCCGGCAGGAGGAGCTTGAGGCGCAGGGGACAGCGAGGCAGGGGCGCGGACAAGGATGGCCTGCTGGCTCCGGCGACTAGCGACGGCAGGGACGAGGTGCTCGGGGAAGGGGAGCAACGCGGTGCACGAGATGAAGACGAGCTGGGGCGACGAGGTTGAGTGGACGCGCGCACGGGAGGAGAGGAGGAGGGCGACGACGATGTTGCTGTTGCTGTCGCCGGCGGCGGCGAGCTTCGGCTCGAGGAGGCGAACGGGGTCGCAACAAGGGAAGCTGCAGGAGACTGCAAGGATGGTGGGCATCAGACAGAGGAGGAAGAGGTGAGGCCTTGGCACGGGCGCGCTGGACAGCGGCTGCAAAGAGGCTTCAGATCGGGGGCTCCTCTCCCGTTCGGATTTGGAGGAGGAGGCACCGGCGAGGTGGATCGAGAGGGGATTTGGCAGGTAGGATCTAGATCGATCCCGAGGAAGGAGGAGACTTGTTCGAGTGCTCTGGTTGGGCTGGTGGGGAGATCGAGGAGAAGGTGGGTGGAAGGATCAGACAGATCCCGAGGAAGAGTGGCGGCGGCGCTAGGGTAGGATCCCTAGAAATTAGGGTTTGGTCTAAAAATGGACACGGAGGTCTATATATATTACAAGTGAATTTTTGATAGGGGCATTTGGTCCCTCTGATTAAAATCGGACGATCGAGAAAATAATAGGTAGGGAGTCCAAATAAGAAAACGGAGATGTTTTGTAGATGTTTGGGGATGATCCGAATCCAACGGTAACAACAAACCGGGTCGGGTACGGGACAACCTTCAGACGCGCGGGAGGGGATCGCGGGCTGACGAGAGAGGTTAGTTGGTTTGACAAGAGGGAACCGAAAACACGGTTGGTCTCGGAACGGTCAACGAAGACAAGGGGGAAACGCGGCAACTACGAACAAATGCAAGTTTTAAAAAAACAATGACGACAACGAGTGCCGATGCAATGCGGATGATGCGATGATGAATGCAACAAACAATAAAACACACGACGGTCACGCAAAACATGGCAGGCGCCTGGAGCGTCGGTCTCGGAGCGTTACATGGATATTGCAAGTAATCCCTCTGCTCTCATGCCTTTGAAGACATGTTCTAGTGTCTTTGTTCACTCATTTCTGTGCGTATATGTAGTCATATATGGAGTATAATATCGAAAAACATCTTATATTTCTGAACGGAGGTAGTAATAAAATATGGTTTCTGTTTGAATTAGAACCAGGTCCGCGGTGGAGATGAAGTTCTCAAAGTCATGCCGTGTGAACTGGAAGACCTGAGGATGAGTTCTACTGCTAAATTATCCAGCTTCTACGTCCTTGTCGCCACGTGTCCTGAACTAGTGTTTTTCTGTAGCATTGTTGTCAGGCGTGTTCTCGAGGCTGTACTTGACCATAACAATTTCCTGGCTGTGTCTTCAATTACGAAGGGTGTGGTTCTTGTAAAGCTTCCCAACAAATTTGATGCGGCATGTCTTCATGATCATGTTTATAAATGGAAAGACCACTCTGTTAGGTTCTCCACGGTTGACTAGATGGTGATGGTGCATGTAGACATCTCTCACAAAGTCCATGGCCTAGTCAGTTATGCGGGGTTCATCCCGTAGGTCGGTGGCAAGAAATAGTCTGCAGAGTTTAATTAGTGTAACTTTGCTTGTCTGTAGTAAGTACTATTGTTCAGTACTTGATTTGTGTTTGTTAACCCTGTATTGTTTATTAGTACTGCCGCTTTTGGTGTGTGGTCAGTCCTGAGAACGGTCTATGTTCATGTCTGTCCACTCAATTCGATCAGTCTGTATATTTTCAAGTATCCAGATCATCTTTTTTGTGAGGACGGTTTATCAATTATAGTTACACTCCTATATCTGTATGCATTGCAGGGTTTATCGCACCCACCAGGATTTCCAGTCCCATGGATGTTCGGTCCATACGATTTGTCACGACCTTTGGACTGTCCTGCTTGCGGGAGTAGGCGGGGCCCCTGCATGCCACTCGTAGTTGGACGATCAATCTTCTGTTTAGTAACATAGTGATTTCCTGGTAAGGATTCGCTCGTGTCACATCAAGTAAATCTTATAGATTTACTGTTTAAATCTTATTGATTTAATGTCATGTTTTCTTTCTTTTCCTGCAATTTTACGATGCAGGTTTTGCCATGTGACATTCATCACAAAATAAACCATTTGGTTTGCTCTACGATGGCTATTTTTGCAGGTTTCACTTCTTATGTCGTGTCAGTAACGAAGGCACTGTCCATCACTTATATTACTGGAAAAATTTGGATCAGTCTGTTGTCTGAGTACAAGCTGAATCCCTATGATGAACTACAGTTTGGTTTAACAAAAATGCCACAATTAGTCCTTCTCGCATTTAAAAGAAATGAAGAAAAAAACTGGATCACGGTCACGAAGCCTAGTCAAGTTAGAAAGCTGATCATAGCAGACCAGACACGATCGCCACTGTCTCGCACATCGGTACCACCTTCAGCAATGGATCGAGCACCAACAGTTGCTCTAGCACTGACAAACGGCAGCATCTGAGTCTGATCCAGCTGAGGATTGGGCACCGATCGCGTCAGCAGATCAGGCTGATCTACCGGAGGATCGGGCATCGACACCGGCACCTGCTCCGACACCGGCACCAGCTCTACAAGGAGCACCATCTCCGGCAGCAACAACAGCTTCGGCACCTGTACCAACACTTGCACTTGCATCTGCTCTGGCCCGTGCAGCTGCAATCGAACGAGCAGTTGCACCGGCAACAGACTGGGCTGCAGTTCACACTTCATATACCAAAGTCCTTACAAAAACCGACATGTCCACCTTCTTGGTAAGCATTGGCCGCCCAAGTGTTTCGTTCATTTTTCTTTCCATGTTGTTTCGCATGATTCACTGTGTTGATCCAACTGTTTGGGTATGTCTTCTTGTTTGCAAACAGAGAATTCCTAGAGCAACGAGGGAGTCATTCAACAATCCGGGCGACTGCGGCCAAGTTTCTCTTACCATGCGCAGCCTTGGTGTGAATGAACCTGCTCAATATACCATAAGTACAAAGGATGGTCGCATGATGATTGATGCTAAAGGATGGTCAAGGTTCAAATCTAAATCATATCTTGCGGTAGGGGATGATCTCAAAATCGAACTTTCTCGGCAAGGAGAGCTGGTCCAAATCAACTTTGAAATTCTTCAGTAGCAGCACGCAACTGCCGAACTGATCTATCCTCCGAGAGATTCTGATGTAATAATATGGCATGGTGAAACAAGTGTCCTGTGTGTATAAGTAATATGACAATATTATTTATCACAAGGTATATCGTTGATAGAATTACAACTCTCATTGCTGATTAGGAACTGTTGTTCGATTTCATTCCAACAGCTGCCGTGCTTTATTCAATTTTGTGTATTCGCCTTGCGACAACATCTAAAACCAGCGCCGTACCGATCGCTTGCAATATGAAAAGCGCTGAGGTAGAACACATGGGCCCCCAAACATGCAGGGTGAGCCTGCGGCCCAAAGTCCAGAACCGTGAGCCCGTCTGAGTATTATATTCTCAGCTGAACCCCCATAATGCCCGTGCGTTGCACGTAACATCAAGATGCATCTGTATGAGTATTTTATCTTGTGAGAGAAAGGATGAACGAGGGAAGGCCTTATTTTCAAATGTGGAGAGGTGTGTGGGTACCTTTTTGTAAAATTGCCATAGTTTCCTTCCTATCCGTCAGATATAAATCAGACGGCCTATATTGCAGGATGGCAGGCACACCATCATCACCAACTCGTCTATACTGTGTTAAAAACAACTCTGTTTTTTATAATTATATATGTTATATATATTCCCCTTGATTTTTCTTATGTATAAAGTTGTGATATAAAAGATTTGTATATTTCTTTACAGAGGGAGTATCTCTCTGTCAAAAATATATTTTTGTGTAACTAGTTACTCCTGTCTTTCTACTTCCTTTCGCTGATATGTGGGGCATCCGGCAATGGGGTCCACGTGCCATATGCACAAATTAGAGTGCACAACTGCACGGTAGACACACCTCGGTCGTAGCACCGCAGTAATGCCCAATGAGCCGTCAAATCACAAACCCCCCTTTCCAGCTTTAGCAGTAAGCTGGATGGACGAAGCAGCAATATTTCACTGGGCCTGCATCCCCTTCTCCCTCGTCTGCTTGTTTAGAGAAAACCCCCTCTCGGCGATTGCATAGGGTTTTCTCATGGAGAACCAGGTACGAATTCTTCATCCATCCCCGATAAATCCAAGTCCCTTGGTCGCGGGTAATCCTAGGATGGCAGCCGCCACCGTTGATGCATTTTTCTTCCTACTGAATCTAGTGTGTTTCATTTGCAGTGCCCAAAGTGCGAGGACCCTACGGGTTTCTGCGCCCTCGGCGAGACGCCACACTTGTTCCTTCTCATCCTAACACAGGATTTTAATACGCGCACAGTATGTTCCTAGAATCCTCTTTTCTATCCGGGAGGGTGGGGTTTTTTTGAACATGCTGTCGACTAATTTGGAAATTTGGATTGCTATATTTGGATAGAAGGTACTACCAGTATGATGGTCAACACTGACGTGAAGGAGGAAGTTATTTCTAGATTTGGATAGGGAATACATTGTGTTCTCATATTATTTTTCTTGCAGTGCATTATTTGCTCTGCCAGAACACATGTACTCAAGATGCTCGGCCTTGCCATAACTGAATACACCATTTTAATGGTCACAGTGAAGACAAGCCATGGATATAAGTTCCGAGTTGGGTTCATGAACCAAGAAGATCACTGCTTTTTTTATGGCCGAACTTGGATAAACTTTCTCAAGTGTTACAGACTGAAAGTTGGCGCATGAATGTTGATGGAAATAGCAGTACCTGGTCTCATCTTCACTACGTTCTTCCACCCCAACATCGTTCCAATTGTTCATCCACGTTAGTTTTGTATCTGGTTCTTGCTTGTTGCCTCGTTTACTTCTTAATCCACCTATTCTGTCTAACTAATCACAATTTAACTTTAGAAGTAGCAACGAATCTCTCACGAAGATGCTACTTCTAACTAATATTTTCTTATAATTGGTGGCACGTGTAGGTTTTTTCAGAGTTAAGCAGGCTGCTCGTTTGTTATTCTGTAACAACTCGGCTGTTACTGATGGCATTGAAGTTGACTGGGATGACATCCACAAGTTCCTACACTTTATTGATCGTCTTGAGGTCCTTGTGGGGCGTTTCAACGCTGGAAGGCCACGTGGGATATGTGTGCCACTGCTGCACTCGTTGAACAGGTCCAACTGTGTCGAGAAACTTATGGTATGAGCTGTTCTGTTATATATGTTGTTCATAAACTATTGCTTATACATAGTTTTACAGCTGTGATCTTCTTGAAACAGAAACTGCCCAGTTCTATTGTTCCTATACAGATGCCTGACCATGGTCGGGTCAGACTTGCGCTTGGTCACAACATGATGTTTATGTCGACCTACTCCATTCCCCTTGGAGGTGAAAAGATACTTATTCATGGGTGGTCTCAAATAATGAAGGCCCGTCCATCTTGGAGAATAGGACAGAAGATTATGTTCCTGCTTTTCCATGGCTCTAAAGCGAATATCCTGTTTATTGACCACATTGCGAGATGAAGCCGCTTCTAGAAGGTTGTGGATGCGCGGGGTGGCGCCTGGGCCTTATCCTGGGGCTTGGCGGCCTCACCCTTGGTTAACCGTAGGCAAAGTAGCACTGTTCGAGGCATGCTTTGTATGGTTGAACCTGTATAAGTACTCATACTGCTTTCAGCTATGGTTGTTAAGTGCCCCTGCTGGTTTCAGTTAAGGTTGTTAAGTACTCCTGCTGCTTTTACAGTCTGTCGTGTTTCTTCAGTCCTGTCTTCCTCCAGCCGCCAAAACCAAACCAGCGCCGGCGGGGCCGCCTGCTTCCGCCTCCCACGGCTGGCTGCGCCTCAGCGCACGCATCGCCACTCCACCGTCTCCTAAATTGTTAACGCCAATGTCCGAGCCCTCGCCGTCGTCCTCCGCGTGCTTTGGTGCGCTCGCCGCGGTGCCGCCCTCTCGCGTTGTTAACATGGTCAACAAACAACATGAATTGGCAGAAGTAAGTGGAGAGGATGACAATAGGGGCCCACCATGTCAGCGTATGGAAAAATAAAATGCTTTCTCCTAGTGTTTTCCTGACATCTGGGACCCACGACATTGTGAGCGTATATAGTCAATAGACAAGAGAACAACACAAGATCGGCAGACACCTGGGACGTAGCTGCTCGAGCAGTATTTTTTTTGTTATTGTTGAGACGGAGCAGGGTTTGAACTGGGCTGTGGCCCGTCTAGCCCAGGCTTATATTTTATGTTCACCATGTGACCAGCCCAGCTATTTTTTCTTTGTGAAAATGAGCCCAGTTTATTTTTTCTGAAGAATACCCAATCCAGGCCTACTTATTTTCTACGCCCTGATGGGCTGCAACTCTTTCAAGACGCATGCAAATCTGGAAAGTAATATGAAATGGGTTGTAAATATAAAAACAAATGACAAATTGGCAATTACGTTATAATTTCTGAATTTTTTCACATTTTCAGATTCCTATTTCACTGGGCATTAACCTAATTTAAATACATCTTCAAAGTACTTTAAATATGGCTCGACATTTCGGTATTAAAAATAGTTTGGAACCCACAGAACTTTGTGAAATTGGCCCTGGCCAACCAAAAAAACGGACTGCAATAAATTGCATAAGAAGTCGCAATGAGCTATATATAAATTATTAAAAAAAGAGGGAATGGTCTGACTTGTGGGCCTATTAAGTTGACGCGTATGCATGATTTTTTTGTTATTATATACGTCAACAAACGATTCTAGAAGAAGTAACCGTTGGATGTCAATCCAACGGCGGTCGTGTTTCTTCAATCTCTGATCTTCTTGCTCCAACCGCCAAATCCAGCGCCGGCGGGACAGCCTGCTCCCGCCTCCTGTGCAGGCCTCACCGCCCCTACTACTCCCACCGCTGGCCAGGGCATCCCTCTACTCACCCATACCCCCTGTTATTCTGCAGTGACGGCAGCCTCACACCGCAGCCGAACCAGTGAACCCTCGTACTCCTCTCCGCGTGGGCATCCACTGCCGCGTCTTCCCCGGCTCCGCGTCGTCCCCTTCCTAGGCCTCTCCGTCGTCCACCGCCCTGGAGCTCTCGGCGTGGCGTGGTCAACGTGGTCAAGGAACGACTTCCATCGGAAGAGTATTGTACGTGGAGAGGCTGACAGCTGGGTCCACGGCAGCCACAAGGAAGTGCCTCCTTATTACGCGGAAAATAATTATTCCTCCACCTGACAGCAGGGACCCACCGGACGGGCCACCATATTTGGCAAAAAAATCGTTTCCCCCTGACTGCTGGGACCCACCGGACGGGCCACCATATTTCACGAAAAAACGTTCCCCGCGCTATCAGCTCGGACCCACCGGAAGTGCCTCCTGATTACGCACAAAGAAATGAATACTCCCCTTGCTAGTTGGGACCCACCTTGGTGGGAGGCTGACTTGTGGGCCTACTAAGTTGACGGGGACGGAGTGCTTTGTCAACTTAGTCAATATGAACGATTCTAGCTCCAGTGACCGTACGATGTCTATCCAACGACCGTAGTGCTTCTTCAACCTCTGGTCTTCTTGCTCCAGCCGCCCAAAGCAGCGCCGGTCGTGTCGCATGCTCCTGCCTCCCGTGGCCGGCTGTGATGCCGTGGAGGCCTCATCGCCCCTACTACTCCCACCGCTGGCCAGGCCATCCCTCTACTCACGCACACCCCCTGTTATTCTATGGTGACGGCAGCCTCACACCGCAGCCGAACCAGTGAACCCTCGTACTCCTCTCCGCGTGGGCATCCACTGCCGCGTCTTCCCTGGCTCCGCGTCGTCCCCTTCCTAGGCCTCACCATCGTCCACCGCCTTGGTGCTCTCG
Organism: Triticum aestivum; assembly: GCF_018294505.1. NCBI lineage: Eukaryota > Viridiplantae > Streptophyta > Magnoliopsida > Poales > Poaceae > Triticum > Triticum aestivum. The sequence goes on from NC_057805.1 coordinate 145,346,482, forward strand.
GTGCGGCGTGGTCAATGTGGTCAACGACTGACTTCCATCGGAAGAGTACTGTATGTGGAGAGGCTGACAATTGGGTCCATGGCAGCCGCAAGGAAGTGCCTCCTTATTACGCAGAAAATAATTATTCCTACACCTGACAGCGGGGACCCACCGGACGGGCCACCGTATTTCACAAAAAAAACGTTTCCCCCCTGACTGCCGGGACCTACCAGCTACATCTCCGCACGCAAGGAAGTGCGTCCGGGCAAAAAAAAATGATTCGCCCCAATGACTGTTGGGACCCACCAGCTACATCTTCGCACGCAAGGAAGTGCCTGCAGTTGGGACCCACCTGGTCGAAGCGTACGTAGCGTTGTCATTCTGGTCGCGAACGTGTACGTACATACTAGTCGAAGTAGAGGCGCGCACGTGTCGTAGTAGAGGCGCGCACGTAGCATGTACATGTACGTACAGCGGCCAGGGTGCAAGAAAGTAAATACGGCCACGTACGTACATACGGGCGGGGTCTCAAACGCCTACTCGCGCGTACGTACGGCCAGGGCTCGTGTACATGGCTGGGTCGGAACGAAGAAATAGCATCGTCGTCGTGTTCACGGGGAGCCAACCGGCTGGGTTGGAATGGAATGCGTCGTCGTGGAGGGCTTGGACGGAACAGCCGATGGAAACGAGGCCTGGCGTACCGCAGAACGGAGGAAACGGCCTTGCGTTCGACCGGCCACGGTCGAAACGGGATCCTGTTCATCGGGAGGGGTCTGGCATACCGCAAAACGGAGGAAACGGACCTCCTATGGTCGAAACGGGGGTCCTGTTGATCAGGAGGGGTGTGGCATACCACAAAACAGAGGAAACAGACTTGTGTTGGAGCGCTACGGTCGAAACGGGGGTCCTGTTCATCAGGAGGTGTGTGGCGTACCGCAAAACGGGACTCCACGGGATACTGTTCATCTCCACCGTCGACCCCCTCCAGCCTCCACGGGCTACTGTTCATCCACCGTCGACCTCCTCCAGCCTCCACCTGCGACTGTTCATCCACGGGCTCCTGTTCATCTAGCCTCCACCGCGCGCTACTCCACCGGCTACTGTTCAACCAGCCCTCTCCACGGGCTCCTGTTCAACCACCCCTCCACGGGGTGGTCCTGTTCATCCAGCCCTCCACGAGGTCCTGTTCATCTAGCCCCAACCGGCTCGATCAATCGGGGTCCTGCTCATCCAGAGGCAACACCACGGGGTCCTGTTCATCCACCCCCACGGGAACTGTTCATCCAAACCCCCCATCAACGCTCACTGTTCATCCAGAGACAACACCACGGGGTCCTGTTCATCCACCCCCACCAGGAACTGTTCATCCAAACCCCCAGCAACACTCACTATTCATCTAGAGGCACCATCGAAGGAATCGCTCGATCGGGTTCAGTTAACAACCATCGATCGATCGCTCGGGTTCAGTAACGCATAGCCTGCAGTGCAATCGCTCGGGTTCATTTAGAGCCCAACGCCTCGCACCCACGCGCGTGCGTGTACGAGAGAAACGCGCATCGCTCGGCCCCGACCACCCACCGTAACCGGGAACACCCCGATATTTTCCTCGCCCTTGCTTCTTCCATGGTTTTTTCCGTCATGGACGGCCCAAAGAATGTCATGCAGCTGCGTCTTCGGCCCGCCCAGGACGAAAAGCCCATTTTCTGTCATGATTTTTTGTCATAGAAGTAGGAGCCCACCACATCTATGATGATATCGGGTTTTGTCACAATTATCGTCATAGAAGTGTCATAAGTATGACAACATTTTTTTTCGTTCAGCCCAAAATGTCACGGATGTGTCTTTTTTTTGTAGTGTTGGCTCGACTGCCTCCTTGGCCCAGGTGTCCACCTGGGCGCAGTGAGGAACATGGCCGTGGCATCCTCGAGCCGGTGATCTCCTATGAAATAGCCAACTTGGAGATCGAGATCGTGCTCCAGATGTACCGCGAGCGTGTCGACCGCTTGGACAAACACCTACACGAGTTCAGGCAGAGCCAAGAGCTACCGTAGGCAAGGGCTTCTAGTCATGGTCTCATGGACGCGTTTTATTTTGTTGTGTCGTTTCGACGTGCATCGCTATGTATTCACATCAATCATAATATTGCTCTGTTTCAATGTGTGTACTCTGTTTTCTTTTCTTATATGTTTTGTTTCAATGAGTGTGTATATGCTTTCTATTCTGTATATGTGGATGATAACAGCTAGATACAAATTAGTATATGAAAACAGATAGAAAATGGAATTCATAATATATATTAATTGTTCATTAGTTCATCACATAATAATATATATATATATAATATCATCACATATACGTGATGATACTTAACTACTAGGTACAATGCATAAAATTGAAAATGAACGATACTAAAACTTATAATCCCTCCTAGGGGCAGTATTCCGGCAGCCCCTCACCAGGAGCTCCCTGGTACGCGACATCTTCCTAGCATGGAGGCAGTACTCTGCCTCCTCCGCCTCGCAGTGCTTGACCTACCGATCTTCCTCTTGCTAGCGGATGAGCGCGAACGATCTTGCTATTTCGTTGGGTGCCCACAGAAGCTCCTCATCGGTGACACGCTGGAGCTTATCATCCCACCTCCACGGAGTGATGAGGTGCCTAGTGCCTTTGACCTTCCTCGTGAAGTACCCGTCTTCGTACACCTCCTCTGCACGACAACGTGCCCGCCCCCAAAGCTCAATCGCCTCCTTTTTCCAGGCGACATCATGGGCTTCACAGGCCACCAGGTACTTGGCTTCCTCCTCCGCCATTTCCTTCTTAAACGCCACTTGCCTAGCTTTCTCAGCCAGCGGCAATGACTTCCACAGACAAAGATTGTACTGGCCCCAAAACCACTCCAAAGTTGGGGGGTCCGGTGCAACCTCGTCCGGCGGAGCGTAGTGGTCCTCCTCGTTGCTGCTCTTCGATTGAGCGTCCTCGGGGGGCGGCGCCTTGTCACATCCCTAGTCAGTGCATGCATTAGAGTGATTGCATCATGTTTAAATTTCTTAGAAACTTGAAATGGGGATAACAGAAACCCCAACACCACTTAATCCAACTAGGGTTACTGAAATACTTTTTCAATGAACCTGAAATGCCCTTCTAAAATGTTCATCATCTTTGCCTTGGTCTAGAACCTCTGTCAAAAATGGTTCACATTTTTCTAGGACAACATTGGGTCACTGAATTAAATCATACCTTATTTGCACTTGGGCATTTAAATTTTATATATTATTTTAAGTGTCCAAATAATCTTGAACTTAAATGAGGGCTGTTGGAAATATTCCCAACAGAGCCCACAATTATTTTCAGAGGTTTTGGAAATGCTTTAGCATTTTAATTAAAGCCAAAACAGTTATAGAAAAATAGAAAAAGAAACTAAAATAAAAGAGAGAAAGAGAGAGAGAGATCAAGGCCAGAGGCCACCTACCTGGCAGCCCACTGGCCGGCCCAGCACTGTGCTGGCCCGTGCCAGTCACCTGCTTCCTGTCGCCAGGTAGGCAGAGAGGAGCGCGCCCGCGCACACCGAGCTCGCCACGCAGCTCCCTGCCCCTCTGCTTCGCCTGGACAGCGCGGCAACGCCTCGAAGCCCCTCCTCGGCGCCGCCCCGACCCCGCCGACACCCCATTTCCCCTGGCTCTTTCCCTCGCCTCTCCCCGCCATGGCCGACGCAGCCGCGCCCGCACCGCCGTGAATCCCGTAGCCACCGTCGCCCCCTCGTCGCCCGACCGTGTCCAGAAGCTCCGCCACCGTCCGCTTCATCGAGCAGATCGAGCCCCGAGCGCTCGTTCGCCCCGGAGCCACCGCACCGACCTCGCCTCACCTCGCCATCGCCGGAGATCCACTTTGCCGCCCTGCTCAGCTCCGACCGTCCACTCCACGAAAATCGCCGTGAGCTGCTGACCCTCTCCCCATTCTCTGTTTGCCTTCCTGTGCACCGTGGCGACCACACCTTGCTTGCCCGCACCTGCCGCCGCCTGAGCTCGTCACCGACGTAGCTCCGGTGACCATTTGGTCACGCGCTGGTGCCTAACGCACTCATCGCACCCCTAGCGCCTCGCTAGTGCATCCGCTCGCCCGCTAGCACGCCGCAGCAGCAGAACCACCGATGCCCTGATACGTCTCCGTCGCATCTATAATTTTTGATTGTTCCATGCCAATATTCTACAACTTTCATGTACTTTTGGCAACTTTTTATTCTATTTCTAGGACTAACATATTGATCCAGTGCCCAGTGCTAGTTCCTGTTTGTTGCATATTTTTTGTTTCGCAGAAAATCCATATCAAACGGATTCCAAACGGGGCAAAAAAAGACGGAGATTTTTTTAGAATATTTGTGATTTTTAGGAATAAGAATCAACGCGATACGATGCCCGAGGGGGCCACGAGGCAGGGGGCGCGCCCCAGGGGGTCAGGTGCGCCCTGGACCCTCGTGGCCACCCCGTAAGGCGGTTGGAGCCCTTCTTTCGCCGCAAGAAAGCTAATTTCCGGATAGAGATCGTGTCAAAAATCCAACCCAATCGGAGTTACGGATCTCCGGTTATAAAAGAAACGGTGAAAGGCCAGATCTGAGAGCGCAGAAACAGAGAGAGACAGATCCAATCTCGGAGGGGCTCTCGCCCCTCCCATGCCATGGAGACCAAGGAACAGAGGGTAAACCATTCTCCCATCTAGGGAGGAGGTCAAGGAAGAAGAAGAAGGAGGGGGGCTCTCTCCCCCTCGCTTCCGGTGGCGCCGGAGTGCCACCGGGGGCCATCATCATCACCGCAATCTTCACCAACAACTTCACCGCCATCATCACCAACTCTCCCCCCCTCTATGCAGCGGTGTAACCCCTCTTTTACCCGCTGTAATCTCTACTTAAACATGGTGCTCAATGCTATATATTATTTCCCAATGATGTATGGCTATCCTATGATGTTTGAGTAGATCCGTTTTGTCCTATGGGTTAATTGATGATCGTGATTGGTTTGAGTTGCAGGTTTATTATTGGTGTTGTCCTATGGTGCTCTCCGTGTCGCGCAAGCGTGAGGGATCCCTGATGTAGGGTTTGCAATATGTTCATGATTTTCTTATGGTGGGTGGCGTGAGTGACAGAAGCATATACCCGAGTAAGTTGGTTGTTTGCGTATGGGAATAAAGATGACTTGATACTTTAATTCTATGGTTGGGTTTTACCTTAATGATCTTTAGTAGTTGCGGATTCTTACTAGAGTTCCAATCATAAGTGCATATGATCCAAGTAGAGAAAGTATGTTAGCTTATGCCTCTCCCTCAAATAAAATTGCAATAGTGATTACCGGTCTAGTTATCGATTGCCTAGGGACAAATAACTTTCTCGTGACAAAAAGCTCTTTACTAAAACTAATTTAGTTGTGTCTTTATCTAAACAGCCCCTACTTTTTATTTACGTGCTCTTTATATTCTTGCAAACCTATCCAAAAACACCTACAAAGTACTTCTAGTTTCATACTTGTTTTAGGTAAAGCGACCATTAAGCGTGCGTAGAGTTGTATCGGTGGTCGATAGAACTTGAGGGAATATTTGTTCTACCTTTAGCTCCTCGTTGGGTTCGAGACTCTTACTTATCGAAAGAGGCTACAATTGATCCCCTATACTTGTGGGTTATCAAGACCTTTTTCTGGCGCCGTTGCCGGGGAGTTATAGCGTGGGGTGAATATTCTCGTGTGTGCTTGTTTGCTTTATCACTAAGTAGATTTTATTTGCTGTTCTAAGTTGTTCTCTATCTTTAGTTATGGATATGGAAACGAAATACCAAAAAAATTAGGTGTACTTGCTGCTCATGGAGATGGGGAACCTCCTAAAACCCTCGATGCTCATTATGTGATAGATATTATGTACTACTTTGATAATCCTGAGAAAACCCCATTCAATTTGGTAATGGGAGACACGTTGGATCAACGTGAATACTTTAGGGATTATCGCTTGACTCAAAAAGGGAAACTATTATGGGATCAAATTTATATGTTGAAGTTGTATGCTAGGCAACTATGTTTGAGATATGATTATACTTGTTGCTCTAGGATGAAGTCTCCACACCTTCCCCTTTCATGCAAATTTAATGATAATGAAACCTTGGCTTCTTACGCTAGAGGTATATATGATACTATGATGTGGAACAAATAGAAGAATTTGTTGCTTTTATGGGTGCTTATGAAATTGAATCTGTATTTAAAGAGTGTGAAAATCTTTATGATGCTGTTCATAGACCTGAAAATTTAGCTATCCTTAAATATTGCTATGGGAATTATGAATACAATGCCGATATTGATGCATTTATTGAGAAAGTCTCCGCTTTCCAAGAAGAGACTAATATTTTGCAGGAGTCTATGGAAGAAGAAATTGATGAAACTGTGAGCTCATTGGATGAAAAAGATGAGGAGGAGAGCGAAGAACAAAAGGAGGAAGAGCGGATTGATCACCCGTGCCCAGCTTCTAATGAGAGTAACTCTTCAACTCATACATTGTTTAATTTCCCTTCGTGCTTACCGAAGGATGATTGCTATGATGACTGTTATGATCCCGTTGATTCTCTTGAAATATCCCTATTTGATGATGCTTGCTATGCTTGTGGCCAAGATGCCAATATGAATTATGCTTATGGATATGAACTTGCTATAGTTCCTTATGTTAAACATGAAATTGTTGCTATTGCGCCCACGCATGGTAGTCCTATTATCTTTTTGAATTCTCCCGACTAAACTATATCGGAGAAGTTTGTGCTTATTAAGGATTATATTGATGGGTTGCGTTTTACTACTACACATGATGATTTTGATAGATATAATATGCATGTACTTGCTGCTCCTACTTGCAATTATTATGAGAGAGGAACTATATCTCCACCTCTCTATGTTTCCAACATGATAAAATTGCAAGAAACTGCTTATACTATGCATTGGCCTTTACTATTCGTGCATGAATTGTTCTTTTATGGCATGCCGATGCATAGGAAGAGAGTTAGACTTCGTCATTGCTTGATATATGTTGCTTTGTGCTCACTACTAAATGCCAAATCACTGTTAATTAAAATTGGCTTTGATATACCTTGGGATCCGGGTGGATTCACTACTTGAGCACTATATGCCTAGCTTAATGAATTTAAAGAAAGCGCTGCCAGGGAGACAACCCGGAAGTTTTAGAGAGTCATTTATTTCTGTAGAGTGCTTTTATATAGTTTAAAAACAAAAAAAATAAAGAGGGGAACCTAAAACTTTTTCAAAAAGAAAAGCGAAAGTGAGAGAGACAAGCATTGTTGAAGTGGGGGAGCTCCTTGAACTTTGTTCATGATCACGGAAACTTTGTGAATCTTAATTATAGAAAATTTTCAATAAGAATAATTATCCCCTTGTACAATTACATTGTATTATAAAAATAATGTGCCAAGGTTTGCCTTTAGGATGTTTACAATGCTTGTTGGTTTGTACGGTGCAGGACAGAAACTTTGGCTGTAGTGCGCGATTTTACATTTTTTTACTGGAACGTCAAACGGTTCTGAAACTTTTGCACTATCTTGCTGTAATTTTTTTATTTTTCCTAATTTTGGCAGAATTTTTGAAGTACCAGAAGTATGGTTAATGTTCAGATTGTTACAGACTGTTCTATTTTAGAAAGATTCTGTTTTTGATGCATAGTTTGCTTGTTTTGTTGAAACTATCGATTTCTATCAGTGGATTAAGACATGGAAAAGTTATATTAAAGTAGCTACAATGCAAAAACAAAATATGAATTGGTTTGCAACAGTACTTAGAGTAGTGATTTGCTTTATTATACTAACGGATCTTACCGAGTTTTCTGTTGAGTTTTGTGTGGATGATGTGTTCGAAGATCAAGGATGTCTCGATGTGAGGAGAAGAAGGAGAGGCAAGAGCTCAAGCTTGGGGATGCCCAAGGCACCCCAAGTAAATATTCAAGGAGACTCAAGCGTCTAAGCTTGGGGATGCCCCGGAAGGCATCCCATCTTTCTTCAACAAGTATCAGTATGTTTTCGGATTCGTTTCGTTCATGCGATATGTGCAAATCTTGGAGCGTCTTTTGCATTTAGTTTTCACTTTTCTTTTATGCACCATGCTGGTATGAGATAGTCCTTGGTTGATTTATAGAATGCTCTTTGCACTTCACTTAAATCTTTTGAGTATGGCTTTATAGAATGCTTCATGTGCTTCACTTATATCATTTCAAGTTTGGATTGCCTGTTTCTCTTCACATAGAAAACCGCCATTTGTAGAATGATCTCTTGCTTCACTTATATCTATTTAGAGAGATGACAGGAATTGGTCATTCACATGGTTAGTCATAAAATCCTACATAAAACTTGTAGATCACTGAATATGATATGTTTGATTCCTTGCAATAGTTTTGCGATATAAAGGTGGTGATATTAGAGTCGTGCTAGTTGAGTAATTGTGAAATTGAGAAAACTTGTGTTGAGGTTTGCAAGTCCCGTAGCATGCACGTATGGTGAACTGTTATGCAACGAAGTTGGAGCATGAGGTATTTATTGATTGTCTTCCTTATGAGTGGTGGTCGGGGATGAGCGATGGTCTTTTCCTACCAATCTATCCCCCTAGGAGCATGCGCGTAGTACTTTTCTTCGAGGGCTAATAAACTTTTGCAATAAGTATATGAGTTCTTTATGACTAATGTGAGTCCATGGATTATACGCACTCTCACCTTTCCATCATTGCTAGCCTCTTTGGTACCGTGCATTGCCCTCTCTCACCTCGAGAGTTGGTGCAAACTTCGCCGGTGCATCCAAACCCCGTGATATGATACACTCTGTCACACATAAGCCTCCTTATATCTTCCTCAAAACAGCCACCATACCTACCTATCATGGCATTTCCATAGCCATTCCGAGATATATTGCCATGCAACTTCCATCATCATCATATACATGACTTGAGCATTTATCGTCATATTGCTTTGCATGATCGTAAGATAGCTAGCATGATGTTTTCATGGCTTGTCCGTTTTTTGATGTCATTGCTACGCTAGATCATTGCACATCCCGGTACACCGCCGGAGGCATTCATATAGAGTCATATCTTTGTTCTAGTATCGAGTTGTAATATTGAGTTGTAAGTAAATAAAAGTGTGATGATCATCATTATTAGAGCATTGGCCCAGTGAGGAAAGGATGATGGAGACTATGATTCCCCCACAAGTCGGGATGAGACTTCGGATGAAAAGAAAAAGAAAAAAAAAGAAAAAAAGAAAGGCCAAAAAAAGAGAAGGCCAAAAAAAACAAAAAAAATGAGAGAAAAAGAGAGAAGGGACAATGCTACGATCCTTTTACCACACTTGTGCTTCAGAGTAGCACCATGCTCTTCATATAGAGAGTCTCTTGAGTTATCACTTTCATATACTAGTGGGAATTTTCATTATAGAACTTGGCCTGTATATTCCAACGATGGGCTTCCTCAAATGCCCTAGGTCTTCATGAGCAAGCAAGTTGGATGCACACCCACTTAGTTTCAGTTTGAGCTTTCATACACTTATAGCTCTAGTGCATCCGTTGCATGGCAATCCCTACTCCTCACATTGACATCAATTGATGGGCATCTCCATAGCCCGTTGATTAGCCGCGTCGATGTGAGACTTTCTCCCTTTTTGTCTTCTCACACAAACCTCCATCATCATATTCTATTACACCCATAGTGCTATGTCCATGGCTTGCGCTCATGTATTGCGTGAGGGTTGAAAAGGCTGAAGCACGTTAAAAAGTATGAACCAATTGCTCGGCTTGTCATCGGGGTTGTGCATGATTTGAATGCTTTGTGTGGTGAAGATGGAGCATAGCCAGACTATATGATTTTGTAGGGATGAGCTTTCTTTGGCTATGTTATTTCGATAAGACATAATTGCTTGGTTAGTATGCTTGAAGTATTATTGTCTTAATGTCAAATGATAGACTATTGCTTTGAATCACTCGTGTCTTAATATTCATGCCATGATTAGATTAAGTGATCAAGATTATGCTAGGTAGCATTCCACATCAAAAATTATCTTTTTTATCATTTACCTACTCGAGGACGAGCAGGAATTAAGCTTGGGGATGCTGATACGTCTCCGTCGTATCTATAATTTTTGATTGTTCCATGCCAATATTCTACAACTTTCATATACTTTTGGCAACTTTTTATACTATTTTTGGGACTAACATATTGATCCAGTGCCCAGTGCCAGTTCCTGTTTGTAGCATGTTTTTTGTTTCGCAGAAAATCCATATCAAACGGAGTCCAAACGGGATAAAAACTGACGGAGATTTTTTTGGAATATTTGTGATTTTTGGGAAGAAGAATCAACGCGATACGATGCCCGAGGGGGCCACGAGGCCGGGGGGCGCGCCCCAGGGGGTCAGGCGCGCCCTGGACCCTTGTGGCCACCCCGTAAGGCGGTTGGAGCCCTTCTTTCTTCGCAAGAAAGCTAATTTCCGGATAGAGATCGTGTCCAAAATTCAGCCCAATCGGAGTTACGGATCTCCGGTTATAAAAGAAACGGTGAAAGGCCAGATCTGAGAGCGCAGAAACAGAGAGAGGCAGATCCAATCTCGGAGGGGCTCTCGCCCCTCCCATGCCATGGAGACCAAGGACCAGAGGGGAAACCCTTCTCCCATCTAGGGAGGAGGTCAAGGAAGAAGAAGAAGGAGGGGGGCTCTCTCCCCCTCGCTTCCGGTGGCGCCGGAGTGCCACCGGGGGCCATCATCATCACCGCAATCTTCACCAACAACTTCACCACCATCATCACCAACTCTTCCCCCCTCTATGCAGCGGTGTAACCCCTCTTTTACCCGCTGTAATCTCTACTTAAACATGGTGCTCAACGCTATATATTATTTCCCAATGATGTATGGCTATCCTATGATGTTTGAGTAGATCCGTTTTGTCCTATGGGTTAATTGATGATCGTGATTGGTTTGAGTTGCATGTTTTATTATTGGTGCTGTCCTATGGTGCTCTCCGTGTCGCGCAAGCATGAGGGATCCCCGCTGTAGGGTTTGCAATATGTTCATGATTTGCTTATGGTGGGTGGCGTGAGTGACAGAAGCATATACCCGAGTAAGTAGGCTGTTTGCGTATGGGAATAAAGAGGACTTGATACTTTAATTCTATGGTTGGGTTTTACCTTAATGATCTTTAGTAGTTGCGGATGCTTGCTAGGTTCCAATCATAAGTGCATATGATCCAAGTAGAGAAAGTATGTTAGCTTATGCCTCTCCCTCAGATAAAATTGCAATAGTGATTACCGGTCTAGTTATCGATTACCTAGGGACAAATAACTTTCCCGTGACAAAAAGCTCTTTACTAAAACTAATTTAGTTGTGTCTTTATCTAAACAGCTCCTACTTTTTATTTACGTGCTCTTTATATTCTTGCAAACCTACCCAAAAACACCTACAAAGTACTTCTAGTTTCATACTTGTTTTAGGTAAAGCGAACGTTAAGCGTGCGTAGAGTTGTATCGGTGGTTGGTAGAACTTGAGGGAATATTTGTTCTACCTTTAGCTCCTCGTTGGGTTCGACACTCTTACTTATCGAAGAGAGGCTACAATTGATCCCTTATACTTGTGGGTTATCACGCCCGAGCTCCGGCTGCCGCCTGGCTCGTCGCCGTTTCCGACCACCCCCGCTCCGTCCAAGGCCACCGTTCAACGCGCCACACCGTCCGCTACCCGTAGCGTCCACCCGCGCATCGAACCGTGGCCGGAGTAGTGTTTTTGACGACTGCCGCCGCGTTTGGCCTCGCCGGCGGCTTAACTCCGGCTAAACTCGGATTAGCACTAATGACCCCGCTAATCACCCCCTCACTAGTCACTTACATATGGGCCCCACGCCTTTAACTAACCACAGCTTAATTCCTGCTTAGTTTTAGTTAATCACAGTGGCCCCACGCGTCAGCGTTGACCTCGCTGACGTGGCCCTTGACCGGCCCCACATGTCTGTGACCTAGGCAGCACTTGGTCACTGACCAGTGGGCCCCACTAGTCAGGTTTGACCTGGACCGGCTCCTGTTGACTTGCTGATGTCACACGGATGTCATGCTGACGCAGTAACTATTTCTGGAAGTTAAATAAATCTAAATGATTTATTTATTTTCAAATATTTGCCTAAACTTCTAAAATTCATAGAAATTAATCTGTAACTCCAAATGCAAAGATTTATATATGAAAAATGATCAGAAAAATCCAATCTTTCCACCTGTACAATTTTCATGCATGTTAGAACAACTTACGGCTGATGTTTAGGACAAATCCTATAAATAGCATTTGAATTTCACATATGGAGTTTGAATTTGAACCTAGGGTTCAAACCAACTTCATTTAACTTTGTTGCTAGTTGCATTAGCTCAATACACCAGCATGTTGCCATGTCATGATCATGCATCATAATGTTGCATTGCATTGATTGTGTTTCCTCTCTATTGCCGGTAATTGTCCCCTCTGAGTAGACGACGTTCCGATGATGAGTTCGATGACACCGATGAAGAGCTATATTATCTTCAGAAGTGCCAGGCAAGCAAAACCCCCTTGTTCATTTCGATACAACCCCACTATCTCGCTCCTGCTCTCTTTTACTGCATTAGGACAACAATGATTCAACTGTTACATGCTGTGGTAATTAAACCCCTTTCCTCTGCATGACTTGTCATTGCCACAGTAAATAGATGAAACCCACTAGCATGAGTAGGAGTTGTTTGAGCCTTGATGTCCCTACTGATTCATGTTTGTTGTCATGCCTACTACTGCTTAGAGTTGAGTCAGGTCTGATTCATCGGGGATGAATTGGAAAGTTGTGAACATGTCCTACTGTTGAGAGCTAAGTGTGTGAACAAGATTTGGTAAAGGTAGAGGTGAGAGGCCATGTACGAGTACATGGTGGGTTGTCTCATTGAAACCGTCCTCAGGAACTGAGTTTTGTGTTTGTGATCCATGAACAACTACTACCACACATTGGGATCCTTAATTGACTCTCTCGACTTATTAATCGCCTTGATCTCTGTCCAGGAGTTGCAACTAGTTTCTGGTGTTTGTAGGATATGTGTTGGAGGCCGTGCATAGCACTGACCCTAGGGGTGGGCTATGATGCGGTAGATACACCATGGCACGGTGTACCGAGTCGCCTGTTTGGTGTCTCGGGAACCCTGCACACATCGTTTGGGGCCGTGAGTGACACCTCGTCCGGACCTCCTTGCGGATGGAACCCGAATAGGCGATAAACCTAGACTAGAGACTTGTGTGATTAGTCAGGTCGTGGCCGACACCCTCGCCAGGCCTCCCTTGAAGGTTGCCGAGATACATGACGTGTACATGGCGGTAAGTGGTGAGAGCGTGTGTGAAGGAGTACACCCCTGTAGGGTTAACATCATCTATTCGAATAGCCGCGTCCGCGGTAAAGGACATCTGGGTTGCCTATACAGTTCATAGACAAGTGAAAGTGGATACTCTAAAATGCGCAAGATAAGCGTGAGTGCTATGGATGGCGTTCTCGTAGGGAGACGGGAGCAGATCCATAGTGGTGTATTGATATGGTGAATATGTGGACTCGTGTGCGCCACCTCAAAAGAGTTACCTGCAGTCATAGTTTAGGATAGCCACCGAGTCAAAGCTGGCTTGCTGCAGTTAAACTCCACCAGCCCCCTTTGTTGATACCGATGCATATGTAGTTAGTTCTAATGTAAGTCTTGTAGGGTACATTTGTACTCATGTTTGCTTAATTTATGTTTTTGCAGAGATACTTCAGTCTCACTAGTAGATCCGCTGGACTTCGACGTTTAGCTTGTTACCTCAGCTACGATCTTGTGCCCTCGGCAAGGTCTTGTAGATAGTCAGGCTTCTCAACCTTTTTCATTTGTAGTTGTCTGTACTCAGACAAGTTAAGCTTCCGCTTGTGCTTGTTGCTTGTATGACTTGAATGCTAGGTCATCAGTCCCATGTTTGTAATATCTGGCTCCACGGAGCCTAATGAATAAATACTTTGAGTCGTAGAGTTTTGTTGTGATGCCATGTTGTATTTGCACATATCGAGCATATTGTGTGTATGTTATTGAAATGCTTGGTATGTGTGGGATCCGACAACCTAGTTGTTTATCCTTGGTAGCCTCTCTTACCGGGAAATGTCTGCTAGTGCTTCCACTGAGCCATGGTAGCTTGCTACTGCTCCGGAACACTTAGGCTGGCCGGCATGTGTCCTTCTTTGTTCCTGTGTCTATCCCTTCGGGGAAATGTCACGCGGTGTCTACCGGGGTCCTGTTAGCCTGCTATAGCCCGGATTCCCGGAGTCCTGTTAGCCCAGCTGCTACAACCCGGATTCACTCGCTGATGACCGACACGTTCGTTGCTGGGTCATGTATGCCTGTCCCTGTAAGTTAGTGTCACTTTGGGTTTACGACTAGTCATGTCGGCCCAGGTTCTCTGTCATATGGATGCTAGCGACACTATCATATACGTGAGCCAAAAGGTGCAAACGGTCCCGAGCCAGGTAAGGTGGTACCCGTGGGAATACCGTGCGTGAGGCCGCAAAGTGATATGATGTGTTACATGCTAGATCGGTGTGACTTAGGATCGGGGTCATGACAGTTGTGGTATCAGAGCCTGACTGCCTGTAGGATTACCAAGCCAAACTGGTCGAAGTTGAGTCTAGAAATTCTTTAGTTATATAAGGGAATTGATTGTGGAAGGGAACGTAAGGCTCTTTTTACTCCTTTACCTTATGCCCTTCTGATCCGAGTCATCCTATCTTTCCTACGGGGTTAAGGAACTAGGCTTTCTCTTCTTTCTATCAGGATCATGTGTTACTAAGCTGTAGACTTATATGATTGTTGGTTTCAAGCCCCAGTTCAGTTCGTACTATTTCTGTTTGTTGACAGTTGATCTCAGAACCTTGATATTGTGATGTTAAGTGGTTATGCTTCCATTTTGCAGGATGTCTCAAATCTTTTTGAACGTTTATAGTCGTTATGCTGTCCGAGTCAGCCCAGGTTTCTAAATAGTCTGATGCATTTGCAAATCTCTTCTTTCCGTTTCTGATGTTCCTTTGGGCCAGATTAACCACACTAACCAGTCTATTGAGGTACTCCGTTGCCTTGCCGTATATGTTGAAGCCATTATTATGACCCTAGGCGTCCTAGAGAACCACCCACTAATCTAGCAATGCTTTATATTCCTAGTGTGATGATTCTGGCCGTCATTCTCAAAAGCATCCCGTGATGCCATTTAGTTAGTAGGCATTCCATTCCTGGGTTCTTCAACCCGAGATTCACTCTACTCATTCATGTTGGTAGTGTTTGCTAGTTCCTTTGTGATATTAGTAACCCTTACGATAGTCCCCGAGGTCTGTGGTATCTCATTCTTCCAATACCATGAACCATCATGGCCGAAGTTCTTTTGAACCAAAAGATCACAACAAGGGTGCTCTTGAGGAGTACTCCATTCATATTGTGAATCTGCCACTTCTACCTTTCTGCATGGGTTATCCGGAAGAAATATGTTGAACTCGTTCGACATGGTAATCTATGCATCCACAACTCGGAAAATTATATGTTCCTTTGAGTTGTTCTCTTTAGTTGTATCCTAACCTCCGTCTACCGTTTGATAGTCAAGAGCATGTCATGCATTCATGCTCATCGATACCTCATATTCTTGTGGTCCGTCAAGCCATTCTATCCCGGACTGACTAGGAGAAATAAACTCCAGTAGCTCATCCATATCTAGGATTTGGTCAAAGTAGTTGTATTCCGCAAATCAAAATGCCAACCCAGCTTTTGTTCTGTTCTACCTTCGAGTATTACCCCCTTTATGTTGAGAATATCATAGGAATTGCACCACCTCTTATGAATTCTTGACGCAGTGATACTCCTCGCCATCATCATTCATTTCTTGGTCCCATGTTGTTGCAACCAGAATGCCGACAAGTGAACTATGATGTGTGAAATCAATACTCCTAGCAACCTTGTTGCTTGGTAGTTAATGGACAATAAACTCATTCTTAGCGTGTTGGTTATTGAATTATCATTCTAAGATTGATCGTGCTTCCTAGTCCATATTTCTGCTGCACACTTCGATTAATGAGTTAGGATTGTGTAATCCATAACTCTCCTGATCACATCGTCTTGCCCTGAAAAGCAAGATTGTTTTCGAGCTTAATAACATATCGGTGGTTCGTGATTTTCCGGATATCTTCTCGGAAGTATTACCAGGTTGTCACCTGACCGCTATGTTGAGTTCGTGATCAAGTTGGTTTTTCCATAAACCACCCTTTCTCCAAGGATCTGTGTTGGTTACCCCTGAACTAGTTGGATAAGCTAAACAATAACTTGGAGAGTTGGAAGAGAAAAGCTTTATCCGACTTAGTTCATTTTATGGGATATCTTGTATGTGTGTTGAAGAAAGATGGTATTTTCATCGATTGACCCTCGTGATCAGTTAATGGACCTATCATCTTATCCAATCTTTGATTCGAGTATGGGCTATCCTCAAATCAAATCAGAACCAACGATATTCGTGATGTTGTCTTACTCGTGGTTGTTTCCTCGAGCATACACCATTATATCTTTTGGGTCTGACCAATGCTATCACCTTGTTCACATAATCGTGGAATTCCACTTATATGGAAGCCTGGATGAATTGTTGTTGAGCCCATCAACAACATCCCTATCTTCTCCATGACTTTGTTGGACATTAAGCTAGTGTTGGAAACTTTTGTAAGCATTATCTTCGTGTTCCGTTCATGAAGCCTATGTTTGGATGAAAGGAGTGACTTCCTTTGATTCACGTTCATTTGATGTAAGTTGCCGCCGTGAATTCGAGAAAGTTTGTTTTTGCTTCCTCTGAAATCATCCCAAGTCAGTCATGCATGTGCGAAGTATTCTATGGTCTCATAGACTGATCATCTTCATTCCATATGTATTCCCTAGGACACCAAGCCACTGATTGATTTGTTCAAGGAAAAGAAGTCTATGCTTGGGACCTAATCCATGGACTTGCATAAAGACTTCGAAATCCTTGATGATCTATACTAACCTGAACTCGATAGTGTTTTATTATAAGACTACTATGTGGTCATTCTTGTCTTGGACAACATGCTCACATGTATGTAGCAGAACCAGCTCGTGTTTTGGAGCTTGCTATCGTAGTTCATTTCCCGAGAATCTCACAACGTCATCTCGTCGGTTTGTGTTGCAAACTTTCTTTTCAGACATGCTGAGTCTGAAGTATCCTATTACCAATCGGATCTGAATCTCAGGAAGATATGATGGTTGGAACATTCCCAATAGTTGCATTTTGTTCCCAGCATGCACCCGTCGTTGTGCCAGTCTACCATGGGTCCCACACATTTCTGATGATAAGCAAAAATCATTCCTCGCGTTGTCTTCAACAAGGTAGTCCACATCATCTATTCTAGTCCGGGTATGCCATCCTTTCGTACCCCGCCAAAAGATTGTTTGTGAATTGCCTCAGGTTGGTATAGAGAATTTCAATGTTCTCTAAATCAAAAGTAATTCTATTTGCCACTTAAGGGATGATTCAACAGGTCACCCTCCTCCAAGATGTCTCGTTTTGGTGTCATGGCAACTTAACTCCTCGCTATGTTGGCAACCGTTCACCACCTTCTTAGGTGTGGAATTGTTGCCTACCTAGTGAACCTTTGTCATGTGTTTCACTCCATCCCTCTAGACGTATGCTTTGTGTCTCAGCTCGAGAGTTGTTTCAGCGTTTCGCTCCATGAGTTGATCCTGAGTTGTTCGGTCTTCGATAAGATCGATCCTTCAAGAGTTTTCCCTTTCCTCTCTTTGTCATGTTAGTTGGAGTTCTCGGGGCAAGACATCGAGACAATGATGGTGATCGAATCAACGTTCTTATGAAGTGCCACCTGGATCATGAAGATTGTGTTAGTTTGTGTTCCCCCTTCATCTTACCCTACGCCTGAATCTCGGGACGAGATTCTTGTTTAGTGGGGGTGAATTGTGACATCCCTAGTTAGTGCATGCATTAGAGTGATTGCATCATGTTTAAATTTCTTAGAAACTTGAAATGGGGATGACAGAAACCCCAGCACCACTTAATCCAACTAGGGTTACTGAAATACTTTTCCAGTGAACCTGAAATGCCCTTCTAAAATGTTCATCATCGTTGCCTTGGTCTAGAACATCTGTCAAAAATGGTTCACATTTTTCTAGGACAACATTGGGTCACTGAATTAAATCATACCTTATTTGCATTTGGGCATTTAAATTTTATATATTATTTGAAGTGTCCAAATAATCTTGAACTTAAATGAGGGTTGTTGGAAATATTCCCCACAGAGCCCACAATTATTTTCAGGGATTATGGAAATGCTTTAGCATTTTAATTAAAGCCAAAATAGTTGCAGGAAAATAGAAATCAGAAACTAAAATAAAAGAGAGAGAGAGAGAGAGAGAGAGAGCAAGGCCAGAGGCCACCTACCTGGCAGCCCACTGGCCAGCCCAGCACTGTGCTGGCCCGTGCGAGTCACCTGCTTCCTCTCGCCAGGGAGGCAGAGAGGAGCGCGCCCGCGCACGCCGAGCTCGCCACGCAGCTCCCTGCCCCTCTGCTTCGCCTGGACAGCGCGGCGACGCCTCGAAGCCCCTCATCGGCGCCGCCCAGACCAAGCCGACACCCCATTTTCCCCTGGCTCTTTCCCTCGCCTCTCCCTGCCATGGCCGACGCAGCTGCGCCCACGCCGCCGTGAATCCCGCAGCCACCGTCGCCGCCTCGTCGCCCCGCCGTGTCCAGAAGCTCCGCCACCATCCGCTTCGTCGAGTAGATCGAGCCCCGAGCGCTCGTTCGCCCCGGAGCCACCGCACCGACCTTGCCTCGCCTTGCCGTCGCCAGAGATCCACTTCGCCGCCCTGCACAGCTCCGACCATCCCAGAGCCCGCCGTCCACTCCACGAAAATCACCGTGAGCTGCTGACCGTCTCCCCGTTCTCCGTTAGCCTTCCCGTGCACCGTGGCGACCGCACCTTGCTTGCCCGCACCTGCCGCCGCCTGAGCTCGTCGCCGACGTAGCTCCGGTGACCATTTGGTCATGTGCTGGTGCCTAATGCACTCACCGCACCCCGTAGCGCCTCGCTAGTGTATCCGCTCGCCCGCTAGCACGCCGCAGCAGCAAAACCACCGACGCCCGAGCTCCGGCCGCCGCCCGGCTCGTCGCCGTCACCGTTTTCGACCACCCCAGCTCCGTCCAAGGCCACTGTTGGATGCTCCACGCTGTCAGCTACCCGTAGCATCCACCCGCGCATCGAACCGTGGCCGGAGTAGCGTTTCCGACGACTGCTGCCACGTCTGGCCTCGCTAATCACCCCCACTAGTCACTTACATATGGGCCCCACGCCTTTAACTAACCATAGCTTAATTCCTGTTTAGTTTTAGTTAATCACAGTGGCCCCACGCGTCAGCGTTGACCTCGCTGACGTGGCCCTTGACCGGCCCCACATGTCTGTGACCTAGGTAGCACTTGGTCACTGACCAGTGGGCCCCACTAGTCAGGTTTGACCTGGACCGGCTCCTGTTGACTTGCTGATGTCACACGGATGTCATCCTGACGCAGTAACTATTTCTGGAATTTAAATAAATCAAAATGATTTATTTATTTTCAGAAATTTGCCTAAACTTCTAAAATTCATAGAAATTAATCTGTAACTCCAAATGCAAAGATTTATATATGAAAAATGATCAGAAAAATCCAATATTTCCATCTGTACCATCCTTATGCATGCTAGAACAACTTATGGCTGCTGTTTAGGACAAATCATATAAATGGCATTTGAATTTCACATCTGGAGTTTGAATTTGAACCTAGGGTTCAAATCAACTTCATTTAACTTTGTTGCTAGTTGCATTAGCTCAAAACACCAGCATGTTGCCATGTCATGATCATGCATCATAATGTTGCATTGCATTGATTGTGTTTCCTCTCTGTTGCCGGTAATTGTCCCCTCTGAGTAGACGACGTTCCGACGATGAGTTCGATGATACCGATGAAGAGCTATATAATCTTCAGAAGTGCTAGACAAGCAAAACCCCTTTGTTCATTCCGATACAACCCCACTCTCTCGCTCTTGATCTCTTTTACTGCATTAGGACAACAACGATTCGACTGTTACATGCTGCGGTAGTTGAACCCCTTTCCTCTGCATGACCTGTCATTGCCACAGTAAATAGATGAAACCCACTAGCATGAGTAGGAGTTGTTTGAGCCTTGATGTGCCTACTCATTCATGTTTGTTGTCATTCCTGCTACTGCTTAGAGTTGAGTCAGGTCTGATTCATCGGGGATGAATTGGAAAGTTGTGAACATGTCCTACTGTTGAGAGATAAGTGTGTGAACATGATTTGGTAAAGGTAGCGGTGAGAGGCCATGTAGGAGTACATGGTGGGTTGTCTCATTGAAACCGTCCTCAGGAACTGGGTTCTGTGTTTGTGATCCATGAACAACTACTACCACACATTGGGATTCTTAATTGACTCTCTCGACTTATTAATCGCCTTGATCTCTATCCAGGAGTTGCAACTAGTTTCTGGTGTTTGTAGGATATGTGTTGGAGGCCGTGCGTAGCGCTGACCCTAGGGGTGGGCTATGATGCGGTAGATACACCGTGGCACGATGTACTGAGTTGCCCGTTTGGTGTCTCGGGAACCCTGCACACATTGTTTGGGGGCAGTGAGCGACACCCCGGCCGGATCTCCTTACGGATGGAACCCGAATAGGCGATAAACCTGGACTAGAGACTTGTGTGATTAGCCAGGTCGTGGCCGACACCCTCGCCAGGCCTCCGCTTGAAGGTTGCTGAGATACATGACGTGTACATGGCGGTAAGTGGCGAGAGCGTGTGTGAAGAAGTACACCCCTGCAGGGTTAACATCATCTATTTGAATAGCCGCGTCCGCGGTAAAGGCCCTCTGGGTTGCCTGTACAGTTCATAGACAAGTGAAAGTGGATACTCTAAAATGCGCAAGATAAGCGTGAGTGCTATGGATGGCGTTCTCGTAGGGAGACGGGAGCGGATCCATAGTGGTGTATTGATATGGTGAATATGTGGACTCGTGTGCGCCACCTCAAAAGAGTTACTTGTAGTCATTGTTTAGGATAGCCACCGAGTCAAAGCTGGCTTGCTGTAGTTAAACTCCACCACCCCCCTTTGTTGATACCGATGCATATGTAGTTAGTTCTGATGTAAGTCTTGCTGGGTACATTTGTACTCACATTTGCTTAATTTATGTTTTTGCAGAGAGACTTCAGTCTCACAAGTAGATCCGCCTGGACTTCGATGTTTACGTTGTTACCTCAGCTACTATCTTGTGCCCTCTGTAGGGTCTTGTAGATAGTCAGGCTTCTCTGCCTTTTTCATTTGTAGTTGTCTGTACTCAGATAAGTTAAGCTTCCGCTTGTGCTTGTTGCTTGTATGACTTGAATGCTGGGTCATCAGTCCCATGTTTGTAATATCTGGCTCCTCGCACCCTAATGAATAAATACTTTGAGTCGTAGAGTTTTGTTGTGATGCCATGTTGTATTTGCACATATCGAGCATATTGTGTGTATGTTATTGAAATGCTTGGTATGTGTGGGATCTGACAACCTAGTTGTTTATCCTTGGTAGCCTCTCTTACCGGGAAATGTCTCCTAGTGCTTCCACTGAGCCATGGTAGCTTGCTACTGCTCCGGAACACTTAGGCTGGCCGGCATGTGTCCTTATTTGTTCCTGTGTCTATCCCTTCGGGGAAATGTCACGCGGTGTCTACCGGGGTCCTATTAGCCTGCTATAGCCCGGATTCCCGGAGTCCTGTTAGCCCAGCTGCTACAACCCGGATTCACTCGCTGATGACCGACACGTTCGTTGCTTGGTCATGTATGCCTCTCCCTGTAAGTTAGTGTCATTTTGGGTTTACGACTAGTCATGTCGGCCCAGGTTCTCTGTCATATGGATGCTAGCGACACTATCATATACGTGAGCCAAAGGGTGCAAACGGTCCCAAGCCAGGTAAGGTGGTACCCGTGGGAATACCGTGCGTGAGGCCGCAAAGTGATATGATGTGTTACATGCTAGATCGGTGTGACTTAGGATCGGGGTCATGACAGTTGTGGTATCAGAGCCTGACTGCCTGTAGGATTACCAAGCCAAACTGGTCGAATTTGAGTCTAGAAATTCTTTAGTTATATAAGGGAATTGATTGTGGAAGGGAACGTAAGGCTCTTTTTACTCCTTTACCTTATGCCCTTCTGATCCGAGTCATCCTATCTTTCCTACGGGGTTAAGGAACTAGGCTTTCTCTTCTTTCTATCAGGATCATGTGTTACTAAGCTGTAGACTTATATGATTGTTGGTTTCAAGCCCCAGTTCAGTTCGTACTATTTCTGTTTGTTGACAGTTGATCTCAGAACCTTGATATTGTGATGTTAAGTGGTTATGCTTCCATTTTGCAGGATGTCTCAAATCTTTTTGAACGTTTATAGTCGTTATGCTGTCCGAGTCAGCCCAGGTTTCTAAATAGTCTGATGCATTTGCAAATCTCTTCTTTCCGTTTCTGATGTTCCTTTGGGCCAGATTAACCACACTAACCAGTCTATTGAGGTACACCGTTGCCTCGCCGTATATGTTGAAGCCATTATCATGACCCTAGGCGTCCTAGAGAACCACCCACTAATCTAGCAAGGCTTTATTTTCCCAGTGTGATGATTCTGGCCGTCATTCTCGAAAGCATCCCGTGATGCCATTTAGTTAGTAGGCATTCCATTCCTGGGTTCTTCAACCCGAGATTCACTCTACTCATTCATGTTGGTAGTGTTTGCTAGTTCCTTTGTGATATTAGTAACCCTTACGATAGTCCCCGAGGTCCGTGGTATCTCATTCTTCCAATACCATGAACCATCATGGCAGAAGTTCTTTTGAACCAAAAGATCACAACCAGGGTGCTCTGAAGGAGTACTCCATTCATATTGTGAATCTACCTGTTCTACGTTTCTGCATGGGTTATCTGGAAGAAATATGTTGAACTCGTTCGACATGCTAATCCTGACGTTCGTCTATCATTTGATAGTCAAGAGCATGTCATGCATTCATGCTCATCGATACCTCATATTCTTGTGGTCTGTCAAGCCATTCTATCCCGGACTGACTAGGAGAAATAAACTCCAGTACTTCATCCATATCTAGGATGGGGTCAAAGCAGTTGTATTCCGCAGATCAAAATGCCAAACCAGCTTTTGTTCTGTTCTACCTTCGAGTATTACCCCCTTTATGTTGAGAATATCATAGGAATTGCACCACCTCTTATGAATTCTTGACGCAGTGATACTCCTCGCCATCATCATTCATTTCTTGGTCCCGTGTTGTTGCAACCAGAATGCCGACAAGTGAACTATGATGTATGAAATCAATACTCCTAGCAACCCCATTGCTTGATAGTTAATGGACAATAAACTCATTCTTAGCGTGTTGGTTATTGAATTATCATTCTAAGATTGATCGTGCTTCCTAGTCTATATTTCTGGTGCACACTTCGATCAATTAGTTAGGATTGTGTAATCCATCACTCTCCTGATCAGATCGTCTTGCCCTGAAAAGCAAGATTGTTTTCGAGCTTAATAACATATCGGTGGTTCGTGATTTTTCAGATATCTTCTCGGAAGTATTACCAGGTTGTCACCTGACCGCTATGTTGAGTTCGTGATCAAGTTGGTTTTTCCATAAACCACCCTTTCTCCTAGGATCTGTGTTGGTTACACCTGAACTAGTTGGATAAGCTAAACAATAACTTGGAGAGTTGGAAGATAAAAGCTTTATCCGACTTAGTTCATTTTAGGGGATATCTTGTATGTGTGTTAAAGAAAGATGGTATTTTCATCGATTGACCCTCGTGATCAGTTAATGGACCTATCATCTTATCCAATCTTTGATTTGAGTATGGGCTATCCTCAAATCAAATCAGAACCAACGATATTTGTAATGTTGTCTTACTCGTGGTTGTTTCCTCGAGCATACACCATTATATCTTTTGGGTCTGACCAATGCTATCACCTTGTTCACATAATCGTGGAATTCCACTTATATGGAAGCCTGGATGAATTGCTGTTGAGCCCATCAACAACATCCCTATCTTCTCCATGGCTTTCTTGGACATTAAGCTAGTGTTGGAAACTTTTGTAAGCATTATCTTCGTGTCCCGTTCATGAAGCCTATGTTTGGATGAAAGGAGTGACTTCCTTTGATTCACGTGCATTTGATGTAAGTTGCCGCCGTGAATTCGAGAAAGTTTATTTTTGCTTCCTCTAGAATCATCCCAAGTCAGTCATGCATGTGCGAAGTATTCTATGCTCCGATAGACTGATCATCTTCATTCCATACGTATTCCCTAGCACACCAAGCCACTGATTGATTTCTTCAAGGAAAAGAAGTCTATGCTTGAAACCTAATCCATGGACTTGCATAAAGACTTCGAAATCCTTGATGTTGGATCCTAACCTGAACTCGATAGTGTTTTATTATAAGACTACTATGTGGTCATTCTTGTCTTGGACAACATGCTCACATGTATGTAGCAGAACCAGCTCGTGTTTTGGAGCTTGCTATCGTAGTTCATTTCCCGAGAATCTCGCAACGTCATATCGTCGGTTTGTGTTGCAAACTTTCTTTTCAGACATGCTGAGTCTGAAGTATCCTTTTACAAATCGGATCTGAATCTCAGGCAGATATGATGGTTGGAACATTCCCAATAGTAGATGTTTGTTCCCAGCATGCACCTGTCGTTGTGCCAGTCTACCATGGGTCCCACCCATTTCCGATGATAAGCAAAAATCATTCCTTGCGTTGTCTTCAACAAGGTAGTCCACATCATCCATTCTAGTCCGGGTATGCCATCCTTTCGTACCCCGCCAAACGATTGTTGGTGAATTGCCTCAGGTTGCCACTTAAGGGATGATTCTACGGGTCACCCTCCTCCAAGATGTCTCATTTTGGTGTCATGGCAACTCAACTCCTTGCCATGTTGGCAACCGCTCACCACCTTCTTAGGTGTGGAATTGTTGCCTACCTAGTGAACCTTTGTCATGTGTTTCACTCCATCCCTCTGGACGTATGCTTCATGTCTCAGCTCAAGAGTTGTTTCAGCGTCTCGCTTCATGAGTTTATCCTGAGTTGTTCGATCTTCGATAAGATCGATCCTTCTAGAGTTTTCCCTTTCCTCTCTTTGTCATGTTAGTTGGAGTTCTCGGGGCAAGACATCGAGACAATGATGGTGATTGAATCAACGTTCTTATGAAGTGCCACCTGGATCATGAAGATTGTGTTAGTTTGTGTTCCCCCTTCATCTTACCCTACGCTTGAATCTCGGGACGAGATTCTTGTTTAGTGGGGGTGAATTGTCACATCCCTAGTTAGTGCATG
Organism: Triticum aestivum; assembly: GCF_018294505.1. NCBI lineage: Eukaryota > Viridiplantae > Streptophyta > Magnoliopsida > Poales > Poaceae > Triticum > Triticum aestivum. Next base: position 145,371,924 of record NC_057805.1, read on the forward strand.
CATTAGAGTGATTGCGTCATGTTTAAATTTCTTAGAAACTTGAAATGGGGATGACAGAAACCCCAGCACCACTTAATCCAACTAGGGTTACTGAAATACTTTTTCAATGAAACTGAAATGCCCTTCTAAAATGTTCATCATCTTTGCCTTGGTCTAGAACCTCTGTCAAGAATGGTTCACATTTTTCTAGGACAACATTGGGTCACTGAATTAAATCATACCTTATTTGCATTTGGGCATTTAAATTTTATATATTATTTTAAGTGTCCAAATAATCTTGAACTTAAATGAGGGCTGTTGGAAATATTCCCAACAGAGCCCACAATTATTTTTAGGAATTTTGGAAATGCTTTAGCATTTTAATTAAAGCCAAAACAGTTACAGAAAAATAGAAAACAGAAACTAAAATAAAAGAGAGAGAGAGAGAGCAAGGCCAGAGGCCACCTACCTGGCAGCCCACTGGCCGGCCCAGCACTGTGCTGGCCCGTGTCAGTCACCTGCTTCCTCTCGCTAGGTAGGCAGAGAGGAGCGTGCCCGCGCACGCCGAGCTTGCCACGCAGCTCCCTGCCCCTCTGCTTCGCCTGGACAGCGCGGTGATGCCTCGAAGACCCTCCTCGGCGCCGCCCCGACCCCGCCGACACCCCATTTCCCCCTGGCTCTTTCCCTCGCCTCTCCCCGCCATGGCCGACGCAGTCGCACCCGCGCCGCCGTGAATCCCGCAGCCACCATCGCCCCCTCATTGCCCCGCCTTGTCCAGAAGCTCCGCCACCATCCGCGTGGACTTTGATGTTTAGCTTGTTACCTCAGCTACAATCTTGTGCCCTTGGCAGGGTCTTGTAGATAGTCAGGCTGCTCAGCCTTTTTCAATTGTAGTTGTCTGTACTCAGACAAGTTAAGCTTCCGCTTGTGCTTGTTGCTTGTATGACTTGAATGCTAGGTCATCAGTCCCATGTTTGTAATATCTGGCTCATCGGAGCCTAATGAATAAATACTTTGAGTCATAGAGTTTTGTTGTGATGCCATGTTGTATTTGCACATATCGAGCATATTGTGTGTATGTTATTGAAATGCTTGGTATGTGTGGGATCCGACAACCTAGTTGTTTATCCTTGGTAGCCTCTCTTACCGGGAAATGTCTCCTAGTGCTTCCACTGAGCCATGGTAGCTTGCTACTGCTCCGGAACACTTAGGCTGGCCGGCATGTGTCCTTCTTCGTTCCTGTGTCTGTCCCTTCGGGGAAATGTCACGCGGTGTCTACCAGAGTCCTGTTAGCCTGCTACAGCCCGAATTCCCGGAGTCCTGTTAGCCTAGCTGCTACAGCCCAGATTCACTCGCTGATGACCGACACATTCGTTGCTGGGTCATGTATGCCTGTCCCTGTAAGTTAGTGTCACTTTGGGTTTATGACTAGTCTTGTCGGCCCGGGTTCTCTGTCATATGGATGCTAGCGATACTATCGTATACGTGAGCCAAAAGGCGCAAACGGTCCCGGGCCAGGTAAGGTGGAACCCGTGGTAATACCGTGCGTGAGGCCGCAAAGTGATATGATGTGCTACATGCTAGATCGGTGTGAGTTAGGATTGGGATCCTGACACGCCTCCTCGTCGGCGAGTGGGCAGATCAGCGGCGCCATGGCAGAGATTTGAGAGAGAGAGGTCGAGGGAGAGGATGATGTAGATGAGAATGCAGGCGGGACGACATGAGCAAGGCAATATTTATTGGCGGCCGAAATCTAGATCGACGGGAATAGTACACACGATGGTCGCTGGAATTTACGAGTACTGTAGTTTGAATTACACACGATTCCCGCAGCAAAAGTCATGTGTGAACTTAATAGCTGACGGCTTCCAATACAAAATCGTGTCTGATTAATAACCTGTCACGGCCGGATTTTTGGGATATAAATTCCCAGAAAAACGGCCTGTGTGCTCACCAGCCCCAGGATTACTGTTAGCTGATGAGGTACCAACTTGATACAAGAATTCCAAGCAAGGAACAAAAATATGTAGTACAAGACCATTTAGGCCTGGGAGTACAACACTTGGTTTCTAATGGTTGAGGGCGGAAGCGGTTGGAAACATCTGCGTCTATGGGGCTCCATTTCCCACAAGAACAGCTGACCAGGATAACTCCTATCTTCGCGAGGCTGCAAACGTCAACAGCGTAGGTTCCGAGGTTGTCACCGCGATGCTTAACTCCAAGCAAGGAATCTGGCCAAGACAATAGCCAGGGACAAGGCAGTGAGTACGTTTGAATGTACTCGCAAACATTAAGAACACGGGTATAATATATCAAACATACTCCAGGTTTAATAGATGATCATACATCGGTCACGAAATATACAAAAAAAAATCATGATGCACACATATGGATAAAAATATACGAAAATAAAATACTGGGTGCCAAACGAGTGTCTGAATGACTCCTCGAGCGAAAAAATGCAGAATAGTAATACTGGTGCCAAACGAGTGTCTGAATGACTCCTCGAGCGGTAAATGCAGAAATAATAATACTGGTGCCAAACGAGTGTCTGAATGACTCCTCGAGCGGAAAATGCAGAAATAATAATACTGGTGCCAAACGAGTGTCTGAATGACTCCTCGAGCGGAAAACGCAGAAATAATAATGCCGCAGTCGGGCGTCTGAGCGACACCACATAAAGGGCTTATAAAAGAATAATCACAGTGAATATCCAGGAGGTAGAACCATCCCAGGGATACTCAATAATATACGTAATATAAATGGTTAGTCCAAAACAATGAAGATCATAATCCAAGGGTGCCATAATCATAAACAAAATTTAGTACAATCGTTTCTCCATCCGAAAACCGATAATTTAGTCAAGCCGTATCTCCATCCGAATTCCGTTACTAAGCTCTAATTAAATCGTTCTCCATCCGAATGCCGTTACTAAGCTCTAATTAAATCGTTCTCCATCCGAATGCCGTTACAGAGACTCAACTCGGGTTGTGGCCTTTACTTAAGAACAGGACTATCTGACAGGATATATCCTCTGCAGAGGGAGTACCATTTTCCACGAGTAACGGGATTACTCAGTCCCTCGGGACTAATTCCGTCTACGGTCTTTTGATTGAAAACACGCCTGACCTGCACACACCAGCTTAACTCACCAGTGTCTGGAATCACCCACGACACCTGCCAAGCAAAACTCTAAGTGGGGAGGCTACAACCTCGACGTAGCATGGGATCACAAAATTTATACCGCGCGCAAACTGGGGAAGCTATCCCCTTCGGCTACAACCGAAACACCCATGCCCCCGGACCGAATGACAGGCTTTAATCCGTGGCCACGGGACCTTCATCACGGCCTCTCTGTACGGTGTGTGCTTTGGAAAGGGGTTGACAACCTACTGAACCATACCCTGTCCCCTGCAGGGACAAGTGGTGGTACCGACAAAGGAAGCTACTGAACAAGACTCGGTCTACAACCGACTCAGGTGATCCAAGTATCCACCAACAATATTACCACTAGTGAAATAAATCACCACTCCTCGAGCCTCACCATGCTATGCCGGGCATACTCGTCTCAACGAGGGATTAGGGACAAGCTCGTGTCTACCCAAGACCACGACTTTCCCGCTTCCTACCGGTGTGCAAGAGAAGCTCACGAGGGCGATACAAATCCTTAGGGTATCCATTGCTGGCCACAAACAATCTCCAAAGTGCACTCATGCACGAGACTACATCGATACATAAACTGTCACATCTACTCCAAGTCAAAAGGTGCTGTGATCGCATCAAAACACCACAACAAATATTATGCCAGAGTTCAGAAATGCTTGCCTTCAAGAGTATGCAAAGGATGCACTTTATTGGAAGCTTTCCTTTTTCTCCAAAAATCCTATTTTGCAAAATACACAAATACAAATATTTCAAACACAGTACCAAAACCTGTCTCAAATATTTTTGAAATAAATCTTAAAATAAACTAGATGAAATTTGAGAGAGTTAGGAAAAAGAATCAACTCATTTGGAGTTTTATTTTAAAAGTTATAGCCAGTCAAAGTTTGGTCAACTCTGTTTTTAAATAAAACCAGAAAAAAAGGAAAACGTTTCAGCAGAAATACGCTTTCGCAGCAGAGGAAACGCACTCGGGGGTTTTGCGCCTCCACTTAAACAGAGAGAGGGCACTGCATGGGTCACTGACAGTGGGTCCAGAGGGCCCACTGGTCAGGTTCGACCGTTCCTTCCCTCCTTCTCTTCTCTTCTGCCCGACGGGAGCGGGGCTCCGGCGATCGCCGGCGACGGACGGCGGCTCCTCGAGGGCATCTGCGGGCGGGAATGGAACGGCAAGACCGAGGCGGTCCTCGGGGTGGTTGATGGGTCGGCGGAGGTGGAAGGAGTCCCCGGCGGCGAGCTCCGCGGCGGAGGAAAGCTGCGGTGGTGAAGTGCTTTTTGTGCTCCGGTGGTCTCTGATCGAAGATGAGTAGCTGGGCAGCTCCGCAAGGACCAGAGGGAGCGACTGGTGGTGCTGGTTGGGCGAGAGGGTGGCCGGTTGCGACGAATCGCACCGGAGCTTGGCGGCGGCCGGGCTGGCCGGAGTTGAGGGAGACGGCCACTACTGTTCGATTCACTACGCGGGAAGCTCTACGAGGAGTGTCTGGAGTCGCGTGAGTGCTCGGAGGGGCTCGGGGACCCTTTATATAGCGTGACGAGGCTGGCTCCGCGGTGGCAGCAGATAAGATCGTCGGCGACCGCTTTCCTGTAGTTGCAGGGCATCGTGGCGGCGATGAACGCGTTCCGACGAGCGGGAGGATAAGCACGGCCTGTGCTCCGGGGCAGCTGCCGTGCGCTGGTGGCTTGGGCGGCGCCGAACATGGCAGAGGCCACTGCCGACGCCGGCGTGCCGCCAGGGCGCGGCCAGCGGCGCAGCAGGGCGCTAGAGAGATCGTGGAGCAGGGGGGGGGGGCGACTAGTGCGTGGCTCAGCGATGCAGAGGGAGCCAGGGTCGGGTCGCGTCGCGTGCGGCAGTGCGGCGTGTCGGCGTAGTGCGCGCGCGTGCAAAACGTGCGCTCTGGGCACGCCCAGAGCACGCACGGCACCTGTTCGACGCAATGCCAGCGCGCTCTAGAGCTCGAGGGTGGAGCTGGCACTGCACAGGACGGAGGTAGGGGTAGCAAGGCACTCAGTGGACAAGGTGGGTAGGTCAGGGGTTCAAGTCCATAGCGCAAACCAGAGAGCTTGCCAAAAGTGGTTGTGCACACCAGGTGTTCGACAGAATGCCAGATGCACATAGGCAACTCTTGGAGTGGCCAAAAACTCCAGATCAGTGCCTCCTTAGACACAGGAGATAGTGGTAGGGTCAGTTTGGCAAAAACAGAAAGTTGATAGTGCAAGCTTTGCAAAACTCCAGTTCTAGACAGAAAACAGAAGGGTTTAGGGCATGCACTTCAAAACCTCCAATGAGCCCAATCTCTTGGACTTAAGAGTTTGGTAGGGGGGGCTACATGTAGGAGAAAGCTCAGGGTCACTAGAGCAAGGAAAAATATGGTTGCAGTACAAATCACCAATTTGGACCAGAAAGCAAAAGAGGTTGATCCACTCAAATTTTCCAAAGAACATCATTGGGTTTTTGCTTGAAGATGAGTTGTATGCATCCACTGTCATCTCCAAATACTTGGAAGAATTTTTGAAGAAATATTTAAATGGGTTGCAGTGCAAAAGTGCCTACTGGACCAGATTGGAAAAATTGGTGTAGAGCTCAAAATCTCCAATGGCCAGAAGGTATCTTTGCATAAAAGTGATGTGGAAACATCACATGACATCCCCAAATTTTGGTGGAATTTTTAAAAGCATTTGTCAAGTGGTTGTAGTGCAAATAGGCCCCAAATGCAAAAGGAATCATTTTAAAGAGATAAAGCTTTTTGAATAAATAAATCTTGCAACATTTGAATCCACTGATAAATAATGGTTTTATAAAAGACAGTAAACAAATCCAACCATACCTTTGAAGGTTTCTCCCACTAGAGGCAAAAATCCAAAATCACAAAAGGTAAAACTTGACAATTTGGAAAAGTTTTATTTCCTGGCAACATTTTAATAAATAAAACGAGGCCAAAATTTTGGGGTGTCACATAACCCGCGCCACTCACCTTCCAAACCTCGAGGCGTGAAATAGAGTGCCATCGTGTGGGGCCTGATTGTCTTGCCAGATCTTTACATTTTCTCTTTTGAACACCAGATATTTACATCCTCTGATCATTTTTTAATTTTTGGGAATTTAAATGCCATGGCACTCCATGCATGTGTCCAAGCCGTTATGGTTAGCCGCTGCATGTAGACGTAGTTCAAATTTGGATTACGGTCATTAAATGGCTAGAAAATCATTTAGATGTCTTAAAAAGGTCAAATGACCCCTGAAATTTTCCAAATTATGCCATGACCGTTGTATTACTGCATGTTAACTGTAGAATTTTTTTGAAGCCCCTAAGGGGAAGCTATCATCGATTCGTCATCAAACATGCATTGTTCCCTCTCGGAACCACGAGCCTTCTAGTGAGTTGCTCCAGTTTGTGAGGGGTGTGTGTCCAAACTTTCGTCAAACAGGCCAATTTTTCACCACATCATCTTGGTGGCATGCCATTATGTCAAGCAAGGTTTCATGTGTTTCTGATCTTTTTTTAATTTTTTGGAATTTAAACGTCATGGCACTCCATGCATGTGTCCAGGCCGTGACTCCAATATGTTTGAAAATTCCTTCCAATTTACTACACATGGAATTAACTCGCACACAAGTACACAAATATGATTTTTCAAACCGTTATGGTTAGCCGTTGCATGTAGATGTAGTTCAATTTTGAATTACGGGCATTAAATGGCTAGAAAATCACTTAAATGTCTTTAAAAGGTCAAATGATCCCTGGAATTTTCCAAATTTACAAATGACAGTTGTATTAGTACTACAAATTTTCTCGTACATTTATAACACCATCCGTTGGAATTCAAATGCCATGGCACTCCATGCTTTGTGTCATAGCCGTGAGACCAATATGTTTGAAAATTCCTTCCAATTTACTACACATGGAATTAACTCGCACACAAGTACACAAATATGACTTTTCAAATCGTTATGGTTAGCTGTTGCAAGTACATGTAGTTCAGATTTGAATTACGTTCATTAAATGGCTAGAAAATCATTTAAATGTCTTAAAAGGTCAAATGACCCCTGGAATTTTCCAAATTTTCAAATGACAGTTGTATTAGTACTACAAATTTTCTCGTACATTTATAACACCATCCGTTGCCACTTTACTCCAAATTCGTCTTTCACAGCTAATAAAAAATATCAACAACACCACACACTGTTGTTTTGCAGGAACCATTTGCATGAAAATTTGTGGATCTATTTAAGTCTTCCGCCTTAAGCTTCGCCGACTTGTCTGCTCCAGTGCCGGCAACCCCCGAATCAGCGAATCCTGATCCCCATTCCAGCAACCCCTTCTTGCAAAGATGACGCCGTGGAAACGCTTTGTGAGCGCATGTACGGTGGTCGCGTCCTCCCTGAGCGCCACTGCCTGCTGATGTCGGCGTCCTGGGAACGGGGTTCCCCAGACTTGCCTGCCTGCGGCCCACAGCGTGGCTCCACCAGCGGCCTTGTACGTCCCATCTTCACCAGCAAACACTCAAGACCCTCGCAAGGGGCCAAGCCTCGCGAGGCGGACGACACAAGACCTCCTCAGGGGCTGCCTCACCAGGCTGGCTCGCGAGGGGCGGAGAGATCAAGGCAAGGGACACCTCGCGAAGTTCCTGTGATGCAAGCCATGACGACTGGAGCCAGGCGGGCGCTAGCGTGTGCAGTGTCCTCGTTTCCTCTTTGGCGCTAAAGAGGAAAGCACAGGCGATGAGTCCCGAGGCATCACGCAAAGGTTTCCATATTGGTGCAACGAGATCAAGACCAGCAGGATGGCAGGACGAAGGTCACCGTGGAGCCCAAGACGGCGTCACCACTAGAGCCTTTGGCAGGCGAAGACCACCTTTAGTCAGGATAACTTGTACTAGTTGTCTCCCTTCGAATTTGGCCATTGTTGGATCCCTTCCCGCTCAACATTTGGGGAGAGGACTAGGGCCCCTATAAATAGGACTAGCCACCGCCATAGAAGGGGACGGATCATCCAGATCACCCTCAACCACACAAGTTCACCAAGCACAAGAGCACCTCACCTCAGGAGGCTGTTCTTCCCTTGTAACTGTTCATCCTCAGCCCAAGAGGCAATCCACCACACCACACTAGAGTAGGGTATTACACCACATCGGTGGCCCAAACCAGTATAAACTCTTGTGTGTATCTTTCTGTGGGTTCGACATGCTAAGCTTTGAGATCGCGGTGAGGGAGAGGGCGTGATTAGGTAGGGAGATATCTTCGTGCGCAACCTAGTGTTCGAACCTCAAGGGTTTTGCCAGAACCCGAAATCCGACATTTGGCGCGCCAGGTAGGGGTGTGCCGAAGCTTTCTTTCCGCCGATCCGCGTCTCGTTGCTTCGTCGCATCCATGGCGGACGTTCGTCGGGCCCGCGCTGAGCGCCGGGCCGCTCTCGCTCAGACAGCTCCTGTCGGCAGGCCTCCCCGTCGTTCTCCTTCTCCCGCTGCCAACGCCGCCATTGGCCCGACGGGAAACGGACAGCAAGCATCCTCACTGCACCCCTTGGTGTGGCGGGACGGCCGCACCGCCACTCCGTCGCTAACCCCAGCCGGCTCGTCTTCTCATGCTTGTCGCACTCCCACGGACGCGCAGGCCGTGCTGCTCATGGCACGCGAGCTCCCGCGCTACTGTCCAGTCGACGACCTCTACGAGGACTGGCTCGATCGCATCGCCGAGCTCGTCCGCGCCGCAGGGGCTCCCACGCGCAGTCCCTCTCGCCGCCTCGCCCTCCGCCAGCTGCAGGCGACGTCGCTCACGGAGTGCCTCCACCACCTTTGCACCAAGACGGCGTCCTGGCGCCAAGGCGCGCGCCCCCCCCGGCGCGACCCACTGCATCGGGCGCCCGCGTGAGAAGAAGGAAGCTGCCAAGAAGTTCCCCGCCCGCAGGAGAATGCGCCAACGCTCCCAGCACCACTGCGACAAGACTGCATGCCGCCTACGGCGGCGGTGCGCGGGCACCAAGGGCAGGCTCCGCATCAGCAAAGGGCCCCGGTGGCCACAACATCCTGCCGCGCCTTCACTCCCGAGCTGCGTGGTGTCTCCTGGCCGGGCAAGTTCAAGCCAGACCCGCCTCCTCGCTACGACGACACCCCCGACCATGCGGAGTTCCTTCAGCTTTACGAGCTGAGCATCGAGGCGGCCAACGGCAACGAAAAAGTCATGGCAAACTGGTTCCCCATGGCTCTCAAGGATGGCGCTCGCTCATGGCTCCTAAACCTGCCCCCGGGCTCGATCTCCTTCTGGGGCGAGATGCGCGACTGCTTCGTCACCAACTTCCACGGCACTCGCGACCGCCCTCCGGCCGCGGGTGACCCCCGGGCTCGATCTCCTCCTGGGGCGAGATGCGCGACTGCTTCGTCACCAACTTCCACGGCATTCACGACCGCCCTCCGGCCGCGGCTGACCTACGCGGCATCAAGCAGCAGCCAGGAGAGATCCTACAGAAGTACATCCAGCGCTTCAACAACGTTCGTCTCAAGATGCCCAAGCGTGATGGATGGGGCCATCATCTCCGCCTTTTCCGACGGCGTCCGCGACGTCAAGATGAAGGAGGAGCTCGCCATCCACGAGGAGCTCTGCACGGCATTGGAGCTGTTCAACCTGGCGACCAAGTGTGCAAGAGCTGAGGAGGGGCGCCTTTCCCTCCTCGAGCTCCCGGCTACCGACCCGGAGGAGAAGAAAGACAAGGCCAAGGACGTGAAGCGCAAGGGAGTCGCCGTGCTCGCGGCAGAGCCAGACACGAAGTGCGGCCGAGACCATCCCGAGTCATCCAAGAGCAGCCGGCCGTTCTGCGCCTTCCACAATGTACACAACCACAACACCAATGACTGTCAAGAGCTCAGGGCCATTCGAGATGGACGCCTCGGTCGTCGCCCCGAGCGCAACGACCGGGGCTACGACCAAGGAGGAGGACGAGGCGGAGGATGCTGGGACGATCATGGCCCTCGCCAAGAGTGGCGCGACCGGCCTCGTGAGGACTGCTGGCAGGACCAGCCTTGTGAGGGCGCATGGAGGGACCAGCCTCACGAGGACCGCCCTCACGGCAATGCTGGCCTTCCTCCGCTGCCGCCACTGCCAAGAAGGAACGACGACCACCATCAGGACGAGGGGGCTGGGGGCTTCCAGGAACCGCGTGCCGTCGCTTGCATCTTGGGCGGAGCTCAAGCCCCAGCCTCTCAGTGCATCTTCAAGCAGTTTGCTCGCGAGGTGAACGCAGCCCTTCCCAGGCTCGAGGCCAAGCGCCCGCTCAGGTGGTCCAAGTGCGCCATCACTTTCAGCTCAGCGGACCAGCTCAAGTGTGCGGCCACCGCTCGTGCCCTCCCGATGCTCTGCTCGCCCGTCATCAGCAACGTACAAGTCACCAAGACCCTCATCGACAGCGGCGCAGGGCTTAATGTCCTGTCCGTCGAGACGTTCGACAGCCTCCAAGTGCCATACGATCAGCTTCAGCCTACCAAGCCCTTCTCAGGAGTGACCGACGGCTCCACCACCCCGATAGGGCAGGTCCGCCTCCCTGTCACCTTCGGACAACACGACAACTACCGCACCGAGCTCATCGACTTTGACGTCGGCCACATCCGCCTGCCGTACAATGCCATCCTCGGGTATCCTGCCCTAGCAAAGTTCATGGCGGTGACCCACCACGGCTACAACGTCCTCAAGATGCCAGGAAGCGGCGGGATCATCACCGTCCCCTGCGAAGAAAGAGATGCGGTGTCCTCCCTCGAGCGCGCCTTCCAAGCTGCATCAATCGAACACCCCGGCAATAATGGTGCGCAGTACCCTCCTGAGGCCATTGTCGGTGTCAAAACCGGCGGATCTCGGATAGGGGGTCCGAAACTGTGCGTCTAAGGCGGATGGTAACAGGAGACAGGGGACACAATGTTTACCCAGGTTCGGGCCCTCTCGATGGAGGTAATACCCTACTTCCTGCTTGATTGATCTTGTTGATATGAGTATTACAAGAGTTGATCTACCACGAGATCATAGAGGCTAAACCCTAGAAGCTAGCCTATGGTATGATTGTTGTTGTCCTACGGACTAAACCCTCCGGTTTATATAGACACCGGAGGGGGCTAGGGTTACACAGAGTCGGTTACAAGGGAGGAGATCTACATATCCGTATCGCCAAGCTTGCCTTCCACGCCAAGGAGAGTCCCATCCGGACACGGGACGAAGTCTTCAATCTTGTATCTTCATAGTTCAACAGTCCGGCTAAAGTATATAGTCCGGCCATCCGAGGACCCCCTAATCCAGGACTCCCTCAGTAGCCCCTGAACCAGGCTTCAATGACGATGAGTCCGGCGCGCAGATTTGTCTTCGGCATTGCAAGGCGGGTTCTTCCTCCGAATACTCCATAGAAGAATCCCTCCTGCCTTTATAAGGGGATAAGGACTCCCTTTCGCACCCACGCTTTCTACTTCCCGATTCATTCCCTTCTGCTCAAGCTCCAGCGCCCAAGCGTTCATCTTCTCTGCCCACAAAAGGTCCTCCGAAGATGTCCGGCTCCGGAGCAGGAGGCAAATGGATGGCCTCTACCGTCCGAGAGAAGGATATCAAAAAGCTTCGGGAGGCCGGGTACCTGGCCAAGAAAATCAGCCACCGTCTCCCGACAGCGGGACAGATCGTCCCTACTCCGGAACCCCACGAGAGGGTTGTATTCCTCCCTCACTTTGTCCGCGGGTTAGGGTTTCCCCTCCACCCGTTCATTCGCGGCATCATGTATTATTACGGGATCGATCTTCATGACCTGTCCCCTAATTCCTTCCTCAACATCTCAACATTCATTGTCGTGTGCGAGGCTTTTCTCCGCATTTCGCCGCACTTCGGTTTATGGCTAGAGATTTTTAACGCGAAGCCCAAGGTGGTGGGCGGCGAGCACGCCGAGTGCGGGGGCACCATGGTGAGCAAGATGCCCAACGTCATATGGCCAAAGGGAACCTTTAATGATTCTGTCAAGGAGTGGCAACAGCAGTGGTTTTATATCACTGAGCCGCAAGGCACGCAATGGGCCGCCTCTCCCGAGTTCCGATCCGGTGCCCCCCTGCGGCTTACATCCTGGGTCAAGAAAGGCCCAAACTGGTCTTCGTCCGACAAACTGTCGGTGCTCCAGACGCGCGTTAAAGATATGGGAGACAAGAACATAGAACTTGTCAATGTGGTCCAGGTGATGCTAGTTCGTCGGATCCTGCCTTGTCAGCACCGGACTTGCAATCTATGGGGATTCGATCCGGCCAGGCACCAAACCCTGTGAGAGCTCTTCGGCTCTTCGCACAAGGACATCTGGAAGGTGCTTTTCAAGTCCAGCAAATCGTGGCCGGACTCCACCGAGGACTGCGGGTACCAACTATCCTGCGGGTACCTCAAAAACCGTGAAGGCGGCGCCTGGAGGTCAAACCTCAGGGGCCGGACACGTGGGGGAAAAGATTCCCATGGGAGCTGACGGCGGGGGCGATCCTGAGTTCGGCTCCCAGCCGGATGTGATTCCAGAGACCTATACGGCTCCAGAATCAAGCAGGCAGCCTCCCTCGGCTGGACGGGGCGTGCCTGTTCCATCAGCGACCTCTGTCCATCCAGAAGTGTCGGATGCTTTGTTGGTGGCATTAGAAAACGCCTCCATCATTGATGAACACCGTGCCCTTATGGGTGCGGTGATTGAGAAGATTCAGTCGACTGAGAGTGGACTGAACGAAGCCTGTATTAGCCTTATAAGAGGCTTTGAGGTATGTTTTATGAGTTGTCGAAGAGTGTCATAGTATAGATAGTAGCCCCTGATACACTGTTCGGTGCAAGAAAGAACCGGACAGAGGATCGAATTTTATGTTCGCAGGAAGACTCGTTGAATGGCATCTATTTCTCTTCTGTTATAAGGTGTCTGTAGCGGCTGCTACTTCTCATACTGCAGAGATCTCCGGGCTGAATCAGAGTCTGGAGCGGGCCACAGAAGAACTTGGCCAATTGAAAATGCAGTTGAGAGATAAACAAGGTATGCACAAGTCTTGTTCGCGTTTATTGCGAATGAATTTTCAGTATGAACTGAGCTGCATGATTTGCGCTAGGGATTGTGACCGAAGTCGAAGCCCTTAAGAAGGCTGTGGCCGAGGCCGAGAAAAAGGCAGCCATTAAGCAGGCTCTTCGTGAGAAGCACGAGGCCAGGGTTATTAAAGCTGAGCAGGAGCTGCAAGAGGCCATGAGGAAATGTGAGACCTTGGAGCAGAGTTTAACGGACAAAGAATCCGAACTCACCAAGGCACATCAGGCCACGAGCGACGCCCGGGGGGAAACCCAAAGCACCCTGCAGGGGATCCAAGAGGCGAGAAAGATCGCGGCTGGTAAGGCTTTTTCCATGTAGAGCAAGTATTTGGGGGGAAAACTATGTTTCTAATTTTGAATCCGGATTTCTTAGGGGTATTTGCCGAGCTACCTCGCAGCATATCAGATGCCGCCCAATTCTACCGAGTCGAAGAAAGGAAAACTCCAGATAAGATCTTCTGGTCACAGTATTTGGCACCGAATTATCTGGTGCCTTTTACCGATCAGCTGAAACAGCTGATCGAACTGCATAAGGCGGTGGAACTAGCCATGAAAGATTTGGTTATCCGGCTATGGCCTGCCGAGCCGATTCCAAGCAGCTACTTCGGGCTCGTGAAGTAGCTCGTAAGCGCTTGCCCTCGACTTGACGTCATCAAGCAGTCGGTCTATATAGAAGGTGCGTGAATGGCCTTCGCCCGCGCAAAGGTGCACTGGGGAAAGATGGATGCCGAAAAGCTGATGACCGAAGGACCGCCAAAGGGGAAGGATCACCGCAAGCCCGAATTATATTATGAGAGTGTCCTGAAAGGATCCTACCTTGCAGCGGAGCTATGCACCAAGGACATTATATTTCCATGAATGCCAATCATGTTGTCCTTTGTAATGTTTGAACAAGGTCATTTACTTGTCGCCTATTATATAAAAGTTTACCCTCCTGTGCGACCGTTTTACATGTTAAACCTCAGAGTTGGCCAGTCGTCGGCTTCTGCCCCCACGTAAGAAGTACGGGGGTGTTCGGGATAAACCTGAGCACTCTTTATCCCAGTTTTGGGTCCTTCGAAGGAGGTGCTCAGCACAACAAACCAGGCAATCGGACTATAGGGCTTTATCACTCTCACTTAGCCATAGGAGCTTTAGTATGGTAGGCGCAGCCCCTGGTGTTCGGAAGACCGTACTAGGGGCTCTATAAGCACCTGATCGGAGAAAATAAAACCGATCCATCGCACGCTGCATTGGTTATGGCATTATGCGGGAGAAATCCTTAAAGATTTTGTGACCTCTCGAATAGCTGACCAGCTCTCGCCGTATCATGACAGTCAGTTTTCGGCTTTCTCTACTGAGGTACTCGTCCGGAAGAACCGGGACACAATCGCAGTAGTTCTCCCTGTGCTACCTTAGCCGATATAGCGGAACGTAAGGTACCAAAACATGGGAGCCGGGCAAACCCAACTATTGACCCAAGACATGATTCAGAGCTGATGCATATAATGCTATAGGTTCGGGGTGCCGAACTTCCATGAAGGTGTTCGGACTTTATTGCCGTGTTATGGGTAAAACGAAGCCCCTGGCATATTTTAAGGCATATCGCTGTGTATGGATGCCACTTGACAAAATGATTTAATAAGAAATAACAGCAGGTAAACATCATATAAATCCACATGTTGTATTTGAATAGTACGTCTATGCATATGGGTACAAGTAATGTGATAAATAAAGGAATATGATTGCGGAACCTGCTGAGACCAAGGGGAAGGGGCTGAGTGCGGATCCGTAATATAGCCGGACGGTCACCGCGGGGAATGTCTAAGGATTCCCTTACACGTTCAAGCTGCCTCTGTGTAGCCCGTCCTGGTTGGCGCGAAGGTGAACCTGCGAAGGAAATGTAAGAAATATTTACGTGCCGGAGGGCGGTTGAGCCGCTGAGTTCAGCCTATCCTGGCCTTCGCCGGAGTGTTTAGTTGAGCTCTGGGCGAGCCGGGCTATACTTCCGTGAGTAGTTTGGAGTCCCTTGACGGTGTCCGGAAGCCATGACGTCGACTCGAGGTTCGGCTGTAAGGTGCTGCTCGTTGTTTCTGCTGCTAAGGCAGTGGTGTATTTGTTGGTGCCGAGGGAAGGTTCGGCCTTGCCGTTAACCGTGATGACGCCGCGTGGACCGGGCATCTTGAGCTTACGGTCGGCATAATGTGGCACCGCGTTGAATCGAGCGAACGCTGTTCGTCCGAGCAGTGCTTGATACTCACTACAGAAAGGGGCGATTTCGAAGATTAACTCTTCGATACGGTAATTTTCTGGTGATCCGAAGACTACCTCAAGGGCAATGGAGCCTGTACAGCTAACTTCCACACCTGGAATAATGCCTCTGAAAGTGGCTTTAGTGGGTTTGATCGCCGAATGATCGGTGCCCATCTTGCGCACTGTGTCCTGGTAAAGCAGATTTAGACTGCTACCTCCGTCCATAAGGACTCGAGTGAGGTGGAACCCGTCTATTATTGGGTCGAGGACTAGTGCGGCTGGATTGGCCTGATTGGCGTTAACCGGACGATCTGTGCGGTTGAAGGTGACCGGCCCTAGTTTATATTGTGGGACGACTAGTTCCGTTGAGCCGCCATCCCTAAGGGTGCATATCCTGTCCGAGTTGGTAATTTGGGTGGTATTTACCACATTCACCGATTGAATATGCGGGGGAAATTTCTTTTGCCCTCCTGTGTTCGGTGATCTGGGCTCTTCGTCGCTTTGAGACCCCCTTCGTCTTTGGCGCCTGCCCTGCCTGCTTGTTTGAAGACCCAGCATTCTCTGCTGGTATGGGTGGCTGGCGTTTCTGGGGTGCCATGAATTTGGCATTGGCGATCGAGTATGCGGTCCAGACTGGATGGACCCAGATTTTTATTTTTGGGTGGCCCTTTCCGCTGACCGGGCTTTGAGCCCCTGAACCCGGCATTAACTGCCGTATTTTCAACGTTTTCACCATAATTGCGGCGCTTGTGTTTGTTGCGTCGTGGTTTGCCATTGCTATCCCTGGCTTCTGATATGCTAGGTTTGCTTGTTGTATTGGTACTACGAGCGAACCAGCTATCTTTGCCCGCACAAAAGCGGGTCATAAGTGTTGTGAGGGCTGCCATGGATTTTGGCTTCTCTTGGTCGAGGTGCCGGGCGAGCCATTCGTCACGGATATTATGCTTAAATGCCGCTAAGGCCTCTGCATCCGGACAGTCGACAATTTGGTTCTTCTTGGTTAGGAACCGGGTCCAGAATTTCCTGGCCGATTCCCCTGGCTGCTGACTTATATGGCTCAAGTCATCAGCATCCGGTGGTCGCACATAAGTGCCCTGGAAGTTGTCAAGGAATGCATCTTCCAAATCCTCCCAACTGCCAATTGAGTCTGCTGGCAAGCTATTCAGCCAATGCCGAGCTGGTCCTTTGAGTTTTAGTGGGAGGTACTTGATGGCATGTAGATCATCACCGCGAGCCATGTGGATGTGGAGGAGGAAATCCTCGATCCATACTGCGGGATCTGTTGTACCATCATATGATTCAATATTTATGGGTTTTAAACCCTTTGGGAATTCATGATCCATTACTTCATCAGTGAAGCATAGGGGGTGTGTGGCGCCTCTGTGCCGGGCTATATCACGATGAGTTCATACGAGTCTTTTCTGCTGTATTCGGCCCGGCTGGATTTGCTTTTGGTATATCCGGCGTGACGATCATCGTCTCACGTTGGGGCATGACCCCGTGATCCGTAGATCGATCTTGTATGCCCTGCTTTGTTTTCCAATA
The DNA here is from genome assembly GCF_018294505.1 of Triticum aestivum. Taxonomy (NCBI): domain Eukaryota; kingdom Viridiplantae; phylum Streptophyta; class Magnoliopsida; order Poales; family Poaceae; genus Triticum; species Triticum aestivum. Next base: position 145,388,893 of record NC_057805.1, read on the forward strand.
CGTCTCGCAGGTCACGCGTGTTGCCCCGGGTCTTGGTGTTTTTGGTTGAACGGCGACGGGGTGCAGTCTGGACTTCGGGCTGATACGCCTCTCTATCTCGGCCACAAGGTGGCCGATCAGCCGCATCATATGTTGGTGACGTTGGTTTTAATGCTTCCTCCTCGAGTCGGGGTAGCAACCTGCTCTTTGGGTAATTCTTGGAGGGGCGTTCGAGTTCGTATTCCTCGGCCGCAAGGACTTCGGTCCATCTGTCTGCTAGCAAATCTTGATCAGCTCGAAGCTGTTGTTGCCTTTTCTTCAGGCTATTTGCTGTGGCTATAAGCCGGCGCTTGAAGCGCTCCTGCTCGACGGGATCCTCAGGCACGATAAATTCTTCGTCGCCGAGGCTCACCTTGTCTTTGGAGAGAGGCATGTAATTGTCATCCTCCGTTTCTCCATCTGCTGCCTGTTCTGGAGGGCTAGCTTGTTCATCCTCCCGCTCTAAATCTGGCTGGAGGGGATTGCCGTCGTCTTCCGCACTATCCGGAGTGTTATTGTCTCTTGTGCCGGTATCACTACTTTTGCTATGGCGGGACTTAGAGCGGCGGCGCTGACGTCGATGCTTCGGTTGCTTCTTGGAGGGGTCATCCTCCGCTGTCTTATCGCCATCGCCTTGTTTGGGGGTATCCACCATGTATATATCATATGATGAGGTGGTGGTCCAGCGCCCTGTGGGCGGTGGTTCCTGTTCATCTCCTGCATCGTCGTCCATACCGTCGATGTCTTCGGAGTCGAAGTCGAGCATGTCGGTTAAATTGTCGACAGTGGCTACTAAGTGGGTGGTGGGTGGGGTGGGGAGCGAATTTCTTCGTCGTCCGCATCCCATTCTAGCCGGAGTAGTTGCAGGTGTGATCTCCCGAACACTGTCCGACGGCAGAGCTAAATCATGCTCATCGTGATCGTGCGGCGCACCTGACATGGGCTCGAATCCGTCGAAGATCAAGTCTCCGCGGATGTCGGCAGTGTAGTTCAAGTTTCCAAATCTGACCTGATGGCCAGGGGCGTAGCTTTCGATCTGCTCCTGATGGCCAAGCGAGTTGGCCCGCAGTATGAAGCCGCCGAATACAAAGATCTGTCCGGGGAGGAAAACCTCACCCTGGATCACATCGTTGCCGATGATTGAAGGAGCCATCAAGCCATACGGTGACAGCACAGTGGAACTCTCAATGAAAGCACCAATGTCAGTGTCAAAACCGGCGGATCTTGGGTAGGGGGTCCCGAACTGTGCGTCTAAGGCGGATGGTAACAGGAGACAGGGGACACGATGTTTACCCAGGTTCGAGCCCTCTCGATGGAGGTAATACCCTACTTCCTGCTTGATTGATCTTGATGATATGAGTATTACAAGAGTTGATCTACCACGAGATCGTAGAGGCTAAACCCTAGAAGCTAGCCTATGGTATGATTGTTGTTGTGCTATGGACTAAACCCTCCGGTTTGTATAGACACCGGAGGGGGCTAGGGTTACACAGAGTCGGTTACAAGGGAGGAGATCTACATATCCGTATCGCCAAGCTTGCCTTCCATGCCAAGGAGAGTCCCATCCGGACACGGGACGAAGTCTTCAATCTTGTATCTTCATAGTTCAACAGTCCGGCTAAAGTATATAGTCCGGCCATCCGAGGACCCCCTAATCCAGGACTACCTCAGCCGTCCCCAAGAAGAAGAAGCGGCTACTCCGGACAGGGCCTCAGGGGGACGGCGCCTCAGGCGGTGCAACATCAGGATTGGCACCTCCCTGCCTCGCATAGGAAGGCGCGCCCAGCGCCCTCCTTCGGCAGGGCTCGGGGGATCTCTTCTGGAGGGCCTCAGACTTAGCCAACATCACGAGGGAGGCACTCAGGCACCACTTGGAGGCGTGCTTCGCGACATGTTTCCCTCAGGAGGACACCAGGCGAGGAGCGCCTGGTGCTCGGGAGTTCATCAACAAAGCCACTCAGGAGCTGCAGGATACAAGAGCCATGCGTGGCGACCACCGCCCACTTGGCGCAGCTCCCCATCCAGGCATGGATGGCGGGCTGCGCGTCTGTGTCGACATCCCAGGGCTCAATAGGGCCGCATCTTAGGAGCTCTTGTCGCCTTCGCGCGTGGGACATTGTGAGGGCCCACCTCACAGCTATGTTCGCATGGCATTGGGCCTGCCGAGCATGGCAGCCGCCTTCCAGCGCAACCTGTGGAGCATCTAGCGGCTCAGGAGGCCAGGCATCACGCTGTCCTGACGGAGATGGAGACGGTCCTCAAGGAACCGCCCGGACCCCCAGAGCCTCCCGAGGCTCAGGGGCCCCATGGCTCGTGAGCAGCAACCCCTTTGCCACGTGTCTTCGGCTACCCCAAGACCCCTTCGACAACGGAACCAGGTGACATTTTCCAAGTTTGTTTAGCTGGGAGCGCCCCCGGGCTGCATCATTCATAGGCCGCGTGGGCCTGTCCCTGCGGCATGTATCCCTTTTACGTCTTTAGCATTACTCCGCTAGGGGCGCCCCTCGGGCTGCATCATCCTCAGGCCGCTCGAGTCCGACCCAGTGGCATGTAGCGTTCTTGCATTTACCTAAGCTAGTCCGCTTTCCATGCCTAATCTATCTATGGTTATCACCGCTTGATTGTCAGCCACCATGGGAGCCGCGCGCCGATTGTCTTTCTTCAGGATCCTTCGCATAAGGAGGCTAGGCACGGCGTCTGTGCCCGGGCCCGTCCCTGCAACATCGATAAATCCAACGGCTGAGCTCTGTTTGATGGGCCGGCCCCGTTCACGTCACCTCCTGGGGTCGTTGGTGCTTGTCCTTCTCATGCGATAACCTCAGGAGATTCGTTCGGTGCAGGTTGTCTAACCATCTCGCAGGACCACCACAGCCATCAAGAACCAAGACCAGGCGTAACCCGCCTTGAGGTAGGGCCTCCTGAGTCCCGCGCTGGCTCACGAGTGCCCAGACAAACCTCGTCTAGCCCTGCCGTGCAAGCCACATGTCAGGGCGGGGCTGTACACGCCCCGGTGGCTCTCTGCAGTAGGGAGTCCCCTCCCACGTACCAGTGGAAGCACCATGCTCCGCGCTAGCTGTCAACACTGCCAAGGAGCGGCTATGCCCGTGCAAGTGCGGAAGCACTATGCTTCGCGCTGGTGATAAACAACTAAGGGCGGCCTCATGTCCATATCAACATCAGGGAGCCCTTGAGCTCAGTGTCTGGCCTCATCACGACACCTCCCCTCGGGTGAGTCGTGCGAGGGGCTGGGCATGGGGGCTGCGCTCGGGTCACGCCCAAGCTACGCCACCCTGCCAGGTCCCCCGGACGTGGTCCTCGCGCCACCCTCCCGAGCCGAGCCTTGGCGAGGACAAAGGTATGAAGGTCGTTTGAGCGTCAAGGGGGACTCCTGAGCATCAAGACACATGAGCCTAACTGGCCACGTAGCCCCTCACTCCTTGGTCTCGTCCTGGTGATCCGGACGACCCAACGGCGGTTGAGGTATGCACGGGGTCGGGCCCTGCCGACGTAGAACACTAGACCTATTTCTGCATTTCCTTTATGTAAGTTGTTTGCGTGTCAAGGGGGACTCCTGAGCATCACGACTCAGGAGCCTAACTGGCCAAGTAGCCCCTCACTCCTTGGTCTCGTCCTAGTGATCCGCACGACCCAACGGCGGCTGAGGTATGCGCGGGGTCGGGCCCTGCCGACGTAGAACGTAAAGAAAATGGGAAGGGAATCGCAAAATATCAAGCAAATATTACAGGACATATTGTTCTTCCAATACCAAACGCAAGTTTAAACGCCTCCATGAGGCACGGTACATGTTGCAGGAGTTAAGTAGGAAAGGAGCCGCCAGCAAGTCATTCTGTCATCCCTGGACACCGCCGTCGCCTGCAAGGCATGCTTCTTCTCCAACGGCGTCGCCTTCACCTGTGCCACCAACCGGAGTTGCAGGATCAGTAGCACCGCCTGTCGGATTTCGGGTTCTGGCAAAACCCTTGAGGTTCAAACACTGGGGTGCGCGCGAAGATTTCCCCCTACCTAATCACGCCCTCAGCCTCACCGCAATCTCAAAGCTTAGCTCGACGAACTCGCAACACAAGAGACACGAGATTTATACTGGTTCGGGCCACCATTGCGGTGTAATACCCTACTCCAGTGTGGTGTGGTGGATTGCCTCTCGGGCTGGGGATGAACCATACAAGGGAAGAACAGCCTCCTGAGGAGAGGTGTTCTTGTGCTTGGTGGGTGTGAGGATGAACTGAATCAATTCAAGAAGACCTTTTTTCCTACTGTGGTGGCTAGTCCTATTTATAGAGGCCCTGGTCCTCCTCCCAAATATCGAGCGGGAAGGGAGCCAACAACGGCCAATTTGAAGGGGGACAGCTAGTACAAGCTATCCTGACTAAATGTGGTCTTCGACTGCCAAAGGCTCTAGTGGTGACGCCGTCTTGGGCTCCACGGTTGTCGGCGTTCTGGGAACGGGGGTCCCTAGACTTGCCTGCCTGCGGCCCATGGCGTGGCTAAGTCAGTGGGCCGTACGGCCCATCTTCATCAACAAGGCATCCAAGACCCCCGCGAGGGGCCAAGCCTCTCGAGGCGGATGACGCAGGACCTCCTCGGGAGTGGCCTAGCCAGGCAGGCTCGCGAGGAGCGGAGATATCAAGGCAGGGCAAACCTCATGAGGCTCTCGTGACGTGGGCCATGACGATCGGCACCAGGCGGGCGCCAGCGCGCGCAACATCCTTGTTTCCTCTTTGGTGCTAAGGAGGTAAGTGCAGGCGAGGAGTACCGAGGCCTCAGGCAAAGGTTGCCATATCGGTGCAACGAGACCAAGACCAAATGGACGGCAGGACGAAGGTCACCGTGGAGCCCAAGACGGCGTCATCACTAGAGCCTTTCGTAGGCGAACACCACTTTTGTCAGGATAGCTTGTACTAGCTGCCCCCCTTCAAATTTGCCCGCCGTTGTTGCCTCCCTTCCCGCTTAATATTTGGGGAGAGGACCAGGGGCCTATATAAGTAGAACTAGCCACCACAGTAGGGGCATCTCCGCTTGATCTGATCTGATCGAGAGCCTACCCTAGCCACTGTTGGGGAACGTAGTAATTTCAAAAAAATTCTACGCACACGCAAGATCATGGTGATGCATAGCAACGAGAGGGGAGAGTGTTGTCCACGTACCCTCGTAGACCGAAAGCGGAAGCGTTAACACAACGCGGTTGATGTAGTCGTACGTCTTCACGATCCGACCGATCAAGTACCGAACGCACGGCACCTCCGAGTTCAGCACACGTTCAGCTCGATGACGTCCCTCGAACTCCGATCCAGCCGAGTGTTGAGGGAGAGTTTCGTCAGCATGACGGCGTGCTGACGATGATGATGTTCTACTGACGCAGGGCTTCGCCTAAGCTCCGCTACGATATTATCGAGGTGTAATATGGTGGAGGGGGGCACCGCACACGGCTAAAAGATCGTTGATCAATTGTGTGTCGAGAGATGTGCCCCCTGCCCCCGTATATAAAGGAGCAAGGGGGAGGCCGCCGGCCAAGGGAGGAGAGGCGCGCCAGGAGGAGTCCTACTCCTACCGGGAGTAGGACTCCCCCCCTTTCCATGTTGGACTAGGAGAGGAAGGGGGAAAAGGTGGAGGGGAGGAAGGAAGGGGGGGCGCCGCCCCCCTCTCCTTGTCCTATTTGGACTGGGGGGAGGGGCGCGTGGCCCTGCCCTGGCCTCCTCTCCTCTCTTCCACCTAGGCCCAATAAGGCCCATTAAGTTACCGGGGGGTTCCGGTAACCTCCCAATACTCCGGAAAAATCCCGATTTCACCCGGAACACTTCCGATGTCCAAACATAGGCTTCCAATATATCAATCTTTATGTCTCGACCATTTGGAGACTCCTCGTCATGTCCGTGATCACATCCGGGACTCCGAACAACCTTCGGTACATCAAAACATATAAACTCATAATATAATTGTCATCATAACGTTAAGCGTGCGGACCCTACGGGTTTGAGAACTATGTAGACATGACCGAGACACCTCTCCGGTCAATAACCAATAGCGGAACCTGGATGCTCATATTGGCTCCCACATATTCTACGAAGATCTTTATCGGTCAGGCCGCATAACAACATACGTTGTTCCCTTTGTCATCGGTATGTTACTTGCCCGAGATTCGATCGTCGGTATCTCGATACCTAGTTCAATCTCATTACCGGCAAGTCTCTTTACTCGTTCCGTAATACATCATCCCGCAACTAACTCATTAGTCACAATGCTTGCAAGGCTTATAGTGATGTGTATTACTGAGTGGGCCCAGAGATACCTCTCCGACAATCGGAGTGACAAATCCTAATCTCGAAATACGCCAACCCAACAAGTACCTTTGGAGACACCTGTAGAGCACCTTTATAATCACCCAGTTACGTTGTGACGTTTGGTAGCACACAAAGTGTTCCTCCGGTAAACGGGAGTTGCATAATCTCATAGTCATAGGAACATGTATAAGTCATGAAGAAAGCAATAGCAACATACTAAACGATCGAGTGCTAAGCTAACGGAATGGGTCAAGTCAATCACATCATTCTCCTAATGATGTGATCCCATTAATCAAATGACAACTCATGTCTATGGCAGGAAACACAACCATATTTGATCAACGAGCTAGTCAAGTAGAGGCATACTAGTGACACTCTGTTTGTCTATGTATTCACACATGTATTATGTTTCCGGTTAATACAATTCTAGCATGAATAATAAACATTTATCATGATATAAGGAAATAAATAATAACTTTATTATTGCCTCTAGGGCATATTTCCTTCAGTCTCCCACTTGCACTAGAGACTATAATCTAGATTACACAGTAATGATTCTTACACCCATGGAGTCTTGGTGCTGATCATGTTTTGCTCGTGGAAGAGGCTTAGTCAACGGGTCTGCAACATTCAGATCCGTATGTATCTTGCAAATTTCTATGTCTCCCACCTGGACTAAATCCCAGATGGAATTGAAGCGTCTTTTGATGTGCTTGGTTCTCTTGTGAAATCTGGATTCCTTTGCTAAGGCAATTGCACCAGTATTGTCACAAAAGATTTTCATTGGTCCCGATGCACTAGGTATGACACCTAGATCGGATATGAACTCCTTCATCCAGACTCCTTCATTTGCTGCTTCCGAAGCAGCTATGTACTCCGCTTCACACGTAGATCCCGCCACGACACTTTGCTTAGAACTGCACCAACTGACAGCTCCACCGTTCAATGTAAATACGTATCCAGTTTGCGATTTAGAATCGTGCGGATCAGTGTCAAAGCTTGCATCAATGTAACCATTTACGATGAGCTCTTTGTCACCTCCATAAACGAGAAACATATCCTTAGTCCTTTTCAGGTATTTCAGGATGTTCTTGACCGCTGTCGAGTGATCCACTCCTGGATTACTTTGGTACCTCCCCGCTAAACTTATAGCAAGGCACACATCAGGTCTGGTACACAGCATTGCATGCATGATAGAGCCTATGGCTGAAGCATAGGGAACATCTTTCATCTTCTCTCTATCTTCTGCAGTGGTCGGGCATTGAGTCTTACTCAATCTCACACCTTGTAGTACAGGCAAGAACCCTTTCTTTGCTTGATCCATTTTTAACTTCTTCAAAACTTTGTCAAGGTATGTGCTTTGTGAAAGTCCAGTTAAGCGTCTTGATCTATCTCTATAGATCTTGATGCCTAATATATATGCAGCTTCACCGAGGTCTTTCATTGAAAAACTCTTATTCAAGTATCCCTTTATGCTATCCAGAAATTCTATATCATTTCCAATTAGCAATATGTCATCCACATATAATATCAGAAATGCTACTGAGCTCCCACTCACTTTCTTGTAAATACAGGCTTCTCCAAAAGTCTGTATAAAACCAAATGCTTTGATCACACTATCAAAGCGTTTATTCCAACTCCGAGAGGCTTGCACCAGTCCATAAATGGATCGCTGGAGCTTGCATACTTTGTTAGCTCCCTTTGGATCGACAAAACCTTCCGGTTGCATCATATACTACTCTTCTTCCAGAAATCCATTCAGGAATGCAGTTTTGACATCCATTTGCCAAATTTCATAATTATAAAATGCGGCAATTGCTAACATGATTCGGACAGACTTAAGCATCGCTACGGGTGAGAAGGTCTCATCGTAGTCAATCCCTTGAACTTGTCGAAAACCTTTCGCAACAAGTCGAGCTTTATAGACAGTAACATTACCGTCAGCGTCAGTCTTCTTCTTGAAGATCCATTTATTTTCAATGGCCTGCCTAGCATCGGGCAAGTCAACCAAAGTCCATACTTTGTTCTCATACATGGATCCCATCTCGGATTTCATGGCCTCAAGCCATTTTGCGGAATCTGGGCTCACCATCGCTTCTTCATAGTTCGTAGGTTCGTCATGGTCTAGCAACATAACCTCCAGAACAGGATTACCGTACCACTCTGGTGCGGATCTTAATCTGGTTGACCTACGAGGTTCAGTAATAACTTGATCTGAAGTTTCATGATCATTATCACTAACTTCCTCACTAATTGGTGTAGTTGTCGCAGAAACTGATTTCTGTGATGATCTACTTTCCAATAAGGGAGCAGGTACAGTTACCTCATCAAGTTCTACTTTCCTCCCACTCACTTCTTTCGAGAGAAACTCCTTCTCTAGAAAGGATCCATTCTTAGCAATGAATGTCTTGCCTTCGGATCTGTGATAGAAGGTGTACCCAACAGTCTCCTTTGGGTATCCTATGAAGACACATTTCTCTGATTTAGGTTCGAGCTTATCAGGTTGAAGTTTCTTCACATAAGCATCGCAACCCCAAACTTTAAGATACGACAACTTTGGTTTCTTGCCAAACCATAGTTCATAAGGTGTCGTTTCAACGGATTTTGATGGTGCCCTATTTAGAGTGAATGCAGCCGTCTCTAAAGCATAACCCCAAAACGATAGCGGTAAATCAGTAAGAGACATCATAGATCGCACCATATCTAGTAAAGTACGATTACGATGTTCGGACACACCATTACGTTGTGGTGTTCCGGGTGGCGTGAGTTGCGAAACTATTCTGCATTGTTTCAAATGTAGGCCAAACTCGTAACTCAAATATTCTCCTCCACGATCTGATCGTAGAAACTTTATTTTCTTGTTACGATGATTTTCCACTTCGCTCTGAAATTCTTTGAACTTTTCAAATGTTTCAGACTTATGTTTCATTAAGTAGATATACCCATATCTGCTCAAATCATCTGTGAAGGTGAGAAAATACCGATATCCGCCACGAGCCTCAATATTCATCGGACCACATACATCTGTATGTATGATTTCCAACAAATCAATTGCTCTCTCCATAGTTCCGGAGAACGGTGTTCTCATCTTGCCCATGAGACACGGTTTGCAAGTACCAAGTGATTCATAATCAAGTGATTCCAAAAGTCCATCATTATGGAGTTTCTTCATGCGCTTTACACCGATATGACCTAAACGGCAGTGCCACAAATAAGTTGCACTATCATCATCAACTCTGCATCTTTTGGCTTCAATATTATGAATATGTGTATCACTACTATCGAGATTCAACAAAAATAGACCACTCTTCAAGGGTGCATGACCATAAAAGATATTATTCATATAAATAGAACAACCATTATTCTCTGATTTAAATGAATAACCGTCTCGCATCAAACAAGATCCAGATATAATGTTCATGCTCAACGCTGGCACCAAATAACAATTATTTAGGTCTAATACTAATCCCGAAGGTAGATGTAGAGGTAGCGTGCCGACCGCGATCACATCGACTTTCGAACCATTTCCCACGCGCATCGTCACCTCATCCTTAGTCAATCTTCGCTTAATCCGTAGCCCCTGTTTCGAGTTGCAAATATTAGCAACAGAACCAGTATCAAATACCCAGGTGCTACTGCGAGCATTAGTAAGGTACACATCAATAACATGTATATCACATATACCTTCGTTAACCTTGCCATCCTTCTTATCCGCCAAATACTTGGGGCAGTTCCGCTTCCAGTGACCAGTCTGCTTGCAGTAGAAGCACTCAGTTTCAGGCTTAGGTCCAGACTTGGGTTTCTTCTCCTGAACAGAAACTTGCTTGCTGTTCTTCTTGAAGTTTCCCTTCTTCCCTTTGCCCTTTTTCTTGAAACTAGTGGTCTTATTGACCATCAACACTTGATGCTCCTTTTTGATTTCTACCTCCGCTGCCTTTAGCATTGCGAAGAGCTCGGGAATTGTATTATTCATCCCTTGCATGTTATAGTTCATCACGAAGCTCTTGTAGCTTGGTGGCAGTGATTGAAGAATTCTGTCAATGACGCTATCATCCGGAAGATTAACTCCCAGTTGAATCAAGTGATTATTATACCCAGACATTTTGAGTATATGCTCACTGACAGAACTATTCTCTTCCATCTTGCAGTTGTAGAACTTATTGGAGACTTCATATCTCTCAATCCGGGCATTTGCTTGAAATATTGACTTCAACTCCTGGAACATCTCATATGCTCTATGACGTTCAAAACGTCGTTGAAGACCCGGTTCTAAGCCGTAAAGCATGGCACACTGAACTATCGAGTAGTCATCAGCTTTGCTCTGCCAGACGTTCATAACTTCTGGTGTTGCTCTTGCAGGAGGCCTGGCACCTAGTGGTGCTTCCAGGACGTAATTCTTCTGTGCGGCAATGAGGATAATCCTCAAGTTACGGACCCAGTCCGTGTAATTGCTACCATCATCTTTCAACTTTGCTTTCTCAAGGAACGCATTAAAATTCAACGGAACAACAACACGGGCCATTTATCTACAATTAACATAGACAAGCAAGATACTATTAGGTACTAAGTTCATGATAAATATAAGTTCTATTAATCATATTACTTAAGAACTCCCACTTAGATAGACATCCCTCTAATCATCTAAGTGATTACGTGATCCAAATCAACTAAACCATGTCCGATCATCACGTGAGATGGAGTAGTTTCAATGGTGAACATCACTATGTTGATCATATCTACTATATGATTCACGCTCGACCTTTCGGTCTCCGTGTTCCGAGGCCATATCTGCATATGCTAGGCTCGTCAAGTTTAACCTGAGTATTCCGCCTGTGCAGCTGTTTTGCACCCGTTGTATTTGAACGTAGAGCCTATCACACCCGATCATCACGTGGTGTCTCAGCACGAAGAACTTTCGCAACGGTGCATACTCAGGGAGAACACTTTTATCTTGAAATTTTAGTGAGAGATCATCTTATAATGCTACCGTCAATCAAAGCAAGATAAGATGCATAAAAGATAAACATCACATGCAATCAATATAAGTGATATGATATGGCCATCATCATCTTGTGCTTGTGATCTCCATCTCCGAAGCACCGTCATGATCACCATCGTCACCGGCGCGACACCTTGATCTCCATCGTAGCATCGTTGTCGTCTCGCCAACTATTGCTTTTAAGACTATCGCTACCGCTTAGTGATAAAGTAAAACAATTACATGGCGATTGCATTTCATACAATAAAGCGACAACCATATGGCTCCTGCCAGTTGCCGATAACTTGGTTTACAAAACATGATCATCTCATACAATAAAATATAGCATCACGTCTTGACCATATCACATCACAACATGCCCTGCAAAAACAAGTTAGACATCCTCTACTTTGTTGTTGCAAGTTTTACGTGGCTGCTACGGGCTTAGCAAGAACCGTTCTTACCTACGCATCAAAACCACAACGATAGTTTGTCAAGTTGGTGCTGTTTTAACCTTCGCAAGGACCGGGCGTAGGCATACTCGGTTCAACTAAAGTGAGAGAGCCAGACACCCGCCAGTCACCTTTAAGCAACGAGTGCTCGCAACGGTGAAACCAGTCTTACGTAAGCGTACGCGTAATGTCGGTCCGGGCCGCTTCATCTCACAATACCGCTGAACCAAAATATGACATGCTGGTAAGCTGTATGACTTATATCACCCACAACTCACTTGTGTTCTACTCGTGCATATTACATCAATGCATAAAACCAGGCTCGGATGCCACTGTTGGGGAATGTAGTAATATCAAAAAATTTCTCCGCACACGCAAGATCATGGTGATGCATAGCAACGAGAGGGGAGAGTGTTGTCCACGTACCCTCGTAGACCGAAAGCGGAAGCGTTAACACAACGCGGTTGATGTAGTCGTACGTCTTCACGATCCGACCGATCAAGTACCGAACGCACGGCACCTCCGAGTTCAGCACACGTTCAGCTCGATGACGTCCCTCGAACTCCGATCCAGCCGAGTGTTGAGGGAGAGTTTCATCAGCACGATGGCGTGGTGACGATGATGATGTTCTACCGACGCAGGGCTTCGCCTAAGCTCCGCTACGATATTATCGAGGTGTAATATGGTGGAGGGGGGCACCGCACACGGCTAAAAGATCGTTGATCAAGTGTGTCGAGAGATGTGCCCCCTGCCCCCGTATATAAAGGAGCAAGGGGGAGGCCGCCGGCCAAGGGAGGAGAGGCGCGCCAGGAGGAGTCCTACTCCTACCGGGAGTAGGACTCCCCCCTTTCCATGTTGGACTAGGAGAGGAAGGGGGAAAAGGTGCAGGGGAGGAGGGAAGGGGGGGCGCCGCCCCCTCTCCTTGTCCTATTCGGACTGGGGGGGGAGGGGTGCGCGGCCCTGCCCTGGCCTCCTCTCCTCTCTTCCACCTAGGCCCAATAAGTCCCATTAAGTTACCTGGGGGTTCGGGTAACCTCCCGGTACTCCGGAAATCCCGATTTCACCCGGAACACTTCCGATGTCCAAACATAGGCTTCCAATATATCAATCTTTATGTCTCGACCATTTGGAGACTCCTCGTCATGTCCGTGATCACATCCGGGACTCCGAACAACCTTCGGTACATCAAAACATATAAACTCATAATATAACTGTCATCGTAACGTTAAGCGTGCGGACCCTACGGGTTTGAGAACTATGTAGACATGACCGAGACACCTCTCCGGTCAATAACCAATAGCGGAACCTGGATGCTCATATTGGCTCCCACATATTCTACGAAGATCTTTATCGGTCAGATCGCATAACAACATACGTTGTTCCCTTTGTCATCGGTATGTTACTTGCCCGAGATTCGATCGTCGGTATCTCGATACCTAGTTCAATCTCGTTACCGGCAAGTCTGTATACTCGTTCCGTAATACATCATCCCGCAACTAACTCATTAGTCACAATGCTTGCAAGGCTTATAGTGATGTGTATTACTGAGTGGGCCCAGAGATACCTCTCCGACAATCGGAGTGACAAATCCTAATCTCGAAATACGCCAACCCAACAAGTACCTTTGGAGACACCTGTAGAGCACCTTTATAATCACCCAGTGACATTGTGACGTTTGGTAGCACACAAAGTGTTCCTCCAGTAAACGGGAGTTGCATAATCTCATAGTCATAGGAACATGTATAAGTCATGAAGAAAGCAATAGCAACATACTAAACGATCGAGTGCTAAGCTAACAGAATGGGTCAAGTCAATCACATCATTCTCCTAATGATGTGATCCCGTTAATCAAATGACAACTCATGTCTATGGCTAGGAAACACAACCATCTTTGATCAACGAGCTAGTCAAGTAGAGGCATACTAGTGACACTCTGTTTGTCTATGTATTCACACATGTATTATGTTTCCGGTTAATACAATTCTAGCATGAATAATAAACATTTATCATGATATAAGGAAATAAATAATAACTTTATTATTGCCTCTAGGGCATATTTCCTTCAGCCACAAGAACACCTCAACCTCAGGAGGCTGTTCTTCCCCTTGTACTGTTCATCATCAGCCCAAGAGGCAATCCACCACCACCACACTGGAGTAGGGTATTACACCAGAACGGTGGCCCGAACTAGTATAAATCTCGTGTCTTTCTGTGTTGCGAGTTCGTCGAGTTCGTCCGCGAGATCTTAGTGAGCTAGGGCGTGGATCGGTAGGAGGTGAAGACTTAGCACGCACCCTAGAGTTCGAACCTTAAGGGTTTGCCGGAACCCCACATCCGACATTTGGCGCACCAGGTAGGGGTGCGCCGTAGCTTCCCTTCCGTCGATTTGTCGCTCTGTCGCTTCGTCGTCTCCATGGCGGACGCTCACCACGCTCTAGCTGAGCGGCTGGCTGCCCTCACCGCCCGCGTTGCTCAGACGGCTCCGATCGGCGGGCCGCCTCGTCGTTCTCCGTCTCCCGCCGCCAACGCGGCCACCGACCCGGCGGGGAACGAGCAACAGGCATCCTCGCTGCATCCATCGGTGCGGCAGGACGGCCGCACCGCCACTCCGTCGCTGACCCCGGCCGGCTCTTCGTCTCATGCACGCCGCGCTCCCATGGAGGCGCGGGCCGCGCTCCTCGCGGCGAACGAGCTCCTGCGCTACCGCCCAGTCGACGACCTCTACAAGGAGTGGCTCGACCACGTCGCCGAGCTCGTCCGCGCCGCAGGGGGTTCCCCGGCGCCGTCCCTCTCTCTGCCTCACCCTTCGCCGGCCACAGGCGACGTGGCTCATGGCGCGCCTCCACCACCTTTGCCCCAAGACTGCGCCTTGGCGCCAAGCGCGCGGCCCCACAGTGTGACCCGCCACGTCTGGTGCCCGCGCGCGAAGAGACAAGCTGCCCAGAAATCCCTCGGCCGCGAGAAGCCGCAACTGCGCTCCCCGCGCCGCCTCGTCAAGACCGCGCGCCGCCTGCGGTGGCGCCGCGCGGACCTCATCAAGACCAAGCTCCACCCCCGAGGCGGGCCCCGGCAACCACGGCCGGCTGTCGCGCCTGCACCCCCGAGCTGCGTAGCGTCGCCTGGCCAGGCAAGTTCAAGCCAGATCTGCCTCCCCGCTACGACGGCACCTCCGACCCCGCGGAGTTCCTGTAGCTCTACGAGCTGAGCATTGAAGCAGCCAACGGCGACGAGAAAGTCATGGCGAACTGGTTCCCTATGGCTCTCTAGGATGGTGCCCGCTCCTGGCTCCTGAACCTGCAGCACGGCTCGATCTCCTCCTGGGATGAGATGCGTGACGAGCTTCATCGCCAACTTCCAGGGCACCCGCGACCGCCCGCCGGCCGCGGGTGACCTGCGCCGCATCAAGCAACAACCAGGGGAGACCCTCCAGAAGTACATCCAGCGCTTCAACAACACTCGCCTCAAGACCCCCAAGGTCATGGACGAGGCCATCATCTCCGTGTTCTCAGACGGCGTCCGTGACGTCAAGATGAAGGAAGAGCTCGCTATCCATGAGGAGCTGTGCACCTCTCAGGAGCTGTTCAACTTGGCGACCAAGTGCGCAAGAGCTGAGGAGGGGCGCCTCTCCCTCCTTGAGCTGCCAGCCGCGAGCACAGAGGAGAACAAAGCCAAGGCCAAGGACGTGAAGCGCAAGGAAGCGGCAGTGCTCGCAGCGGAGCCCGACACCAAGCGGGGCAGAGATCAGCCCGAGTCATCCAAGAATAGCCGACCGTTTTGCGCCTTCCACAATCTGAACACCCACAACACCAGTGACTGTCAAGAGCTCAGAGCCATTCGCGAAGGACGTTTCAGTCAACGCCCCGAGCGTAGCGACCGGGGCTACGGCCGTGGAGGAGGACGTGGAGGCTGACGCTGGGACGACTATGGCCCGCGCTAGGAGTGGCGCGATAGGCCTCGTGAGGACCGCTGGCAGGACCATCCTTGCGAGGGCCCCTGGAGGGACCAGCCTCGTGAGGATCGCCCCAGGGCAACGCCAGTCTTCCCCCACTGCCGCCACCAAGAAGGAACGATGATGACCATCAGCATGAGGGGGCTGGGGGCTTCCAGGAGCCGCGTGCAATCGCCTGCATCTTGGTAGGCGCGCAGGCCCCAGCCTCTCAACGCATCTTCAAACAGTTCGCTCGTGAAGTGAACGCGGTGCTCCCCAAGCTAGAGGCCACGCGCCCACTCAGGTGGTCCCAATGCGCCATCACTTTCAACTCGGCAGATCAGCTCAAGTGCGCAGCCACCGCTGGTGCCCTCCCGGTGCTGTGCTCCCCAGTCACCAGAAACGTGCAGGTTACCAAGACCCTCCTCGATGACGGCGCAGGGCTCAACGTCCTGTCCGTCGACATGTTCGACAACCTCCAAGTGCCATATGAGCAACTTCAGCCCACCAAGCCTTTCTCAGGAATGACCAACGGTTCCACCACACCGATAGGGTAGGTCCGCCTGCCTGTCACCTTCGAGGAGCGCAAGAACTACCACACCGAGCTCATCGACTTCGACATCGCGCACATCCGCCTGCCGTACAATGCCATCCTCAGGTATCCGGCCCTGGCCAAGTTCATGGCAGTCACCCATCACGGTTACAACGTCCTCAAGATGCCGGGAAGCGGCGGAATCATCACGGTCCCATGTGAAGAGAGAGATGCGGTGTGCTCCCTTGAGCGCACCTTCCAAGCTGTAGCAATCAACGACCCCGACCGCAAAAGCGAGGGCCCTCCTGAGGCCCTCCCCAAGAAGAAGAAGCAGCTGCGCCGAGCAGGATCTCAGGAGGGTGGCGACACAACTGGAGCCTCGTCAGGATCAGCTCCCGCTTCAGGCGCGCCTCCCTGCATCGCATAGGAAGGCGCGCCCGGCGCCCTCCTCGGGAAGTGCTCGGGGGCTCTCTTCTGGAGGGCCTCAGACCTTGCCAACCTCATGAGGGAGACGCTTAGGCACCACTTGGAGGCACTCTTCGCGGCACGTTTCCCTCAGGAGAACACAAGGCAAGGAGTGCCCGCCGCTCTGGAGTTTATCGCCAAGACCACTCAGGAACTGCAAGACGCAAGAGCCATGCGCGGTGACAGCCGCTCACAAGGCGCAGCTCCCCATCCAGGCGAGGATGCCGGACTGCGTGTCTGCATCGACATCCCAGGGCTCAACAGGGCCGCTTCTCAGGAGCATTTCTGGCCTTCGCGTGTGGGCCGTCGCGAGGGCCCGCCACACAACTACGTTCGCATGCCCTTCGGCTTGCCAAGCATGGCGTCAGCCTATCAGCGCAACATGCAGCGCGTCCTGGCGGCTCAGGAGGCCAGATACCACGCCGTCCTGGAGGAAATGGAGACGGTCTTCAAGGAACCTCCCGAGCCCCCAGAGCCCCCTGAGGCTCAGGGCCCCGGTGGCTCGTGAAGAGTCATTCCTTCGACGCACGCCTTCAGCTGCACCAACTCTACTTCGTCTATAGAACCAGCTGACATTTTCCAAGCTCGTTTAGCTGGGAGCGCCCCTCGGGCTGCATTATTCCTAGGCCGCATGGGTCCGTCCCTGTGGCATGTATCCCTTTTGCTTATGTCTTTAGCTTACCTTGCTGGGGGCGCCCCTCGGGCTGCATCATCCCCAAGCCGCTCGGGCCGGACCCAGTGGCATGTACCTTCCTGCATTTACCCAAGCTGATTTACCTTCCATGCTTAACCCGGCTATGATTATCACCTACTCGATCGCCACCCGCCACGGGTCCACTCATCCCGTGCAATTTTCTTGCGCATTAAAAGGGGGGCTCCTGAGCATCGCGCCTCAGGAGCTCTTACTGGCTCTCCAGCCCTCACCCCCTGGCCTTAACCACGGCATCGCGACCTGGCATACCAGCGGCGGCTGAGCTTGCTCAAGGGCCGGGACCTGAGGACGCAGAGTGCTTGCACCTAACCGCGTTGCAGGAACACACAGCAACCAAGACTCAAGACCAGGCACAACCCGCCTTGAGGTAGGGCCTCGTGAGTCCCGCGCTGGCTCACGAGTGCCCAGATACACCTCACAGCCCTGCCGTGCAAGCCACGTGTCAGGGCGGGGCTGTACACGCCCCGGGGGCTCCTCCCGGAGGGGCCCCCTCCCACGCACAAGTGGAAGCACCATGCTCCGTGCTGGCCGTCGACACTGCCGAGGAGCGGCTATGCCCGTGCACAAGCGGAAGCACTATGCTCCACGCTGGTGATAAACAACTGAGGGCGGCTTCACGGTCGCACCAACCTCAGGGAGCCCAGAGCTCAGCGCCTGGCCTCACCGCAACGCCTCCCCTCGGGAGAGCCGCCCGAGGGGGCTGGGCACGGGGGCTGCGCTCGGGTCACGCCCAAGCGCTCGCCAACAACCAGGCCTCCCAGGCCTGGGGGCTGCTCTCGGGTCACGCCCAAGCGCACGCCGCCCAAACAGGCCTCCCGGACCTGGTCGTCGCACGCCCCTCCAGAGGCCTCAGCGAGGGAAGGTATGGAAATTGTTTGCGCGTCAAGGGGTACTCCTGAGCATCGCGACTCAGGAGCCTAACTGGTCATGTAGCCCCTCACTCCTTGGTCCGTCCTGGTCTCCGGTCGGCCCAATGGCGGTTGAGGTATGCGTGGGGCTGGGCTCTGCCGACGTAGAACATCAACCTATCCTCGCGAACTCTCCCTATATGCTGTTTGCGCATCAAGGGGGACTCCTGAGCATCGCAACTCAGGAGCCTAACTGGTCAGTAGCCCCTCACTCCTTGGTCCGTTCTGGTCTCCGGTCGGCCCAATGGCGGTTGAGGTATGCGCGGGGCCGGGCTCTGCTGACGTAGAACACAAAGCAGATAGGAAGGAAAGCACAAAATCTCGAAGCAAATATTACAAGCACATTGTCCTCACAATACCAAAAGAAAAGTCTAAACACCTCCACGAGGCCTGATACATGTCGCAGGAACGAAACGGGAGAATAGCCGCAGGTCACCCCTGGACACCGCCATCGCCTGCGAAAGGTGCTTCTCTGTGGGTGACGTTGTCTTCACCTTCGCCACCAGCCGCAGGATCGGCGGCATCGCCGGACAAAGAGCGGAGACAAAGCCGCGGAACTTCTTCAGCAAGGCCTTCACATGACCTTGTACAGCTGCCGCGGCGGCTGCGCTAAGATCATCGGCCACTGGCTCCAGCAGCTCGTCAAGGCAAGCGTTGGGTCGCGGAGGTGCAGATGGCTGAAGATGCGAGTCAATGCAGCTGAAGACAGGACGCGAGCTTCTGCCTCCGCCATGGGACCGACACCATCAACGACTTCCTCGAGCGCCTTCACCAAGAGAGAAGCAACCGGGCGGGGCCGTCCTCATCGGTGGCTGGCGACTTCTCCAGGCCGTGCTCGTAGAGTGTCTTCAGTGCCTTGCGAGATCTCTTCTCGAGATTGGCAAAGGCCACGCGGTCTTCGGCCAGGACTCGTGCCTTGGCGTCAAGATCGGCCTCCCTCGCCTTCACCTTCCACTCCAGCTCTTCCAACCGGTTGCGCTCGGCGGCCTGCGTCTTCCCCAACTCCGCCAGCTCAGCATCACGGCTCTTGACGGTGTCCTCCCGGGCCTTCGTCTCCTCCTCCTTCACTTGGCGGCAGCATGCTTCTTTGGCATGCTTGTTGCGCAGGCTCTTCAGCTCGTCCTCCAGCTCTTGGCAGTGGTCACGGGCGGCCTTGACGTCCTTCAGTGCCGCCTCATGATCGGCTACAGCAGTGGCAGCACTCTGCTTCTCCTTTTCGGAGGACGCCGCGGCCTGACTCAGCGTCGCGCGAACCACCAAGTCGGAGTGAAGCCAGCCAGAGGCCAGCTCCAGGCGCCCGGCCACCAGGCGTGGGTCCGCGCTCAGGAGATCTGCCTGCAACTGGATCATCTCCAAAAGAGCACGCTCCAGGACAGCAGCAGAGGTAGAAGAACCTGGGAGTGAAGGTGCAACGCTAGGAGGAGGCAACGTTGTCGCCAGGGCCTGGGAGATTGCGGGTTCCGGAGCAGCTGGGACCTCATCAACCGCGCCAGACGCCGGCACTTCCGGAGCTAGCGGGGCCATGGGGGCTGATTCCACACGGTGATGTTCCTCTTGGCCTCGCGAGGCCGACCGGGTTGGCGAGGTGCGGGCGCTACTGCCCCCTTTCTCTGTGGAGGAAGGCACGGCGGCCATATGCTCCTTCCTCTTCTTCGCTGAAGGTGTCGGTCTGATCGACCAAGGGAGAACGTCAGGAAATAACAAGTATAAGCAAGGACAAGGCAAAGCTTAAGGCACTTACCGATCCACTACGACATATTTCCGCTTGGGGAGCTTGAAGCCTGACAGCGTCGGGACCTGAGTAGTAGGCGTGCGGGCTCCGGCGGCGGCAGGCGGTGCGGAGGCAGGGCCAGAGCCAGCCCCAGGAGGTGTCGGGGCGGAGGCGGCATCGCGAGGCACCAGCGACGACCTGCCCCTTGTCGGGATGGGGGGCTGCTCCCTCTCCTCCTGGCGGGCGTCGGCCTCGGCGTCGTCAGGCAGGGCGTGGAGGATCTCGGCCTTGCTCAGAGGAGAAGTCTCCCCCACCTCTTCAAGAGTCTTCTCTGAGTCCACCTCCTGCTCCTCCCCTCCGTGGGACTCGTTAGAGGACACCTCCACCGGCTTCGGTGCTGCAGGAGCTCCTGCGAGCGCCGGCGGCACCAGGCCACGTGCGTCAAAGGTTGGCCTGGAGGCGACAAGTTCCTCCCAGTCCTTGCGGAGGAACAAAGGAACGAAGGAACTAGGCGGGTACTCCTGGTTGTTCCCAACTATGAGGCGCAGGACAACATCCAATTCGTCGCCAGGAAGGGCCCCAGGCCTCAGACGGGTCTTGTTCCCCTCTTCTTCAAGCTCCCACAAGGGGCGGGAGCGTGCCTGGAGAGGGGCAACTCGAAGCATCAAGAACTCCCTCAGGAGCATTGCCCCCGTCACCTTGGCTGCCTTCGTGTTGCCCGGCTTCAAGTCAGTCGTCATCTGCCCCCAACACAGACAACGCCCGCTCATCGGCAAGCTCTGCCTTGGGCCACCCCTTGTTGAGCTGGGACGCCTTCGTCGGTAACACCAGGCTTGGATGGGCACGCTTGGTGTCCATCATGACCCATTTGGATCGGATATTGTCGGCCCTCTTCCCGGTGCTCAAAATCGAGTTGGCCTTGCCAGACGCGACGAAGTTGGCGCATCCGGAGAGTGGCCCATCGGTGACGCAAAGGAAGAAGAAGTGGCGCAGAAGCGCCACGGATGGCAGCACGCCCAGGTACGCCTCGCAGTAGTAGGCGAAGATGGACAAGAGGAGGACAGAGTTGGGATGGAGATGCAGCGCCAGCAACCCGTAGTGGTCGAGAACCTCATAAAAGAAGTCAGACAAAGGAGGGACCAACCCGACGGCGATGCTTCTCGAGAAGAAGGGGAAGAAGGTGCTTCCCTCAGGCTCCGGCACATCGGAGGCGAGCCGGAGCTTCGTCTTCCCCCACTCGCTGCTCTCCCCCGCCGTCAGCAGGCGCACGGAGGCGAGGCTCTTCTCTGTGACGGTGGGCGCTTCAAGGGCCGGCTCATACCAAGACGACGCTGAGGAAGTCCTGACCTTGCGTGGCGCCACGGGTCGCAGATGCGGAGCGGGATCTAGAGTAAGGCGAGGAAGAAACAGTGAAGGCAAGCGCTGTCCGCGCCAGCCTTTTGTCCAATCGAGGAGTTGCCGAGGCAGCGTGGGGGAGCGGAGACTCCCACGTCCAATCAACCGCCACGCGTCAACCGAGGCCGCAGGGTTTTGGGCCCACGGCGCTCCGTACTTGAGCCTTGGCTTCGCCGCGAAGCCAAGCTCGAGCGCACCTTGGGCCCGGGGGCTACTGTCGGCGTTCTGGGAACGGGGGTCCCCAGACTTGCCTGCCTGCGGCCCATGGTGTGGCTAAGTTAGCGGGCCGTATGGCCCATCTTCATCAACAAGGCATCCAAGACCCTCGCGAGGATCCAAGCCTCGCGAGGCGGACGACGCAGGACCTCCTCAGGAGTGGCCTAGCCAGGCAGGCTCACGAGGAGCGGAGATATCAAGGCAGGGCAAACCTCACGAGGCTCTCATGACGTGGGCCATGACGATCGGCACCAGGCAGACGCCAGGCGGGCGCCAGCGCGCGCAGCATCCTTGTTTCCTCTTTGGTGCTAAGGAGGCAAGCGCAGGCGAGGAGTACCGAGGCATCAGGCAAAGGTTGCCATATCGGTGCAACAAGACCAAGACCAGAAGGACGGCAGGATGGAGGTTACCGTGGAGCCCAAGACGGCGTCATCACCAGATCCTTTCACAGGCGAAGACCACTTTTGTTAGGATAGCTTGTACTAGCTATCCCCCTTCAAATTTGCCGCCGTTGTTGGCTCCCTTCCCGCTCAATATTTGGGGAGAGGACCAGTGGCCTATATAAGTAGAACTAGCCACCACAGTAGGGGCATCTCAGCTTGATCTAATCTGATCGAGAGCCTACCCTAGCCACAAGAACACCTCAACCTCAGGAGGCTATTCTTCCCCTTGTACTGTTCATCATCAGCCCAAGAGGCAATCCACCACCACCACACTGGAGTAGGGTATTATGTTGGGGAACGTAGAAGAAATTCAAAATTTTGTACGCATCACCAAGATCAATCTATGGAGTACTCTAGCAACGAGGGGAAGGGGAGTGCATCTACATACCCTTGTAGATCGCGAGCGGAAGCGTTCAAGAGAACGGGGTTGATGAAGTCGTACTCGTCGTGATCCAAATCACCGATGATCCTAGCGCCGAACGGACGGCAACTCCGCGTTCAACACACATACGGAGCAGCGACGTCTCCTCCTTCTTGATCCAGCAAGGGGGGAGGAGAGGTTGATGGAGATCCAGCAGCACGACACAATTCTAAACCGTTAGCATTACGCACTGAACTATCATGTAGTCATCTACAGACGACGCTGAGGTTCAGCACACCGAGCGGTGCATTAAGGACATAAGCCTTCTGTGCAGCAATGAGGACAATCCTCAGTTCACGGACCCAGTCCGCATAATTGCTACTACCAACTTTCAACTAAATTTTCTATAGGAACATATCTTAAATAGTAGAACTAAAGCGTATGACATAATTTGCAAAGGCCTTTTGACTATGTTCATGATAATTGAGTTCATCTGATTAATGAACTCCCACTCAGATAGACATCCCTCTAGTCATCTAAGTGATACATGATCCGAGTCAAACTAGGCCGTGTTCGATCATCACGTGAGACGGACTAGTCATCATCGGTGAACATCTCCATGTTGATCGTATCTACTATACGACTCATGTTCGACTCCGAGATGCTTGCTCTAGTCCATGGAAGGATCGCTGGAGCTAGCATACCTTTTAGCATCCTTAGGATCGACAAAACCTTTCTGATTGTATCACATACAACCTTTCCTTACGAAAACTGGTAAGGAAACTTGTTTTGACATCCATCTGCCAGATTTCATAAATGCAGCTAATGCTAACATGATTCCGACGGACTTAAGCATCGCCACGGATGAGAAAATCTCATCGTAGTCAACTCCTTGAACTTGTGGAAATACTCTTTGCCACAAGTCGAGCTTCATAGACGGTAACATTACCGTCCATGTCCGTCTTCTTCTTAAAGATCCATTTATCTCGGATTTCATGGCTTCTAACCATTTGTTGGAATATGGGCCCACCATCGCTTCTCCATAGCTCGTAGGTTCATCGTTGTCCAACAACATGATTTCCAAGACAGGATTACGCATTACTCTGAAGTAGTACGTATCCTCGTCGTCCTACGAGGTTTGGTAGTGACTTGATCCGAAGTTTCATGATCACTATCATAAGCTTCCACTTCAATTGGTGTAGGTGCCACAGGAACAACTTCCAGTGCCCTGCTACACACTAGTTGAAGTGACGGTTCAATAACCCTATCAAGTCTCCACCATCCTCCCACTCAATTCTTTCGAGAGAAACTTTTCCTCGAGAAAGGACTCGCTTCTAGAAGCAATTAGTTTTGCTTCCAGATCTGAAATAGGAGGTATACCCAACTATTTTTGGGTATTCTATGAAGATGCATTTATCCGCTTTGGGTTCGAGCTTATCAGCCTGAAACTTTTTCACATAAGCGTCGCAGCCCCAAACTTTTAAGAAACGACAACTTAGGTTTCTCTAAACGGTGTCATCTCAACGGAATTGCGTGGTGCCCCTTTTAAAGTGAATGCGGTTGTCTCTAATGCCTAACCCATAAACGATAGTGGTAATTCGATAAGAGACATCATGGTATGCACTATATCCAATAGGGTGCAGCTATGATGTTCGGACACACCATCACACTATGGTGTTCCAGGCGGTATTAATTGTGAAACACTTTCCACAATGTCTTAATTGTATGCCAAACTCGTAACTCAGATACTCATCTCTATGATTATATCACAGACATTTTATCCTCTTGTCACGACGATCTTCAACTTCACTCTAAAATTACTTGAACCTTTCAATAATTCAAACTTGTGTTTCATCAAGTAAATATTCTCAGCATCTACTCAAATCATCTGTGAAGTAAGAACATAACGATATCCACTGCATGCCTCAGTATTCACTGGACTGCATACATCAAAATGTATTACTTCCAATAAATTGCTCTCTTGTTCCATCTTACTGAAAACGAGGCCTTTCAGTCATCTTGCCCATGTGGTATGATTTGCATGTCTCAAGTGATTCAAAATCAAGTGAGTCCAAACGATCCATCTGCATGGAGTTTCTTCATGCATATATACCAATAGACATGGTTCTCATGTCTCAATCTTTTCAAAAATGAATGAGTCCAAAGATCCATCTACATGGAGCTTCTTCATGCGTTCTATACCAATATGACTCAAACGGCAGTGCCACAAGTATGTGGTACTATCATTACTATCTTATATCTTTTGGCATGAACATGTGTATCACTACGATCGAGATTCATTTTAGGTGCAAGACCATTGAAGGTATTATTCAAATAAACAGAGTAATCGTTATTCTCCTTAAATGAATAACCGTATTGCGATAAACATAATCCAATCATGCTCAACGCAAACACCAAATCTCGATGGTAGAGGGAGCATGCGATGCTTGATCACATCAACCTTGGAAACACTTCCAACACATATCGTCATCTCACCTTTAGCTAGTCTCCGTTTATTCCGCAGCTTTTATTTCGAGTTACTAACACTTAGCAACCGCACCGGTATCTAATACCCTAGTGCTGCTAGGAGTACTAGTAAAGTACACATTCATATAACGTATATCCAATATACTTCTGTCGACCTTGCCCGCCTTCTCATCTACCAAGTATCTAGGGTAGTACTGCTTCAGTGACCGTTCCCCTCATTACAGAAGCACTTAGTCTCGGGTTTGGGTTCAACCTTGGGATTCTTCACTAGAGCAGCAAATGATTTGCTGTTTCATGAAGTATCCCTTTTTGCCCTTGCCCTTCTAGAAACTAGTAGTTTTACTAACCATCAACAATTGATGCTCCTTCTTGATTTCTACTTTCGCGGTGTCAAACATCGCGAGTTGCTCAAGGATCATCATATCTATCCCTGATATGTTATAGTTCATCACGAAGCTCTTAATAGCTTGGTGGCAGTGATTATGGAGAACTATCACTATCTCATCTGGAAGATTAACTCCCACTCGATTCAAGCGATTGTGGCACTCAGACAATCTGAGCACATGCTCAACGATTGAGCTTTTCTCCCTTAGTCTGCAGGCTTAAGAAACTTGTCAGAGGTCTCATACCTCTTGACGTGGGCACTAGTCTGAAATCCCAATTTCAGTCTTCGGAACATCTCATATGTTCTGCGACATTTAAAAACCGTCTTTGGTGCCACAATTCTAAACCGTTAGCATTACGCACTGAACTATCATGTAGTCATCTACAGACGACGCTGAGGTTCAGCACACCGAGCGGTGCATTAAGGACATAAGCCTTCTGTGCAGCAATGAGGACAATCCTCAGTTCACGGACCCAGTCCGCATAATTGCTATTACCAACTTTCAACTAAATTTTCTCTAGGAACATATCTTAAATAGTAGAACTAAAGCGTATGACATAATTTGCAAAGACCTTTTGACTATGTTCATGATAATTGAGTTCATCTGATTAATGAACTCCCACTCAGATAGACATCCCTCTAGTCATCTAAGTGATACATGATCCGAGTCAAACTAGGCCGTGTCCGATCATCACGTGAGACGGACTAGTCATCATCGGTGAACATCTCCATGTTGATCGTATCTACTATACGACTCATGTTCGACCTTTCGGTCTCTTGTGTTCCGAGGCCATGTCTGTACATGCTAGGCTCGTCAAGTCAACCTAAGTGTTTCGCATGTGTTCCGAGGCCATGTCTGTACATGCTAGGCTCGTCAACACCCGTTGTATTCGAACGTTAGAATCTATCACACCCGATCATCACGTGGTGCTTCGAAACAACGAACCTTCGCAACGGTGCACAGTTAGGGGGAACACGTCCCTTGAAATTTTATAAGGGATCATCTTACTTACTACCGTCGTTCTAAGCAAATAAGATGCATAACATGATAAACATCACATGCAATCAAATAGTGACATGATATGGCCAATATCATCTTGCTCCTTTGATCTCCATCTTCGGGGCACCATGATCATCTTTGTCACCGGCATGACACCATGATCTCCATCATCATGATCTCCATCATTGTGTCTTCATGAAGTTGTCACGCCAACGATTACCTCTACTTCTATGGCTAACGCGCTTAGCAATAAAGTAAAGTAATTTGCATGGCGTTATTCAATGACACGCAGGTCATACAAAAAATAAAGACAACTCCTATGGCTCCTGCCGGTTGTCATACTCATCGACATGCAAGTCGTGATTCCTATTACAAGAATATGATCAATCTCATACATCACATATATCATTCATCACATCTTCTGGCCATATCACATCACATAGCACATGCTGCAAAAACAAGTTAGACGTCCTCTAATTGTTGTTGCAAGTTTTTACGTGGCTTGTATAGGTTTCTAGCAAGAATGTTTCTTACCTACGTAAGACCACAACGTGATATGCCAATTTCTATTTACCCTTCATAAGGACCCTTTTCATCGAATCCGTTCCGACTAAAGTGGGAGAGACAGACACCCACTAGCCACCTTATGCATCTAGTGCATGTCAGTCGGTGGAACCTGTCTCACGTAAGCGTACGTGTAAGGTCGGTCCGGGCCGCTTCATCCCACAATGCCGCCGAAACAAGATAAGACTAGTAGCGGCAAGAAGAATTGGCAACATCTACGCCCACAACTTCTTTGTGTTCTACTCGTGCATAGAAACTACGCATAGACCTAGCTCATGATGCCGCTGTTGGGGAACGTAGCAGAAGTTCAAAATTTTCTACGCATCACCAAGATCAATCTATGGAGTACTCTAGCAACGAGGGGAAGGGGAGTGCATCTACATAACCTTGTAGATCGCGAGCAGAAGCGTTCAAGAGAACGGGGTTGATGGAGTCGTACTCGTCGTGATCCAAATCACCGATGATCCTAGCGCCGAACGGACGGCACCTCCGCGTTCAACACACATACGGAGCAGCGACGTCTCCTCCTTCTTGATCCAGCAAGGGGGGAGGAGAGGTTGATGGAGATCCAGCAGCACGACGGCGTGGTGGTGGAAGTAGCGGGGATCCCGGTAGGGCTTCGCCAAGCACTAACGGGAGGGAGAGGTGTCACGGGAGGGAGAGGGAGGCGCCAGGGGCTTGGGTATTGCTGCCCTCCCTCGCCCCACTATATATAGGGCCAAGGGAGGGGGGGGGGGCGCAGCCTTGGCCCTTCCTCCAAGGAAGGGTGCGGCCAGGGAGGAGTCCTTCCTCCCCAAGGCACCTCGGAGGTGCCTTCCCCCTTTAGGACTCTCCCTTTTTCTTATCTCTTGGCGCATGGGCCTCTTGGGGCTGGTGCCCTTGGCCCATATAGGCCAAGGCGCACCCCCTACAGCCCATGTGGCCCCCCGGGGCTGGTGGACCCCCTTGGTGGACCCCCGGACCCCTTTCGGCACTCCCGGTACAATACCGATAAAGTGCGAAACTTTTCCGGCGACCAAAATAAGACTTCCCATATATAAATCTTTACCTCCGGACCATTCCGGAACTCCTCGTGACGTCCGGGATCTCATCCAGGACTCCAAACAACTTTCGGGTTACCGCATACTAATATCTCTATAACCCTAGCGTCACCGAACCTTAAGTGTGTAGACACTACGGGTTCGGGAGACATGCAGACATGACCGAGACGACTCTCCGGTCAATAACCAACAGCGGGATCTGGATACCCATGTTGGCTCCCACATGCTCCTCGATGATCTCATCGGATGAACCACGATGTCGAGGATTCAATCAATCCCGTATACAATTCCCTTTGTCTATCAGTATGTTACTTGCCCGAGATTCGATCGTCGGTATCCCGATACCTTGTTCAATCTCGTTACCGGCAAGTCTCTTTACTCGTTCCGTAACACATCATCCCATGATCAACTCCTTGGTCACATTGTGCACATAATGATGATGTCCTACCGAGTGGGCCCAGAGATACCTCTCCGTTTACACGGAGTGACAAATCCCAGTCTCGATTCGTGCCAACCCAACAGACACTTTCGGAGATACCTGTAGTGCACCTTTATAGCCACCCAGTTACGTTGTGACATTTGGTACACCCAAAGCATTCCTACGGTATCCGGGAGTTGCACAATCTCATGGTCTAAGGAAATGATACTTGACATTAGAAAAGCTCTGAGCAAACGAACTACACGATCTTGTGCTAGGCTTAGGATTGGGACTTGTCCATCACATCATTCCCCTAATGATGTGATCCCGTTATCAACGACATCCAATGTCCATGGTCAGGAAACCGTAACCATCTATTGATCAACGAGCTAGTCTCCTAGAGGCTTACTATGGACATGGTGTTGTCTATGTATCCACACATGTATCTGAGTTTCCTATCAATACAATTCTAGCATGGATAATAAACGATTATCATGAACAAGGAAATATAATAATAACCTATTTATTATTGCCTCTAGGGCATATTTCCAACATATTACACCACAACGGTGGCGCAAACCAGTATAAATCTCGTGTCTTTCTATGTTGCGAGTTCGTCGAGTTTGTCCGCGAGATCTTAGTGAGCTAGGGCGTGGATCGGTAGGAGGGAAAGACTTCGCGCGCACCCCAGAGTTCGAACCTTAAGGGTTTGCCGGAACCCCACATCCGACAACGATGTCCTCCGTCCCGCCGTCCTGCTGGTCTTGGTCTCGTTGCACCGATATGGAAACCTTTTCCTGATGCCTCGGTACTCCTTGCCTGCGCTTGCCTCCTTAGTACCAAAGAGGAAACAAGGACACTGTGCGTGCTAGCGCCCGCCTGGCGCCCACCTGGTCTTGGTCATCATGGCTTACGTCATTGGAACCTCGCGAGGTTCGCCTTGCCTTGATCTCTCGGCCCCTCGCGAGCCAGCCTGGTGAGGCCGCCCCAAGGAGGTCTTGTGCCGTCCGTCTCACGAGGCTTGGCCCCTCGCGAGGGTCTTGAGTGATTGCTGGTGAAGACGGGCCGTACTGGGCCACGAGTAGAGCCACACCGTGGGCCGCAGGCAGGCAAGTCTGGGGACCCCCATTCCCAGAACACCGACACCGCCGGTCGAGGGAGCGGGGGCGAAGGCGCGGAACTTCTTCAGCAGGGCCTCCACCTAAACCTTCACTGCTGCGGTAGCGGCCGTGCAATGCTCGTCGTCCACAGGCTCCAGCAGCTCGTCAAGGTGGGTGGCAGGGCCGTACTGGGCCACGAGTAGAGCCACGCCATGGGCCACAGGCAGGCAAGTCTAGGGACCCCATTCGCAGAACGCTGACAGTAGCCCTTGGGCCCAAGGCACGCTCGGACTTGGCTTTGAGGCGAAGCCAAAGGGCAAGTGCAGAGCGCCGCGGGCCCCAACAGCCTGCGGCCTTGGTCGACGCGTGGTGATTGATTGGATGTGGGTGTCTCCGCTTCCTCACGCTGCCTCGGCAACTGCCCGCCTCACAAAAGGCTGGCGCGGGCTATGCTTGCCTTCATTGCTTCCTTCCGCCTTGCTCCAGATCCCCTTTCTCGCCCCTTGTTTTTGAAATCTCTAGATCTGCTCCCATCCCCTTCCGCATCGGCGACCAATGGCGCCCCGGAAGGTCAAGCCTGCCTCGTCGCCGGCTTGGTTCGAGCCAGCTCTGGATGCGCCCAACGTCTCGGAGAAGAGCCTCGCCGCCACGCGCCTGCTGACGGCGGTGGAGAGCAACGAGAGGGGGAAGACCGAGCTCCGGGCCGGCTCCGCCGTGCCGGAGCCCGAGGGAAGCACCTTCTTCCCCTTCTTCATGAGCAGCATCATTGCGAGGCTGGTTCCCCCTTTCTCTGACTTCTTCTATGAGGTCCTTGGCCACTACGGGCTGCAGGCACTGCATCTTCATCCCAACTCTGTCCTCCTTCTGTCGATGTTCGCCTTCTACTGTGAGGCGTATCTCGGCGTGATGCTGTCCATGGCTCTGCTGCACCACTTCTTCTTCCTCTGCATCAACGAGGGTCGTACCTCCGGGTGTGCCAACTTCATCGCGGCCGGCAAGGACAACTCGTTCTCGTAGGCTGGGAAGAAGGCCGACGGCTTCAGGAGCAAGTGGGTCATGATGGACTCCAAGTGAGTCCACCCACGCTTGGTGCGGCCAACGGAGATGCCCCAGTCTGACAAGGGGTGGTCTCGCGCGAAGCTTACTGATGACCGGGCGACGTCGGTGCTGGAGCAGATGAACGCCGACCTAAAGCCGGGCAACGCAAAGGCTGCAAAGGTGACAGGGGCCGTGCTCCTGAGGGAATTCTTGATGTTGCACGTGGCCCCGCTTCAGGCGCGTACGCGCCCCTTGTGGAGGCTTGGGGGCGAAGAAGACAAGGTTCACCTGAGCCCGGAGGCCTTGCCTGACGAAGAGCTAGCTGCGGCTCTCCGCCTCCTGGTCAGGGACGACCAGGAATACCCGCCGAGCGCCTTTGTTCCCTTGTTCCGCCGCAAGTACGGGGCGCAGGTCGTGGCTGCCAGGCCAACCTTCGATGGGCGCGGGTTGGTGCCGCCAGCGCCTCCTGCGGTCTCGGCTGCGATGGTGCCGGTGGAGGTGTCTTCTGACGACTCTCGCAAGGAGGTGGAGGAGGAGGACGAGGATGGGGAACGCGACTCGGAGCCGACCCCCGAGGGGATGGGGGAGACCTCCCCCTTGCACAAGGCTGACCTCCTCCGTACCATGCCTGACGATGACGATGAGACCGACGACCTCCAAAGGGGGAGCCGCCCGTGATCCCGATGAGGGGCAGGTCGGCGTTGGTTTCCTGAGATGACACCCCTATTCTGACGCCGCCTGGGGCTGCTTCTGGCCCGTTTGCTGCCCCTTCCTCTGCCCCTGGAGCCCGTGTGTCTGCGCCCCAGGCTGGGAGGCTTTCGGGCTTCAAGCTCAGCAAGAGGAGGGTGGACTACACCGCAGTAGACCAGTAAGTGCTCTTGCCTTGTTTCGTCCTTGCTTCTGCTGCTTGACCTTGACGCTTTTCCGCTGCGTGATTAGGCCGACGCCTGCGGCGAAGAAGAGGAAGGAGGAGGCGGTGGTGCCGCTCGGGACTGACCCGCCTACTCCGGCTGCGTCTCCCTCCATGGGGAAGGGCGGCATTGGCGCTCATGTCTCTCCGCCCCGGTCGTCCTTACGAGGCCTGGGGGAGAATCTCCGGGAGGAGTCAGCCCCCGTGGCCCCGCTGGCTACGGAGGCACCGGTGTCCGGCTCGGCTGCTGAAGTCTCCAAGGCTCAGGAGCCCCCGGTCTCCCAGGCTATGGTGACGGTACCTTCTCCTCCTCCTCCTGCTGCACTGCTGATTCCAGGTCCTTCCGCCTCCCCTGACGTCTTGAAGCGCGCTCTTTCTGAGATGATCCGACTGCGGGAGGATCTTCAGGGTGCCGACCCCTCCTGGTGGCCGGGCGCCTGGAGCTGGTCTCTGGCTGGCTCCATTCTGACGCGTCCATTCGGGCGGCGCTGAGCTAGGCCACGGTGACCCCCGAGAAGGAGAAGCAGGCCGCCGACCAAGCAGCGGCTGCTCGCGAGGCGGCGTTGAAGGACGTCGAGGCTGCCAAGAGTCGCTGCCGGGCGCTGGAGGCCGAGCTGAAGACCTTGTGCAACGAGCGTGCAGAAGAACCCATAGCCGCAAGGTGGAGGAGGAGAAGATGAAGGCCCGGGAGGATGTCGTCAAGGGTCGCGACACCGAGCTGGAGTAGTCGGCGAAGGCGCAGGCGGCCGAGCGTGGCCGGCTGGTGGAGCTGGAGCGGAAGGTGAAGGCGGAGGAAGCCGAACTTGGCGCCAAGGCGAAGGTTCTGGCCGAGGACCGCGCGGCCTTCGCGCTCCTCGAGGAGAGGTCTCGTGTGGCACTGAAGACACTCTATGATAAGGGCTTGGAGAAGCCGCTGGCCACCGACGAGGACGGCCCCGCCCAGCTGCTTCCCTACTTGGTCGAGGCGCTTGAGGAAGTCGTGAGCGGCCTCGGCCCCATGGCGGGGGAAGAGGCTCGCATCC
This sequence comes from Triticum aestivum, assembly GCF_018294505.1. Classification (NCBI taxonomy): domain Eukaryota; kingdom Viridiplantae; phylum Streptophyta; class Magnoliopsida; order Poales; family Poaceae; genus Triticum; species Triticum aestivum. Next base: position 145,421,275 of record NC_057805.1, read on the forward strand.
TTTCTTCAGCTGCACTGACACGCGTCTTCAGCCACCTCCATCTTCGTGATCCTACCACCCGCCTTGACGAGCTGCTGGAGCCTGTGGATGACGAACACTGCACAACCGCTGCCGCAGCCGTGAAGGGTCAGGTGGGGGCCCTGCTAAAGAAGTTTCGCGCCTTTGACCGGGTGCGACACCAATCCTGTAGCTCCGGCCGGTGGTACAGGTGAAGGCGACGCCACAAAGGAGGGAGCACCCCTTGCGGGCAATGGCGATGTCCAGGGATGACTTGCTTGCGGCTGCTTTCCTGTTTTACTCCTGCAACATGTATCATGCCTCGTGGAGGCATTTCAACTTGCGTTTGGTATTGTGAGAACAATATGTCTTGTAATATTTGCCTGAGATTTTGCGATTTTCTTCCTATTTGCTTTTTGTTCTACGTCGGCAGGGCCCAGCCCCGCGCATACCTCAGCCGCTGTTGGGTCGTCCGGAGACCAGGACGAGACCAAGGAGTGAGGGGCTACGTGACCAGTTAGGCTCCTGAGTCGCGATGCTCAGGAGTCCCCCTTGACGCGCAAACAGCTTATAAGAAGGAGATGCAGGGATAGGTATAGTGTTCTACATCAGCAAGGCCCGGCCACGCGCATACCTTAGCCGCCGTTGGGTCGTTCGGAGACCAGGACGAGACCAAGGAGTGAGGGGCTACGCGACTAGTTAGGCTCCTGAGTCTCGATGCTCAAGAGTCCCTTTGACACTTGAACGGCCTCCATACCTTTGTCCTCGCCGAGGCTCGGCTTGGGAGGGGCGCGCGATGACCAGGTTCGGGGGACCTGGCTCAGCCCCCTCGCGCGACTCTCCCGAGGGGAGGTGTTGCGATGAGGCCGGACACTGAGCTCAAGGGCTTCCTGAGGTTGATACGGCCATGGGGCCGCCCTCAGTTGTTTATCACCAGCCCGGAACATAGCGCTTCCGCACTTCCACAGGCATAGCCGCTCCTCGGCAGCGTCGACGGCCAGCACGGAGCATGGTGCTTCCACTGGTACGTGGGAGGGGGCTCCCTACTGCGGAGAGCCCTCGGGGCGTGTACAGCCCCGCCCTGACACGTGGCTTTCACGGCAGGGCTAGACGAGGTGTGTCTGGGCACTCGTGAGCCAGCGCGGGACTCACGAGGCCCTACCTCAAGGTGGGTTGCGCCTGGTCTTGATTCTTGATAGTTGTGGTGGTCTTGTGAGATGGTTAGACAACCTGCGCTGAACGAATCTCCTGAGGTTACCGCGTGAGAAAGCCAAGCACCAACGACCCCAGGAGGTGACGTGAACAGGGCCGGCCCGCCAGACAGAGCTCGGCCGTTGGATTTATCGACGCTGCAGGGACGGGCCCGAGCACAGACGCCGTGACTAACCCTCTCACGCGAAGGGTCCAGAAGAAAGACGATCGGCGCGCGGCTCCCGTGGTGGGTGACAATCAAGCAGGTGATAACCATAGAGAGATTTTGCATGAGAGGAAAATTAGCTCAGGTAAATGCAAGAACGATACATGCCACTGGGCTGGACCCGAGCGGCTTGGGGATGATGCAGCCCGAGGGGCGCCCCCAGCAAAGTAAGCTAAAGACATAAAAGGATACATGCCACAGGGACGGACCCTAGCGGCCTGGGAATGATGCAGCCCGGGGGCGCCCCCAGCTAAGTAAACTTAGAAGATATCACCTGGTTCCGTTGTCGAAGGGGTGTTGGAGGAGCTGAAGGTGCGTCATGAAGGGGCTGCTCCTCGCGAGCCACCGGGGCCCTGATCCTCAGGAGGCTCTGGGGTTCCAGGCGGTTCCTTGAGGACCGTCTCCATCTTCGCCAGGACTGCGTGGTTCCTGGCCTCCTAAGCCGCCAGGATGCTCCGCAGGTTGCGATGGAAGGCGGTCGCCACGCTCGGCAGGCCAAAAGTCATGCGAACGTAGCTATGAGGTGGCCCCTCACAGCGTCCCACACGCGAAGGCCAGAAAGGCTCCTGAGATGCGGCCCTGTTGAGCCCTGGGACATCTATGCAGACGCGCAGCCCACCATCCTCGCCTGGATGGGGAGCCGCGCCAGGTGAGGGGCGGTCGCCGCGCATGGTTCTTGCATCTTGCAGTTCCTGAGTGGTCTTGGCTATGAACTCATGAGCGCCGGGCGCTCCTCGCCCGTGGTCCTCCTGAGGGAAACGTGCTCCGAAGCACGCCTCCACGTGGTGCCCGAGAGCCTCCCTCGTGATGTTGGCGAGGTCGGAGGCCCTCCAGAAGAGATCCCCCGAGCCCTGCCCGAGGAGGGCGCCGGGCGCGCCTTCCTATGCGAGAGAGGGAGGCGCCCCAGGCGGGCGCTGATCCTGACGTGGCTCCACCTGCGGTGCCGCTCTCCTAAGGTCCTGTGCGGAGTAGCTGCTTCTTCTTCTTGGGGACAGCGTCAGGAGGGTACTGTGCTGCATTGCTATCGGGGTCTTCGATTAACACTGCCTAGAAGGCGCGCTCAAGAGAGCACACCGCATCTTTTTCTTCGCAGGGGACTGTGATGATCCCGTCACTTCCTGGCATCTTGAGGACGTTGTAGCCATGGTGTGTCACTGCCATGAACTTGGCCAGGACCGGATACCCGAGGATGGCATTGTATGGCAGACGGATGTGGGAGACATTGAAGTCGATGAGCTCGGTGTGGTATTTGTTGCGCTGTCCGAAGGTGACAGGGAGGCGGACCTGCCCTATCGGCGTGATGGAACCGCCGGTCACTCCTAAGAAAGGCTTGGTAGGCTGAAGCTGATCGTAGGGCACTTAAGGCTGTCGAATGTCTCGACGGACAGGACGTTGAGCCCTGCGCCGCCGTCAATGTGGGTCTTGGTGACTTGTACGTTGCTGATGACGGGTGAGCAAAGCATCGGGAGGGCACCAGCAGTGGCCGCGCACTTGAGCTGATCTGCTGAACTGAAGGTGATGGCGCACTTGGACCTCCTGAGCGGGCGTGTGGCCTCGAGCCTGGGGAGGACCACGTTCACCTCACAAGCAAACTGCTTGAATATTCGCTAAGAGGCTGGGCCTTGAGCTCCACCCAAGATGCAGGCGATAGCTCGCGGCTCTTGGAAGCCCCCAGCCCCCTCGTCCTGATGGTGGTCTTCGTTCCTTCTTGGTGGTGGCGGCAGCGGAGGAAGGCCGGCGTTGCCTTGAGGACGGTCCTTGAGGGAGTCCTGGATTAGGGGGTCCTCAGACAGCTGGACTATATACCTTAGCCGGACTGTTGGACTATGAAGATACAAGATTGAAGACTTCATCCCGTGTCCGGATGGGACTCACCTTGGCGTGGAAGGCAAGATTGGCAAATACAGATATGTAGATTTCCTCCCTTGTAACTAACTCTCTGTAACCCTAGCCCCCTCCGGTGTCTATATAAACCGGAGGGTTTAGTCCGTAGGACAACAACAATCATACCATAGGCTAGCTTCTAGGGTTTAGCCTCTACGATCTCGTGGTAGATCAACTCTTGTAATACTCATACCATCAAGATCAATCAAGCAGGAAGTAGGGTATTAGCTCCATCGAGAGGGCCCGAACCTGGGTAAACATCGTGTCCCCCGCCTCTTGTTACCATCCGCCTTAGACGCACAGTTCGGGACCCCCTACCCGAGATCCACCGGTTTTGACACCGACATTGGTGCTTTCATTGAGAGTTCCACTATGCCGTCACTGTAAGGCTTGATGGCTCCTTCGATCATCGGCAACGATGCGATCCAGGGTGAGGTTTTCCTCCCCGGACAGATCTTCGTATTTGGCGGCTTCGTACTGCGGGCCAACTCGCTTGGCCATCTGGAGCAGATCGAGAGCTACTCCCCTGGCCATCAGGTCAGGTTTGGAAACTTGAACTATATCGCCGACATCCGCGGAGACTTGATCTTTGACGGATTGGAGCCCATGTCATGTGCGCCGCACAGTCACGACGAGCATGACTTAGCTCTGTCGTCGGATAGTGTTTGGGAGATCGCACCTGCAACTACTCCGGCCCTCAATCCGGAACAAATCGCGCCATCTGAGGATGGGTGGATGGACCCCGCCACGGAGGCCGCACTCTCAGTGGGGACAGAGCCGAATACCGACTTCACCTCCTACGAGACCCGTGTTGCCGAACCGTTGGATTCGTCCCCGGCCACGGGCTCCGAGCCGCCTGCGTCCGTGCCTATCGAATCCGATTGGGCACCGATCATGGAGTTTACCTCCGCGGATATCTTTCATCACTCACCCTTTGGCGACGTGCTAAACTCGTTGAGGTCTCTCTCTCTGTCAGGAGACCCTTGGCCGAACTATGTCCGGCTAGAATGGGATGCGGACGACGAAGAAATTCGCTCCCCACCCACCACCCACTTAGTAGCCACTATCGACGATTTAACCGACATGCTCTATTTCGGCTCCGAAGACATCGACGGTATGGACGACGATGCACGAACAGGAACCATCGCCCACAGGGCGCTGGACAGCCACTTCATCACATGATATATACATGGTGGATACACCCAAAGAAGACAATGATGAGGAACGGGAGGATGCAACGAAGGATAACCCCCTCGAGAAGCAACCAAAGCGACGACGCAGACGCCGCTCCAAATCCCGCCTCGGCAAAAACAGCGATAACAGCGCAAGAAAGAGTGAGACCCCGGTCGACTCCAATGCAATAGAGCAGGACGAGCCAGCGGACGGCGAACATAGTATGGAGCCACTGTCCGATCACGGCGACGCCGAGGGTAGAAATCATCAACCTGTCTCCGGAGAGGAGAATAGTCCGGATGATGATGTACATATCATCCCAGAAAGGAACTTGGAACAAGAGAACCTCCACAGAAGGCTTATTGCCACCGCGAGGAGTCTCAAGAAGCAGAAACAAAGGCTTAAGGCCGCGCAAAATACACTCATCAGTAGATGGAACAAAGTGCTGGACACTGCGGAAAAGTACGGTGGCAGTCGCCACACAAAGAGTTACCCAAAGCGCAAGCTGCTGCCTGAATTCGATGACGAGGCCTTAGAACCTACACAGCCGGAAAATAAAACGGCTGATCGGTCGGATTGACCACCTCGTGGCCGTGATAGGGCGGCTAATGAGGTCGCACATAAGTCAGCACACGATTTATGTGAGGACTTGCATCAAAAAGACGACATTAGGAGATCCATCTACGGATCTAGGAAGCGCGCTCCAGTGCAGAATCAAAACCAAACACTACAACCGTCAGAACGCCACGATACATCCAAATACAGGGGTGCCGCACATCCCCTATGCTTCACCGATGAGGTACTGGATCATGAATTCCCAGAGGGATTCAAACCCGTGAACATAGAGGCATACGACGGAACGACAGACCCTGGGGTCTAGATTGAGGACTTCATCCTCCATATCCATATGGCTCGCGAAGACGATCTCCACGCCATCAAATACTTGCCCCTCAAGTTGAAAGGACCAACTCGGCACTGGCTGAAGAGGCTCCCCGAAAATTCCATTGGAAGTTGGGAGGAGCTTGAGGATGCTTTTAGGGCTAACTTTCAAGGGACCTATGTCCGACCTCCGGATGTAGACAATTTAAGTCATATAATTCAACAGCCCGGAGAGTCAGCCCAAAAGCTTTGGAATAGATTTCTCACTAAGAAGAATCAAATCGTCGATTGCCCGGACGCCGAAGCCTTAGCAGCTTTCAAACAAAGCGTCCGAGACGAATGGCTCGCCAGACACCTCGGCCAAGAAAAGCCAACGACAATGGCAGCCCTAACAAGCCTCATAACCCAGTTTTGCTCGAGCGAAGATAGCTGGCTGGCCCGTATTAGCACCAGCGACCCAGGCACTTCTGAAGTCAGGGATGGCAATGCAAAACCACGACGCAGAAGCAAGCGTCGAAATAACGAAGACAGCCCAGACAACACGGCGGTAAACGCCGGATTTAGGGGCTCTCGACCCGGTCAGCGGAAAAAGCCTTTCAAAGGCAGCAGAGATGGACCGTCCAGCCTAAACAAGATTCTAGACAAATTATGTTAGATTCATGGCACCTCCGATAAACCTGCAAATCACACCCACAGAGAATGCTGGGTCTTCAAGCAGGCCGGTAAGTTAAACGCCGAACACAAGGGTAGGGAAACACCAAGTGAAGACGAGGATGAGCCTCGCCAGCAAAGCATTGGGGGACAGAAAAAATTCCCACCAGAGGTCAAAACAGTGAACATGATTCACGTAACAAAAACAAGGAGCAAACATGCACTCCAAGACATATGCACCGTAGAGCCCGTCACCCCTAAGTTCAACCCTTGGTCGGCCTGCCCGATCACTTTTGATCGCAGGGATCACCTGACGAGTATCCGGCACGGAGGACTGGCTGCCTTGGTGTTAGACCCAATTATCGACGGATACCATCTCACCCAAGTCCTCATGGACGGAGGCAGTAGTCTTAATCTGATATATCAGGACACGGTCCGCAAAAATGGGGATAGACCCGACAAGAATAAGCCAAATCAATACTACCTTTAAAGGAGTAATACCAGGCCCAGAGGCCCGCTGTACGGGCTCTCTAGTACTATAGGTCGTATTCGGTTCTCCCGACAACTTCCGAAGTGAAAAATTAACCTTCGACATCGCTTCATTCCGAAGCGGCTATCAAGCACTACTCGGAAGAACAGCTTTTGCTCGTTTTAATGTAGCACCGCATTACGCTTCTCTTAAGCTTAAGATGCCCGGTCCACGGGGCATCATCACAGTGAGCGGAAATATTGAGTGTTCCTTACGCTCAGAAGAATGTGTGGCGGCTTTAGCAGCTGAACACTAAATGACCTCTCCAACCAGAATAAATGGTCGGTCGTCAAGACTGTGGACACGGCTAGATGAGTCCGGCACATCACTAGCTGTAACAGCTTAGATAAACCTGAGATTGGTTTGATCGTTATACCCCTATAGGCGGTACCAGGGGCTTCCCGCATGTAAAAAGGACTACAGTTCGGCTCGACCTTACTCATCTTGAATTTTAATGGTTTATTGAGAATAACCAATTTTCTGCACGACAACTTTCAACTAATTTCTTCTCTTTTACAGATGATAATCGTGCTACACCCTTCCAGGATACGGCGCAATGGAGACACAGGCGCAGACGTGCAGCAGGGCCCCATTCAAAGGTTTCTTTTTAGATTAAGACCCTGTGTAAACCTTTTTTACTGTCTCTTGTTGCTTCACATCCTCCGGATACTCAATATAACCGAGAGGGATGCTGACGTTATTGGCATTTCGCCACGTCAGAATAATGCACGTACCTGGACACTAGGGGTTCATTATCAAGGGTGTTACCCAGCCCGGTATATGTTGTAAAGACCGAATACCTTAGGGAGTGTTCGGCGTCGCGAGTTTGGCCTTATATGCATCAGCTCCGAATCATGTCTTTGGTCAAATGTTGGGTTTGCCCGGCTCCCGCGTTTTGCTACCTTACGTTCCGCTCTATCGGCTAAGGTGGCACCGGGAGAACTACTGCGATTGTGCCCTGGTTCATCCGGATGAGCACCTCAGTAGAGAAAGCCGAAAACTGACTGTCATGATAAAGCGCGAGACTGGTCAACCACTCGATGACTTAGCGGAATCTTCGGGATTCCTCCGCATTAACGAAGGGCCGGTTTTCCCGGTCATGTACGTACGCGCCCCGTATTCGGATGAGCGCGGAAGTACCAGGGGCTATATAGTAGCCCCACTGTCAAACTCCTATGGTTAAGTGAAAGTGTTAAAGCAATATAGTCCGATTGCCTCGTTCGCCGCGCTATCACCTCCTTAATGGACCAAGACGTTGGATCAAGTGTGAACACGCGCTTTTGCGAACACCCCCGCATTATGTGCGTGGGGGCTGAAGCCGACGACTGCAAACTTTCAGGTTATATACATATATACATAAACGGCCGCAAAGGAGGCACCATAATACTTTCAGGCAAAAGTATAAACACAACCTTTATAATTCAAATAGCATTGTTATTACAATCTAAATACATGTCACTCGAACATGACACTCTTCGAGCACTGAGCCTCTATTAAACGAGCACCTTCCAGGACTTCTTCAAAATAGTGCTCGGCAAAACCTGGCCTATGGCCGGATTCTGGGTTGCAATCGCGGTGGCCTGCATCTCCGCCCAGTATGTCTTGACACGGGCAAGAGCCATCCGCGCACCCTCTATGCATGCCGACCTCTTTACCGCGTCAATATGCGGCACGACACCAAGGAATTGTTGCGCAAGACCAAAATAACTATTCGGCCTTGGTCCTTCCGGCCAGAGACGATCCACGACAGACCTCATGGCAAGCCCGGAAAACCTATGGAGCTCGGCCCACTCGGCCATTTGCTCATTTAACAGCAGCGGACGCGCCGGAGCATGGAACTGCGACCAGAACAACTTTTCCACTTCGTGATCTTTTTGATCTTCGAAAAACTTGGTCGCATCAGCAGCACTCGCTGCCAAATCCAGGTACGCGTCCGCAGAACTCCATAATTGATCCATAAGGGCATACTTAGGATCTTCGAACTTCGTCCGCAACAAAAAGGGCTTCCCAGCCGTGATATTTCCGGCTTGACGTAGCTCCTCCTTCGCCGCTCTGATTTTAGAGCGGGTTTCCTTAGCTGCTACGATGGCTTTCTCCAGGTCCACCGTCTTCGTTTGACTTTCCCTTTCGAGAAGCTCATAACGGTCGGCGGCGTCTTTCAGCTCAACAGCCATCTTGGCTATTGCTCTCGCAATGCGCAGCCTGTTCGGCTTTTAACTCTTCGACCGCCTTTAGGGCGGCCGCATCACTCCTCCTGGCTTGTTCCTTGGCTTGGGCAAGTTCCGCCCGAAGGGTCTCCATGGCGGCAGCTCCATCTGCAGACACATCATATTATAGATACTAGCATTATGCTCCTCTTAATATATGTTGACCACTGGAGAATACATACCCGTGCCTCGTCAAGCCGCATGTTTACAAGCATGATGTCGGCGTCTGCCGCATCAAGTTGCCGCTTCAGTTCAGCAAACTCACCAGTCCCGCTAGCCACCGGACCTTCAGCCACCTGCACATGAAGGTGGCATTATTATTACCTGGGACTATGATCCTCTGTTTTCTGCCTTTTTCGACAGCAACCAGAGTCTCAGGGGCTACTATCTACATAGGGCACACCTGGTGTGTGCGGTACCGTCAAAAATATACATATTACTTTGTGTACCTCAAAGCCTCTCAACAGGCTCATCAAAGCTTCATGCAACCCGCTCTCGGCGGATGAAATCTTCTCAACCACCGTACCCATTAACGTACGGTGTGCTTCTGAGATAGCTGCTTGCTCCAGAAGATTCTGGAGTAAGTCTGGTCGCACACCGGACAGTTCCGGACACTTTTTGCTGCTCCCCTTAGGAGCCGAATACTCCGGACTCCGGGTGGCCGAAGGGTTACCTTCCGGACTTGGCGGATCAGGAGAAACCCTTCGTGACGACACCTCAGGGTCGCCCGCCTCATTAGGCGGGGAAGCATGGGGAGGTGTTTCGCTCTCCATCATCTCCGGAAGAAGATCCCCCGAAGATGAACTCTGTCGAGAAGGGCTACGATCCGAACTGCAGGACATACGTCTCGGTTATTGTCCTCAGAAATAACGTAGGATATGTTTACTATAAAGTACTCTTGTCTACTTACAGCTCGATGGGGGGCTGATCCCCTTGCGGGCACTGTGTGGTAAGGACCCTCTGGCGAGGATTTCTTCCCTCGTTTGGAAACCATTGTTTCCAAGTCTTCAGAGGTGGTCCTCTTCCTTCCCTGGGGAGAGGGAATTTTGGATTCTTCTCCCCGGTTATCCTCCTTCGCGGAGGCACTAATTCCCCCAGTCTGGATGAATAATGAGTGAGGCCCGCTTTTGGCTCCTTCATTCCCCCTTTATCTTCCCCTGAGGGCGCTTGATAAGGCGCGAGCTCAAGCATTCTGGCCAGCACTGGATCTGCTGAGCCTTCGGGAAGGGGGCCGAACACCTGATCATCTTCGCCTTTTTTACCCAGTCCTGGTCAAAGAGTGACTTTTCAGAACGATGTTGTGATAAATAGACAGCATGTTCGGCCGAAGAACTACTTACTTGGGTATCTGGACGATTGCAGCTCAGACCCGCATCCTCGGTGGTGTCCGGACACTTTATTTGTGATCCAAAGAACAATCTGTACATCTCTTCGAGCGTCACGCCGAAGAAGTGCTGAATAGCTCGCGGTCCTTCCGGGTTGAACTCCCACATACGGAGAGGTCGACGTTTGCAAGGCAGGACTCGACGAACTAGCATGACTTGCATTACCGTGACCAGGCTGACATCTCTCTCGAGGAGATCTCGGATGCGACTCTGTAATATCGGCACATCATTTACTGGCCCCCAGTCCAGCCCCTTGTTGGTCCATGACGCCAGTTGTGGCGGGGGGCCGAGCGAAAGGCAGGGGCGGCTACCCACTTAGTACCTCAGGGAGCTGTGATGTAAAACCACTCCCATTGCCATAAGCTGGACACCTCCGGGAAGGAACCCTTTGGCCATGGAACATCGGCGCCTTTGCTTATTACGGCACCTCCGCATTCTGCGTGTCGCCCACTAATCATCTTCGGCTTCACATTAAAGGTCTTGAGCCATAAGCCGAAGTGTGGGGTGGCGTGGAGGAAGGCCTCACACATGACGATGAATGACGAGATGTGAAGGATGGAATTCGGGGCCAGATCATGGAAATCAAGCCCGTAATAGAACATGAGCCCTCTAACAAAGGGATCTAGACTAAGGCCTAGCCCTCGGAGGAAGTGGGAGACGAATACGACACTCTCGCCGGGTTCGGGAGTGGGATGACCTGCCCTCGAGCAGGCAGCCTGTGCGAGATTTCGGCGGTCAGATACCTGGCTTCTCTTAGCTTCTTGATGTCCTCCTCTGTGACAGAGGAGGGCATCCACCGACCTTGAAGGTTGGATCCGGACATGATTGAAGGTCCGAAGCGCCTAGCCTGAGCCTTGGGTGTTGGAACTCGGGGTGGGGGAAGGATTCGATTGAGCGCGAGAAGAAAAGGACAGGCCTTGGCCTCTTTATAAAGAGGGTGAATATCAAGCGTCCTCCGCGTGGCCGTTTGGAACTTGCCTAAAATCGAGGAGTCATACCAACAGGCACGATTGGGTTACCCATACCCGTATTGATGAGAATCCCGTGATAAGGGGGACACGATCTCTGCTTCGACAAGACGTGCCAATAAAACCGCCTCGCGAAACGTGCAGTGGCAGGCGGGAGAAACGGTTCGGATAATGACCAGACCGTGGTGTGATGTCACGTTATGAAAAGTTGTCAGCAGATTAGATTTGTGGAAATATTATTCTCTCTACGGTGGTATGTGGAATTTGTTTTGCAGAGCCGGACACTATCCTTGTGTTCAAAATCTTTCATGGAGTATTCGGAGGAGGAACCCGCCTTGCAATGCCGAAGACAATCTGCGCGCGGGACTCATCGTCATTGAAGCCTGGTTCAGGGGCTACTGAGGGGGTCCTGGATTAGGGGGTCCTCAGACAGCCGGACTATATACTTTAGCCGGACTGTTGGACTATGAAGATACAAGATTGAAGACTTCGTCCCGTGTCCGGATGGGACTCACCTTGGCGTGGAAGGCAAGCTTGGCAATACGGATATGTAGATTTCCTCCCTTGTAACCGACTCTGTGTAACCCTAGCCCCCTCCGGTGTCTATATAAACCGGAGGGTTTAGTCCGTAGGACAACAACAATCATACGATAGGCTAGCTTCTAGGGTTTAGCCTCTACGATCTCATGGTAGATCAACTCTTGTAATACTCATATCATCAAGATCAATCAAGCAGGAAGTAGGGTATTACCTCCATCGAGAGGGCCCGAACCTGGGTAAACATCGTGTCCCCCGCCTCCTGTTACCATCCGCCTTAGATGCCCAGTTCGGGACCCCCTACCCGAGATCCGCCGGTTTTGACACCGACAGTCCTCACGAGGCTGGTCCCTCCATGCGCCTTCGTGAGGCTGGTCTTGCCAGCGGTCTTCACGAGGTAGGTCACGCCACTCCTGGCGAGGGCCACGGTCATCCCAGCGTCCTCCGCCACGTCCTCCTCCATGGCCGTAGCCCCAGTCGTTGCGCTCGGGGCGTCGATCGAGGCGTCCGTCCCAGATGGCCCTGAGCTCTTGACAGTCATTAGTGTTGCGGCTATGAATGTTGTGGAAGGCGCAGAATGGCCGGCTGCTCTTGGATGGCTCGGGCTGGTCCCGACCACGCTTCGTGTCTGGCTCCGCCGCGAGCACGACCACCCCCTTACGCTTCACGTCCTTGGCCTTGGCTCTCTTCTCCTCCAGGTCGGCAGCTGGGAGCTCGAGAAGGGAAAGGCGCCCTTCCTCAGCCCTTGCGCACTTGGTCGCGAGGTTGAACAACTCCAAGGACATGCAGAACTCCTCATGGATGGCGAGCTCCTCCTTCATCTTGACATCGTGGACGCCATCAGAAAACGCAGAGATAACAGCCTCGTCCGTCACCTTGGGGATCTTGAGGCGAACGTTGTTGAAGCGCTGGATGTACTTCTGGAGGGTTTCTCCTGGTTGCTGCTTGACGCGGCGCAGGTCACCCGTGGCCGGAGGATGGTCGCGAGTGCCCTGGAAGTTGGCGATGAAGCGGTCGTGCATCTCGTTCCAGGAGGAAATGGAGCCTGGAGATAGGTTCAGGAGCCATGAGCGGGCACCATCCTTGAGAGCCATGGGGAACCAGTTCGCCATGACTTTCTCGTTGCCGTTGGCCGCCTCGATGCTCAGCTCATAGAGCTGCTGGAACTCCGCGGGGTCGGGGGTGCCGTCGTAGCGAGGAGGCAGGTCTGGCTTGAACTTGCCCGGCCATGCGACGCTACGCAGCTCAGGAGTGATGGCGCGGCAACCCGCGGTGGCCACCGGGACCCTTTGCTGGTGTGGAGCCTGGCCTTGATGTCCGCGCACCGCCACCGCAGGCAGCACATGATCTTGTCGTAGTGGTGCTGGGAGCGCGAGAACGCTTTCTTCTGGATGAGGAGCCTCTTGCCAGCTTCCTTCTTCGCGTCCGGGATCTCGACGCGGTGGGTCGCGCCGGGGGGCCGCAGGCCTTGGCGCCAGGACGCCGTCTTGGCGCGGAGGTGGTGGTGGTGCTCCGTGGGCCACGTCGCCCGTAGTTGGCAGAGGGCGAGGCAGCGAGAGGGACGGCGCGAGGGACCCCCTGCGGTGCTAACGAGCTTGGCGATGCAGTCCAGCCAGTCCTCGTAGAGGTCATCGATGGGGCGGTAGCACAGGAGTTCACGTGCCATGCACAACGCAGCCTGCGCGTCCATGGGAGCGCGACGAGCGTGAGACGATGAGCTGGCAGGGGTCAACGACGGAGTGGCGGTGCGGCCATCCCGCCGCACCGAGGGGTGCCGCGAGGACGCTTGCTACTCGTTTCCCGCCGGGCCGGTGGCGGCGTTGGCGGCATGTGACGGAGAACGATGGGGAGGCCCGCCGACGGGAGCCGTCTGAGCAACGCGGGCGGCGAGGGCGGCCCGCCGCTCAGCGTGAGCTCGGCTAGCGTCCGCCATGGAGACGACGAAGCGACGGGACGTGGATCGACGGAAGGAAAGCTTCGGCGCACCCCTACCTGGGCACCATATGTCAGATTTCGAGTTCCGACAAAACCCTTGAGGTTCGAACACTGGGGTGCGCACGAAGATTTCCCCCTACCTAATCACGCCCTCAACCTCACCGCGATCTCAAAGCTTAGCTCGATGAACTCGCAACACAAGAGACACGAGATTTATACTTGTTCGGGCCACCATTGCGATGTAATACCCTACTCTAGTGTGGTGTGGTGGATTGCCTCTCGGGCTGCGGATGAACCATACAAGGGAAGAACAGCCTCCTGAGGAGAGGTGTTCTTGTGCTTGGTGGGTGTGAGGATGAACTGAATCAGTTCAAGATGACCTTTTTTCCTACTGTGGTGGCTAGTCCTATTTATAGAGGCCCTAGTCCTCCTCCCAAATATCAAGCGGGAAGGGAGCCAACAACGGCCAATTTGAAGGGGGACAGCTAGTACAAGCTATCCTGACTAAAGGTGGTCTTCGCCTACTAAAGTCTCTGGTGGTGATGCCGTCTTGGGCTCCACGGTGACCTCCGTCCCGCCGTCCTGCTGGTCTTGGTCTCGTTGCACCGATATGGAAACCTTTGCCTGATGCCTCCGTACTCCTCGCCTACGCTTGCCTCCTTAGTACGAAAGAGGAAACGAGGACACTGTGCGTGCTGGCGCCCGCCTGGCGCCCAACTGGTCTTGGTCGTCATGGCTTACGTCATTGGAACCTTGCGAGGTTCGCCTTGCCTTGATCTCTCCGCCCCTCGCGAGTCAGCCTGGTGAGGCCGCCCCCCTAAGGAGGTCTTGTGTCATCCGCCTCGCGAGGCTTGGCCCCTCGCGAGGGTCTTGAGTGATTGCTGGTGAAGACGGGCCGTACTGGGCCACGAGTAGAGCCACGCCGTGGGCCGCAGGCAGGCAAGTCTGGGGACCCCCATTCCCAGAACGCCGACACCGCCGATCGAGGGAGCGGGAGCGAAGGCGTAGAACTTCTTCAGCAGGGCCTCCACCTAACCCTTCATGGCTGCGGCAGCGGTCGTGCAATGCTCGTCGTCCACAGGCTCCAGCAGCTCGTCAAGGTGGGTGGCAGGGTCGCAAAGATGGAGGTGGCTGAAGACGCGCGTCAACGCGGCTGAGGAAAGGACGCGGGCTTCTTCCTCTGCCATGGGGCCGATACCGCTCACGACGTCCTCAAGCGCGTCAACTAGATAAGGAAGCAGCTGGGCGGGGCCCTCGTTGCTGGCGGCCAGCGACTCCTCCAAGCCCTTCTCGTAGAGCGACCGCAGCACCATCCGAGACCTCTGCTCGTGGAGCTTGAAGGCCTCACGGTCCTCAGCCAGGACCTTCGCCTTGGCTTCAAGCTCGGCCTTCTCCGCCGTCAGCTTCTGCTCTAGCTCCTCCAGCCGGCTGCGCTCCATGGCCTGCGCCTTCGCCAACTGCTCCAGCTCGGCATCGCGATCCCTGACGACGTCCTCTCGAGCCTTCATCTTCTCCTCCTCCGCCTTGCGGCCTCGGGCTTCTTTCGCGCGCTCCCTCCGTGCGGTCTCCAGCGACTGGCAGCGGTCATTGGCGGCCTCGCCATCCTTCAGCACCACCTCACGGGCGGCCACAGCTTGGGCGACGGCCTCCCTATCCTTCTCGAAGTCCGCAGCAGCCTGGCTCAGTGTCGCCCAGACGGACACATCGGAATGAAGCCAGCCAGAGACCAGCTCCAGGCGCCCGGCCACCAGGCGACGGTCGGTGCCTTGAAGATCTTCTCGCAGCAGGGTCATCGCAGAAAGAGCGCGCTCCAGAACGTCAGGGGAGGCCAAAGGACCCGGAGGTAGCAGTGCGGCAGAAGGGGGAGGAGGCGACGTCGTCACCATGGTCTGGGAGGACGGAGGCTCCTGAGCTTTCGCGATCTCGGCGACCGAGCCAGGAGTTGGCACATCCGGAGCCAGCGGGGCCACGGGGGCTGACTCCTCCCGAGGGTGCTCCCCCAAGCCTCGCGAGGATGATCAGGCCGGAGAAGCGTGAGCGCCATCACTGCCCTTGTCCATGGAGAGGGGTGCGGCCATCGTAGGCGATCTGGTCCCGAGCAGCGCCGCCTCGTCCTCCTTCCTCCTCTTCGCCGCGGGCGTCGGCCTAATTGCACAACGGAGAAGCGTCAAGGGTAAGCAGCAGAAGCAAGAACAGAACAGGACAAGAACACTTACTGGTCTACCGCGGCGTAGTCCCTCCGCTTCGTAAGCTTGAAGCATGAGAGCCTCGCAGCCTCAGGCACAGGCACGCGGGCTCCAAGAGCGGAAGACGGGGCAGCGGACGGGCCAGTAGCAGCTCCAGGCGGAGTCAGAGCAAGAGCGTCATCTCGGGAGATCAACGACGACTTGCCCCCCGTCGGAACCACGGACGACTCCTTCCTCTTCGGGAGGACATCGGCCTCGTCGTCGTCATCAGGCAAGGTGCGGGGGATGTCGGCCTTGCGCAAGGGGGAGGTCTCCCCCATCCCTTCCGGGGTCACCTCGGAGTCACGCTCCTCGCCCTCCTCCTCTTCCCCCTCCTTGCGAGAATCGCCAGAAGACACGTCCACTGGCGCCCTCATCACCGGGACCCTAAGGGGCGCCGGTGGCACCAGGCCGCGCCCGTCAAAGGTGGGCATGGCGGCCACGACCTGCACCCCGTCCTTGCGGAGGAACAAGGGAACGAGGGCACTCGGCGGATACTCTTGGTCCTCCCCGACCAAGAGACGGAGAGCACCGCCAACTCTTCGTCAGATGAGGCCTCCGGACTCAGGCGAAGCTTGTCTCCTTCGCCCCCAAGCGTCCACAAGGGGCGCGAGCGCGTTTGGAGCGGAGCCACCCGCAGCATCAGGAATTCCCTCAGGAGCATGGCCCCCGACAACTTCGCCGCCTTCGCGTTGCCCGGCTTTAGGTCGGCGGTCATCTTCTCCAGCACTGACTTTGCCCGGTCATCAGTAAACTTTGCGCGGGACCACCCCTCGTTAGACTGGGGCATCTCCGTCGGCAGCTTCAACCGTGGGTGGACACACTTGGCATCCATCATGACCCACTTGTTCCTGAAGCCATCGGCCTTCTTCCCGGCCTTCGAGATCGCATTGGCCTTGCCTGCCGCGATGAAGTTGGCACACCCTGAGGTGTGGCCGTCATTGATTCGGAGGAAGAAGAAGTGGCGCAGCAACGCCACAGACGGCATCACCCCGACATACGCCTCACAGTAGAAGGCGAAGATCGACAAGAGAAGAATGGAGTTGGGATGGAGATGGAGGGCCTGCAACCTGTAATGACGGAAGACGTCGTAGAAGAAGTCGGAGAAGGGGGGAATCAGGCCCGCGACGATGCTGCTCATGAAGAAGGGGTAGAAGGTGCTCTCCGAAGCCTCCGGCTCGGCGGAGCCAACCCGGAGCTCGGTCTTCCCCCTCTCGTTGCTCTCCCCCGCCGTTAGTAGGTGCGTGGCGGCGAGGTTCTTCTCCGAGACATTGGGAGCATCTAGAGCGGCTCGTACCAGGTAGGCGGCGAAACGGCCTTGGCCTTTCAGGATGCCATTGGTCGGAAGCTCGGAAGGAGGTTGAAGAGGATCTGGAGATTTCGGAAGAAAGGAGCAAGAAAGGGGATCTAGAGCAAGACGAAGGAAATCAATGAAGGCAAGCTTTGCCCGTGCCAGCCTTTTGTCAGACGGGCAGTTGCCGAGGCAGCGTGGGGAAGCGGAGACGCCCACGTCCAATCAATCACCATGCGTCAAGCGGGGCCGCAGGCTGTTGGGGCCCACGGCGCTCCGCACTGGCCCTTTGGCTTCACCTCAAAGCCAAGTCTGAGCGCGCCTTGGGCCCGGGGGCTACTGTCGGCGTCCTGGGAACGGGGGTCCTCAGACTTGCCTGCCTGCGGTCCACAGCGTGGCTCCACCAGCGGCCCTGTACGGCCCATCTTCACCAGCAAACACTCAAGACCCTCGCGAGGGGCCAAGCCTCGCGAGGCAGACGATGCAAGACCTCCTCAGGGGCCTCACCAGGCTGGCTCGCGAGGGGCGGAGAGATCAAGGCAAGGGACACCTCGCGAGGTTCCTGTGATGCAAGCCATGATGACTGGAGCCAGGCGGGCGCGAGGCGGGCGCCAGCGCGCGCAGTGTCCTCGTTTCCTCTTTGGCGCTAAAGAGAGTCTAGGAGTCCCGAGGCATCAGGCAAAGGTTTCCATATTGGTCAAACGAGACCAAGACCAGCAGGACGGAGGTCATCGTGGAGCCCAAGACGGCGTCATCACCAGAGCCTTTGGCAGGCGAAGACCACCTTTAGTCAGGATAACTTGTACTAGTTGTATCCCTTCGAATTTGGCCGTTGTTGGATCCCTTCCCGCTCAATATTTGGGGGGAGGACCAGGGCCTCTATAAATAGGACTAGCCACCGCCATAGAAGGGGACGGATCATCCAGATCACCCTCAACCACACAAGTTCACCAAGCACAAGAGCACCTCTCCTCAGGAGGCTGTTCTTCCCTTGTAATTGTTCATCCTCAGCCCAAGATGCAATCCACCACACCACACTGGAGTAGGGTATTACACAACATCGATGGCCCGAACCAGTATAAACTCTTGTGATTCTCTTTCTGTGGGTTCGACGCGCTAAGCTTTGAGATCGCGGTGAGGGAGAGGGCGTGATTAGGTAGGGAGAGATCTTCATGCGCACCCTAGTGTTCGAACCTCAAGGGTTTTGCCGGAACCTGAAATCCGACAACTGATACGTATCCGTTATGTCTACAATTTTTGATTGTTCTATGCCAATATTATACAACTTTCATATACTTTTGGCAACTTTTCATATTATTTTTGGGACTAACATATTGATCCAGTGCCCAGTGCCAGTTCCTGTTTGTTGCATGTTTTTTGTTTCACAGAAAATCCATATCAAAAGGAGTCCAAACGGGATAAAAACTGACGGAGATTTTTTTGAAATATATGTGAATTTTGGGAAGTGGAATCAACACGAGACGATGCCCGAGGGGGCCACGAGGTAGGGGGCGCGCCCCAGGGGGGCAGGCGCGCCCCTGACCCTTGTGGACACCCCGTAAGGCGGTTGCTACCCTTCTTTCGCCGCAAGAAAGCTAATATCCGGATAAAAATCCTGTTCAAATTTCAATCCAAACGGAGTTACGGATCTCCAGGAATATAAGAAACGGTGAAAGGCGAGATCTGGGAATGCAGAAATAGAGAGAGACAGAGAGATAGATCCAATCTCGGAGGGGCTCTCGCCCCTCCCATGCCATGGAGACCAAGGACCAGAGGGGAAACCCTTCTCCCATCTAGGGAGAAGGTCAAGGAAGAAGAAGAAGAAGAAGGGGGCCCTCTCCCCCTCTCTTCCAGTGGCGCTGGAACGCTGCCGGGGCCATCATCATCACCGCAATATACACCAACAAATTCACCGCCGTCATCACCAACTCTTCCCCCCTCTATGCAGCGGTGTAACCCCTCTTTTACCCGCTATAATCTCTATTTAAACATGGTGCTCAATGCCATATATTATTTCCCAATGATGTATGGCTATCCTATGATGTTTGAGTAGATCCGTTTTGTCCTATGGGTTAATTGATGATCATGATTGGTTTGGGTTGCATGTTTTATTATTGGTGTTGTCCTATGGTGCTCTCCGTGTCATGCAAGCGTGAGGGATTCCTGCTATAGGGTGTTGCAATACGTTCATGATTCGCTTATAGTGGGTTGCTTGAGTGACTGAAGCATAAACCTGAGTAAGGGGGTTGTTGCGTATGGGATAAAGAGGACTTGATGCTTTAATGCTATGGTTGGGTTTTACCTTAATGATCTTTAGTAGTTGTGGATGCTTGCTAGAGTTCCAATGATAAGTGCATATGATCCAAGAAGAGAAAGTATGTTAGCTTATGCCTCTCCCTCAAATAAATTGCAATAATGAATACTGGTCTAGTTATCGATTGCCTAGGGACAAATAAATTTCTCGTGACAAAAAGCTCTCTACTAAAACTAACTTAGTTATTTCTTTATCTAAACAGCCCCTAGTTTTTATTTACGCGCTCTTTATTATCTTGCAAACCTATCCAACAACACCTACAAAGTACTTCTAGTTTCCTACTTGTTCTAGGTAAAGCGAAAGTTAAGCGTGCGTAGAGTTGTATCGGTGGTTGATAGAACTTGAGGGAATATTTGTTCTACCTTTTGCTCCTTGTTGGGTTCGACACTCTTACTTATTGAAAGAGGCTACAATTGATCCCCTATACTTGTGGGTTATCAAGACTTTTTTCTGGCGCCGTTGCCGGGGAGTTATAGCGTGGGGTGAATATTCTCGTGTGTGCTTATTTGCTTTATCACTAAGTAATTTTTATTTGCTGTTCTAAGTTGTGCTCTATCTTTAGTTATGGATATGGAACACGAAATACCAAAAAAAATAGGTTTACTTGCTACTGATGGAGATGGGGAACGTCCTAAAACCCTCGATGCTCATTATATGAAAGAAATTATGTACTACTTTGATAATCCTGAGAAAACCCCATTCAACTTTATAATGGGAGTAACGTTGGATCAACGTGAATACTTTAGGGATTATCGCTTGACTCAAAATGGGAAACTATTATGGGATCAAATTTATATGTTGCATTGGTATGCTCGGCAACTATGCTTGAGATATGATTATACTTGTTGCTCTAGGATGAAGGCTCCACACCTTCCCTTTTCATGTGAATTTAATGATGATGAAACCTTGCCTTCTTATGCTAATGGTATATATGATTACTATGATGTGGAACAAATATAAGAATTCGTTGCTTTTATGGGTGCTTATGGAATTGAATCTTTGTTTAAAGAGTTTGAAGATTTTGATGATTCAGTTTATAGACCTGAAAATTTAGCTATCCTTAAATATTGCTATGAGAATTATGAATTCAATTCCGATATTGATGATTTTATTGAGAGAGTCTCCGCTGTCCAAGAGGAGACTAATATTTTGCAGGAGTCTATGGAAGAAGAAATTAATGACATGGTGAGCTCATTGGATGAAAAAGATGAGGAGGAGAGCGAAGAACAAAAGGAGGAAGAGCGAATTGATCACCCGTGCCCACCTTCTAATGAGAGTAATTATTCAACTCATACATTTTTTAATTTCCCTTCGTGCTTACGGAAGGATGAATGCTATGATAATTGCTATGATCTCGTTGATTCGTTTGAAATATCCCTTTGGATGAACTTGATGCTTGCTATGCTTGTGGCCAAGATGCCAATATGAATTATGCTTATGGAGATGAAGTTGCTATAGTTCCTTATGTTAAACATGAAATTGTTGCTATTGCACCCACGCATGATAGTCCTATTATATTTTTGAATTCTCCCGACTACACTATATCGGAGAAGTTTCCCTTATTAAGGATTATATTGATGGGTTGCGTTTTACTACTACACATGATGATTTTGATGAATATAATATGCATGTGCTTGCTTCTCCTACTTGCAATTATTATGAGAGAGGAACTATATCTCCACCTCTCTATGTTTCCAATATGATAAAATTGCAAGAAACTGCTTATACTATGCATTGGCCTTTACTATGTGAGCATGAATTGTTCTTTTATGACATGCCGATGCATAGGAAGAGAGTTAGACTTCGTTGTTGCATGATATATGTTACTTTGTGCTCACTACTAAATCACAAATCATTGTTATTTAAAATTGGCTTTGATATTACCTTGGGATCCGGGTGGATCCATTACTTGAGCACTATATGCCTAGCTTAATGGCTTTAAAGAAAGTGCTGCCAGGGAGACAGCCCAGAAGTTTTGGAGAGTCATTTATTTCTGTTGAGTGCTTTTATATAGTTTAAATACAAAAAAATAAAGAGGGGAACCCAAAACTTTTCAAAAAGGAAAGTGAAAGTGAGAGAGACAAGCATTGTTGAAGTGGGGAGCTCCTTGAACTTTGTTCATGCTCACGGAAACTTTGTGAATCTTGATTACATGAACTTTTAACAAAAATAATTATCCACTTGTACAATTCCATTGTATTATAAAAATAATGTGCCAAGGTTTGCCTTTAGGATGTTTACATTGCTTGTTGGTTCGTGCGGTGCAAAACAGAAACTTTGGCTATAGTGCACGATTTTACATTTTTTACTGGAACGTCGAAAGGTTCTGAAACTTTTTGCACTGTCTTTCTATACAAATTTTTTTTCCTATTTTTTTCAGAATTTTTGGAGTACCAGAGGTATGGTGAATGTTCAGATTATTACATACTGTCCTGTTTAAGACAAATTCTGTTTTTGATGCAGAGTTTGCTTGTTTTGATGAAACTATTGATTTCTATCAGTGGATTAAGCCATGGAGAAGTTATATTACATTATCTACAATGCAAAAACAAAATATGAATTGGTTTGCAACAGTACTTAGAGTAGTGATTTGCTTTATTATACTAACGGATCTTACCGAGCTTTCTGTTGAGTTTTGTGTGGATGAAGTGTTCGAAGATCGAGGATGTCTCGATGTGAGGAGAAGAAGGAGAGGCAAGAGCTCAAGCTTGGGGATGCCAAAGGCACCCCAAGTAAATATTAAAGGATACTCAAGCGTCTAAGCTTGGGGATGCCCCGGAAGGCATCCCATCTTTCTTCAACAAGTATCGGTATGTTTTCGGATTCGTTTCGTTCATGCGATATGTGCAAATCTTGGAGTGTCTTTTGCATTTAGTTTTCACTTTTCTTTTATGCACCATGCTGGTATGAGATAGTCCTCGGTTGATTTATAGAATGCTCATTGCACTTTACTTATATCTTTTGAGTATGGCTTTATAGAATGCTTCATGTGCTTCACTTATATCATTTGAAGTTTGGATTGCCTGTTTCTCTTCACATAGAAAACTGCCATTTGTAGAATGCTCTTTTGCTTCACTTATATTTGTTAGAGCGTGGGCATATCTTTTGTAGAAAGAATTAAACTCTCTTGCTTCACTTATATCTATTTAGAGAGATGACAGGAATTGGTCATTCACACGGTTAGTCATAAAATCCTACATAAAACTTGTAGATCACTGAATATGATATGTTTGGTTCCTTGCAATAGTTTTCCCCTATAAAGATGGTGATATTAGATTCATGCTAGTGGGTAGTTGTGGATTGTAGGAATACTTGTGTTGAAGTTTGTGATTCCCGTAGCATGCACGTATGGTGAACCGTTATGTGATGAAGTCGGAGCATGATTTATTTATTGATTGTCTTCCTTATGAGTGGCAGTCGGGGACGAGCGATGGTATTTTCCTACCAATCTATCCCCCTAGGAGCATGCGCGTAGTACTTTTTTCGATAGCTAATAGACTTTTGCAATAAGTATGTGAGTTCTTTATGACTAATTTTGAGTCCATGGATTATACGCACTCTCACCCTTCCATCATTGCTAGCCTCTTCGGTACCGTGCATTGCCCTTTCTCACCTCGAGAGTTGGTGAAAACTTCGCCGGTGCATCCAAACCCCGTGATATGATATGCTCTGTCACACATAAGCCTCCTTATATCTTCCTCAAAACAGCCACCATACCTACCTATCATGGCATTTCCATAGCCATTCCGAGATATATTGCCATGCAACTTCCATCATCATCATATACATGAATTGAGCATTCATTGTCATATTGCTTTGCATGATCGTAAGATAGCTAGCATGATATTTTCATGGCTTGTCCGTTTTTTGATATCTTTGCTATGCTAGATCATTGCATATCCCGGTACACCGCCAGAGGCATTCATATAGAGTCATATCTTTGTTCTAGTATTGAGTTGTAATATTGAGTTATAAGTAAATAAAAGTGTGATAATCATCATTATTAGAACATTGTTCCAGGTGAGATTATCAAAATAAAAGAGGCCAAAGAAGCCCAAATAGAAAAAGAGGCCAAAGAAGCCCACCAAAAAATGGGGAGAAAAAAATAAAAAAATAAAAAAATGAGAGAAAAGAGAGAAGGGACAGTGTTACTATCCTTTTATCACACTTGTGCTTTAGAGTAGCACCATGTTCTTCATATAGAGAGTCTCTTGTGTTATCACTTTCATATACTAGTGGGAATTTTCATTAAAGAACTTGGCTTGTACATTCCGATGACGGGCTTCCTCAAATGCCCGAGGTCTTCATGAGCAAGCAAGTTGGATGCACACCCACTTAGTTTCCGGTTTGAGCTTTCATACACTTAGCTCTTAGTGCATCCGTTGCATGGCAATCCCTACTCCACACATTGACATCAATTGATGGGCATGTCCATAGCCCGTTGATTAGCCGCGTCGATATGAGACTTTCTCCTATAGTGTTATGTCCATGCTCACGCTCATGTATTGCGTGAAAGTTGAAAAGGTTTGAGAACGTCAAAAGTATGAAACAATTGCTTGGCTTGTCATCGGGGTTGTGCATGATTTGAATATTTTGTGTGGTGAAAATGGAGTATAGCCAGACCATATGATTTTGTAGGGATAACTTTCTTTGGCCATGTTATTTTGAAAAGACATGATTGCTTTATTAGTATGCTTGAAGTATTATTGTCTTAATGTCAAATGATAGACTATTGCTTTGAATCACTTGTGTCTTAATATTCATGCCATGATTAGATTACATGGTCAAGATTATGCTAGGTAGCATTCCACATCAAAAATTATCTTTTTTATCATTTACCTACTCGAGGACGAGCAGGAATTAAGCTTGGGGATGCTGATACGTCTTCGTCGTATATATAATTTTTGATTGTTCCATGCCAATATTATACAACTTTCATATACTTTTGGCAACTTTTTATACTATTTTTGGGACTAAAATATTGATCCAGTGCCCAGTGCCAGTTCCTGTTTGTTGCATGTTTTTTGTTTCGCAGAAAATCCATATCAAACAGAGTCCAAACGGGATAAAAAACGACGGAGATTTTTTGGAATATATGTGAATTTTGGGAAGTGGAATCAACGCGAGACGATGCCCGAGGGGGCCACGAGGCAGGGGGCGCGCCCGAGGGGGCAGGCGTGCCCCTGACCCTCGTGGACACCCCGTAAGGCGGTTGCTGCCGTTCTTTCGCCGCAAGAAAGCTAATATCCGGATAAAAATCATGTTCAAATTTCAATCCAATCGGAGTTACGGATCTTCGGGAATATAAGAAACGGTGAAAGGCCAGATCTGGGAAGGCAGAAATAGAGAGAGACAGAGAAACAGATCCAATCTCGGAGGGGTTCTCGCCCCTCCCATGCCATGGAGACCAAGGACCAGAGGGGAAACCCTTCTCCCATCTAGGGAGAAGGTCAAGGAAGAAGAAGAAGAAGGCGGGCCCTCTCCCCCTCTCTTCCGGTGGCGCCGGAACGCCGCTGGGGCCATCATCATCACCGCAATCTACACCAACAACTTCACCGCCGTCATCACCAACTCTTCCCCCTCTATGCAGTGGTGTAACCCCTCTTTTACCCAATGTAATCTCTACTTAAACATGGTGCTCAACGCTATATATTATTTCCCAATGATGTATGGCTATCCTATGATGTTTGAGTAGATCTGTTTTGTCCTATGGGTTAATTGATGATCGTGATTGGTTTGAGTTGCATGTTTTATTACTGGTGTTGTCCAATGGTGCTCTACATGTCGTGCAAGCGTGAGGGATTCCCCCTGTAGGGTGTTGCAATACGTTCATGATTCTCTTATAGTGGGTTATTTGAGTGACAAAAGCATAAACCCGAGTAAGGGGGTTGTTGCGTATGGGATAAAGAGGACTTGATGCTTTAATGCTATGGTTGGGTTTTACCTTAATGATCTTTAGTAGTTGCGAATGCTTGCTAGAGTTCCAATCATAAGTGCATATGATCCCAGAAGAGAAAGTATGTTAGCTTATGCCTCTCCCTCAAATAAAATTGCAATAATGATTACCGGTCTAGTTATCGATTGCCTAGGGACAAATAACTTTCTCGTGACAAAAAGCTCTCTACTAAAACTAACTTAGTTATTTCTTTATCTAAACATCCCCTAGTTTTTATTTACGCGCTCTTTATTATCTTGCAAGCCTATCCAACAAGACCTACAAAGTACTTCTAGTTTGATACTTGTTCTAGGTAAAGCGAATGTTAAGCGTGCGTAGAGTTGTATCGGTGGTCGATAAAACTTGAGGGAATATTTGTTCTACCTTTAGCTCCTCGTTGGGTTCGACACTCTTACTTATCGAAAGAGGCTACAATTGATCCCCTATACTTGTGGGTTATCATCTGCGCCGAGAGCACGGCCGCCTACGCCGAGAGTGCCACCGCATCCGCATTGAGCGCGGCCGCATCCGCTGAGAGGGTGTCTGTAGCAGCCGACAGGGCAGCTGCAGCAACTATTCGACGGTGACTACAAACGCCCAGAGCGCTCGAGCTGCCGTCAGTCCCACTGATGTCGCGTTGGCCCGGGTCGAGGCCGTCCACGCCAAGATCGAGGACGCTCATGCCAAGATATTCCAGGCCACCTCGGAATCCAACATGCAATGCACGTCCAAAAAGGCCGCAGTGGCAATGGAGCACCTGCTTCCTCATGAGATCGCCAAGCGGGAGCTAGAGATGTAGGAGGTGGCGGAGATCGAGGAGTGCCGGGAGGTGGAGTTGCGTGTGGCCGAGGTTGGGGTAGAGAAGAGTCTATGTGTCAAGGAATCGGAGGTGCAGCCACAACTATGAGTACTACAACCTTGAAGGCGGTGCCGAGGATGAGGACGACGACGAGGATGCAGATGAGTTCGGCAGGGGGGACGCGGAGTCCACCAACGGTGGCATGTCGCCAGGACAAGTCATTGACGTCTCATCTCACACTGGCAATGCATAGGCCGGCGCAACAACGGCTTTGTTAAAATTATGCATACTTAGGCTTTGTTTTTAATGCTGGTCTTTTGTTAGAGTAATGTTTAGGTCAACTAGCTCTGTTTAATTATTAAAATTGCTTGATTCAGTAAGTGTGGTGTGTGTTGTACGCTCTTTTGTGTGCCCAAATTAGCAAGCGATGTTAAATTATGCAATGACGTGGATGAGGACAGTACCCAGGGAAATTTCCACCAAAATTTGAATTATCAAACTCATCCCATGCGTGTAAAGCAAAAGAATCATTTACGATGCACACAATCGTTCAAAGTGAATGCTGTCCGGCGGCACCGCGCGCAAAGTTTCCCTCCACATTTCGAAAATTTTGGCCTACAGCCAAAATATCTACCCCCTTCCCCACCTCCTTTTCTCCCCGACCACAAGTCACATTTCCCCTGTTTCCTCCTTCCTTCCTTCCAAAGCTATAGCCGGTTCCTCGCTCTCGCCGTCTCGCAACCTACCGTCGGGGTCGCCATGGTCTTCTTCAATGACCTCTCCAGCGGTTCCTCCGACGACGACGACTCCTTCACCACCCGGGTATGCCTCTCTTCTCTCTCTCGGGTTATGACTTGGAATGAAGGATTTTAACCCGGTGGTCAATTTGAGTCATTTCTTCCTCTTGTAGCTCCCTACGACCATTAGTTGCAATGAATGGAGCGGGGTGGCTGAAGATCTGCCTGCTCGTTGTCACCATCAATCTCCATGCATGAAGCTAGTTGCGTTTGAATCTATGGATAGTGGGAGGAAGTTTCTGGCATGTGCAGAGAAGGTTAGCCCCACTTTCATTCTTACAAATCATTTGTTGGATGTGATTCAGACACTGTCACTGTGCTATGTTATTCTGGATGTTAAGACAGTGTCACAGTTTGTACCTAGTATCTAAAAATGTTGCCATCTCATCAGTGGTACCATTAGAAAATTATTTGGCACCGCTTCAGTAGTTTGTGCAGCCAACTTTGGTCCACGCATCCGAGCAACCAAGCAGTAAAATACTAAATCTTTATGGCACGAAGGAACTGGGCATCAGAGCAACTAGGTGCTCCGGAGTCCAGGTCCCTCCTTTTTTTCCGCCGCATCGGCTCGCCAGTGCAGGGCACCGGTGCCAAATGTAGCAACAATTGTCTTTACACCAGTTTTGGGATACACAGTGGACGGCCTTAGTGCTATTAGTTCTATGTTACTAAATTTGTGCATGTACACATCTGCTAGTATCAATTTGCTGTCAACCAAACACTGTTGCTATGATGTTGTAGTTATTTTTAGCTTCTTGATAAATGTTCAATTTGTTATTTATAGTACATGACTAAGAACTTGTAGCGTTGTTGTAGTTAATTATAGCTTCTGATGTTTCAGAATTTGGTTATTGTCTTAGTAGCAATTAATTCATTTGCACATTGATCTTTTTGAGAAGATATGTCATAATTAACATGTTTCTTCAGTTTTTCAAAATATGTATTTGGTGATTTTCTATGTTGCTAGAAACCCATTCCTTGTACAATTGTTACTGATCTAGTTTTAAATATTATAGGATGAACGGAAGTGTTCTTACCTGGAGTGGGTTGATCAAGAGTGGCCACAGTCTTTGGAGATGTGCCTAGCAAAGCTCTGGAGCATGTATGATGAAGAGAACGGAGGTAGGCTTAGAGAAAGTGTTGTTAACGCTTAAGAATATTTCAAGATGTGGGATAAAAATGGGAAGATGGAGAATGAGCTCAGATTTTTTAAATCAGACTTTGCTAAGATGGTGTTGGTGAAGGAGGAGGCACTTTCCCAGTTGGCCAGTCCAAAACAGGTTCTTACTGAGTTGAAAGCAGATGTGGATAAGACGAGCCTGGATGATTTCGATTAGGCAAATGAATATATTGTTCTTATGAAGGTGAACTAGCTATATGCTGTACTGTGCTGTTTTTAGGTTGGTATCGTACTGGATGTTAAAATATATTTATGTGCCTGATATGAAATTGGCAAACAAATGTTCGATATGAAATGTGAATTTGCGTAATACTGGAATTATTAATTATAAACTACTAAACCTGCTAAATGGGTCATGGAACTTTGCAAACGGTTCTAGCAGTAAAAGCGCTTTGATACGTCTCCAACGTATCTACTTTTCCTAAGGCTTTTCCTCTTGTTTTGGACTCTAATTTGCACGATTTGAATGAAACAAACCCCGGACTAACGCTGTTTTCAGTAGAACTACCATGGTGTTGTTTTTGTGTACAAATAAAAGTTCCCGAAATGGAACGAAACTTTGCGAGGATATTTTATATCAATAATAAGAATTTCTGGAGCCAAGACCTGCCGGAGAGGGGCACCTAGGTGGGCACAACCCACCAGGGCGCGCCCTCCTCTCCTGGCGCACCCAGGTGGGTTGTCCCCACCTGGTGGCCCCGCAGACCCTAATTCCAATGTTATAAAATCACATTATTCCACAAAAAAATCAGGAAGAAAGAATTATCGTGATCCACGAGATGGAGCCGCCGCCAAGCCCGGTTCTTCCTTGGGAGGGCAGATCTGGAGTCCCTTTGGGGCTCCGAAGAGGGAGATCTTCATTCTTCGTCATCACCAACCCTTCTCCATCACCAATTCCATGATGCTCCCCACCGGGAGTGAGTACTTCCTTCGTAGGCTCGCTGGTCGGTGAGGAGTTGGATGAGATTCACCATGTAATCGAGTTACTTTTGTTAGGGCTTGATCCCTAGTATCCACTATGTTCCTAGATTGATGTTGCTATGACTTTGGTATGGTTAAAACTTGTCACTTTGGGCTCGGGTGCCATGAACTCAGATCTGAACCGTTTATGTTATCATCATTATATCCATGTTTTAGATCCGATCTTGCAAGTTATAGTCACCTTCTGCGTGTTATGATCCGGCAACCCCGGAGTGACAATAACCGGGCCCACTCCCGGTGATGATCGTAGTTGAGGAGTTCATGTATTCACTATGATTTAATGGTTTGTTCCGGTTCTCTATTAAAAGGAGGCCTTAATATCCCTTAGTTTCCAATATGGACCCCGCTGCCACGGGAGGGTAGGACAAAAGATGTCATGCAAGTTCTTTTAATAAAGCACGTATGACTATTTATGGAATACATGCCTACATTATATCGATGAACTGGAGCTAGTGTCGTATCGCCCTAGGTTATAACTATCACATGATGAATATCATCCAACAAGTCACCGATCCAATGCCTACGAATTTATCATCTATTGTTTCTGCTAAGTTACTACTACTATCATCACTGTTACACTTGCTACAAAATTACTGCTATAACTGTTACCGTCACCGTTGCTGCTGCTACTATTATCAAAACAATCATACTACTTTGCTACTGATCACTTTGCTGCAGATAATTAATCTCTAGGTGTGGTTGAATTGACAACTCAGCTGCTAATACCTTCAAATATTCTTTGGCTCCCCTTGTGTCGAATCTATAAATTTGGGTTGAATACTCTACCCTCAAAAATTGTTGGGATCCCCTATACTTGTGGGTTATCAAGACCTTTTTCTGGCACTGTTGCCGGGGAGCATAGCTATATTTGTTGAGTAACTTGGGATTATTATCAATTTATCACTATGAAGAATCTGAAGGACGCTAAGACTAAGATATTTCCCTCAAAGACGAGGGGAGGTAAGGAACTGCCATTCAGTTCTGCTTTAGATTCACCTTCTGTTATAAGTAAACTTGCAGCACCACCACATGCTATTAATTCTGATATGTCGCAAGTTATTGATGATGCTACTTCTGCTATGGATAATGCTTATGATGATGCTAGTACCTTGCTTGATAACGATGATGTGCCACTTGGTGAATTTCTTGATGCACAAATTGCTAGAGTAATACAACATGATGTTGTTGAATCTGATGATGAGCTTGAAACCGAAACTCCTGAAATACCTGCTAGAACTAGCCTTCCTAGATATGAATTGCCTAAGGTACCGGAAGGTTATGTTATGAATGAGGAGACAACTAGAGATATTCTTGCTTGTAAGGATAGAGACGATCTAGAGAAATTATTATGCAAGTATAAAGAAAAATCTCTGAATGCTAGCATGAAATGTGATCCTAAGTTTGCTACTTCACCAATTTTTATTGATGATAAGGATTATGAATTCTTTGTCGACCCAGAGTTAATTACTTTGGTTGAATCTGATCCTTTCCATGGTTATGAAACTGAAACTGTGGTTGCACATCTTACTAAGCTGAATGATATAGCCACCCTTTTTACTCATGATGAGAAAACTCGCTATTATTTTATTCTCAAATTATTTCCTTTCTCATTCAAGGGTGATGCTAAAGCTTGGTACAATACTCTTGCTCCTGGTTGTGTGCGTAGTCCCCAGGATATGATTTATTACTTCTCTGGAAAATATTTTCCTGCTCATAAGAAACAAGTTGCCTTACAGAAAATATTTAACTTTGTGCAAACTAAAGAAGAGAGTCTCCCACAAGCTTGGGGGAGGCTTTACCAGTTACTTAATGCTTTGCCAGATCATCCTCTTAAGAAAAATGAAACACTTGATATCTTCTATAATGGACTAACTGATGCTTCTAGGGACTTGCTAGATAGTTGTGCTGGTTGTGTTTTCAGGGAACGAACTGTTGGACAAGCCGAAGAATTATTGAATAATATATTGAAAAATTATGATGATTGGACTCTTCCTGATCCACCGGCTAAACCCACTCTGAAGAAGAGGGGTATATTATATCTCAGTCCTGAAGATATGCAAGAGGCAAAGAAATCTATGAAGGAAAAAGGTATTGAAGCTGAAGATGTTAAAAATTTACCTCCTATTGAAGAACTATATGGGCTTAATATACCACCGCTTCCTAAGGTGGTAGAGGTAAATTCTCTTATGAAGTTCAATGATAATGATAATCCTCACAATATGCATCCTAGTCAATGCCTTTATGAGTTTGAAAACTATATTATAAAACAAGATCACTTCAATGCAAATGTTATGAAACAATTGAAATACAATTCTGATATGATTGCACGCTTGAGTGACTTGTTATTTAGAAATTCAAATGATGTTAGAGGTGTTGGAAAACATGCTTCTATGGTGCAAACTCAATTAGATCAAGTTGCTAAATCACAAAGAGAACTACTTGATGAAATGAACAACAATATGCATGACTTTGCTGTTAGAGTTGCAACTAGAGGAGGTAAAATGACTCTGGAACCACTTTACCCTGAGGAACACCCAAAAAGAATTGAACAAGATTCACAAAGAGTTAACACTGATGCACCTAGTCCTTCTAGAAAGAAAAATAAGAAGAAAAATGATAGGACTTTGCATGCTTCTAGTGAACTTGAAATAGAAAAACCTCATGATAATGATAATGAAAGTTCTATCTGTGACACTGAAACTCAATCTGGTAATGAACATCCACCTAGTGAATGAAAAAGATAATGGTGAGGTTCATGAAGACTCTCAAACAAATGATAAAGAACCAGATAATGATGTTGAGATAGAACCACCTGTTGATCTTGATAACCCACAACCTAAGAATAAAAGATATGATAAAAGAGACTTTGTTGAACCGTGGCTTCAAAAGCCTATGCCTTTTCCACCGAAGTCAACTAAAAAGAAAGATGATGAAGAATTTGAACGCTTTGGTGAAATGCTGAGGCCAGTCTTTCTGCGTACTCGCTTGACAGATATCTTGAAAATGCCTCCTTATGCAAAGTATATGAAAGACATCATCACAAATAAGAGAAAAATACCGGAATCTGAAATCTCCACTATGCTTGCTAATTATACTTTCAAAGATGGAGTACCTAAAAAACTTGGAGATCCAGGAATACCAACTATACCTTGCTCTATCAAAAAAAATTATGTGAAAACTGCTTTGTGTGATTTAGGAGCTGGTGTTAGTGTTATGCCTTTCTCTTTATATAAAAGTCTTGATTTGAACAAACTCACACCTACTGAAATATCTTTGCAAATGGCTGATAAATCAACTGCCATACCTATCGGTATCTGTGAGGATGTGCCCGTTGTTGTTGCTGCTAATGTTACTATTTTGACTGACTTTGTTATACTTGAGATGCCCGAGGACGACAACATGTCGATTATCCTTGGTAGACCCTTCTTGAATACTGCAGGGGCTGTTATTGATTGCAATAAAAGTAAGGTCACTTTTCATATTAATGGTAATGAGCATACGGTGCACTTTCCGAAGAAACAATTCCAAGTGAATGGTATTAATGTTATTGAAAAATATCCGACAATCGCTATTGGAAGTTTTCAAATACCTCTACCTACTGTTAAGAAGAAATATAAAATGCTTATTGTTGGGGAAATGCATATCCCCATTGAGGTAACTTAGTGATTTAAGAAAGTTCTTCGGTTTCATGCTAATCGAAAGTGGTTGTTAATAAGACCTGATCAACCTTATTAATGGATCATTTTTGAGCGGTATGAAGTTGATGAATTCAGAGCACTACCTTCTGTCCCTACTTTTAGTTTTCTGTTTTTATTTGTTAAATAAAATAAAATGCCATGTTTTGTCTGTTTTCTGAATTTCCCGTGCAATAAAAAATTGACCCAAAAATAAAATTTCTCAGAATGCCCTGAAAATTTTATATGATTTTTTTCTGAATATTTCTGAATTTCTGGTGCAAATAATATCAGAGGGAGGTGCACCAGGTGGGCACAACCCACCTGGGCACGCCAGGACCCCCAGGCGCGCCCTGATGGGTAGTGGTCCTCACGTGGGCCCCCTCACTTATCCCTTCAGCCCACATCACCACTTACCTCCAGAAAAAATCTCCATTGCTCTCTCTCTCTCTCCCATGTTCTTGCTCTCAAACCCACGGATTTCGATCTCTTTGCTCGAAGCTCCGTTTCCGAAACTGTTTCGGGGGATTGTTGCTTGGTATGTGACTCCACCGTTTGTCCAATTAGTTTTTGTTTTAGTGGTATATATTTTGAATAATTAGCTACTCTTGGTGCTGCTGTAGATGAGCTTGCATGTTGAATTCTTAGTGTTCTAAGTAGTTTGAATGCTTGCTGTGGCCTCTATGTATCCCTATGAGTAGTTGTTATCAATTTTATAAAGTTTTGTTGACAAATTTTTGTCACCCCAAAATTTTTTATTTTCAGAAAATTGTACGCGGACATGAATATCTTTAGGAAGTATGGCTCTAAGAAGAAGTCCAAGGGTGTTATTGGGTATTCATGTGATAGTGTTCTCCATCCTCGGAGGTTGGCGGAAGTACGGCCATGTGAATGGCCGCACACCCCGTTCCTGTAAGAGCTTGGAATCCTTCAAGAGTTCACACAATATGTTGCTAATGCCGGCCTCACCAACTTCATCGCAGATGAGTGTGACCAGCACCAAATCCTCACAAACATCTTTGCTCATAGTTTTACTTTCCTGCCTAGAAATAATCCTCCTGAAGTGAGCTTTGATTTATATGTTGAAAACCATCAGATACCACTTACTGAATTTTGTGACATATGCCTGATCCCTTCTGATGGGAGCTTGGCCGAGCCTAGACCGACTGGGTTTGGGGACTTTTATCGCACTTTGACAGTGGGAGATGAGAGAGGGGTGTCAGCCACCACGGCTGCTAGCATACACTTTCCTGCTGTACATTATTTTGCTTTATTTGTTGCTAAGTGCTTGCTTGCTAGAAAGAAAGTAGGTGC
This sequence comes from Triticum aestivum, assembly GCF_018294505.1. Taxonomy (NCBI): domain Eukaryota; kingdom Viridiplantae; phylum Streptophyta; class Magnoliopsida; order Poales; family Poaceae; genus Triticum; species Triticum aestivum. Next base: position 145,455,347 of record NC_057805.1, read on the forward strand.
GCTCAGCGCACCAGACTTTGCTATTTTACACCGAGCACTAGAGGGCGACAACACTCATAGCTTGGGAGCTATTGTGGCTCGTCGCCTCCATCTTAATAAATCCCAGGGTGAAATACATGATGGGATTTTTGCTACCCGTTTGGCGGCTCGCTTGAATGTTGAGATACGCCCTCATGATTACCCCCTGACCAATGTTTACTTAGACCGTGCAACCGTGGAACACCATCATTTTCTTGCATGAGATTATCCTAACATCCCCATTCCTTATAACCTGGTCTTTAGCGCTAAAACTCATGATATTATTCCCTTGCCTGCACCTGTTTTGTTTGATTCTGTTGCCAGGGGTAGATATAGGATCATGCCCGCAGACATGATCACCTACCGAAACGCTCAGGCTGCTGCAGAGGCAGAGAGGAGGAGCCTCAGCAGTGGGATGAGTGGATGCCTGCTCCTCAGGATCCCTACTACCATTCAGGCTGTTGATCGACTACCAAGTTAGGCCAAAAGGCTTTGGGGGAGTACGTGTTCTCACCGACATTATATTCATGTTCCTACATATCATTCCATTCGTCGGAGTTCACACTTTTTCATTGTATCATCCATGCTTAGAATTATTTTCCTACTTTCTTATTGTTTGTTTGAAAAACTTTAGAAATACCAAAAAAAATTAGTTGTAGTAATTTACTTTCTATGCATGCTTAGTAGTAGTATTAAAAGCAAACCCCAAAAAGATTTCCTTGTTCTTCTTTTGCTTGTTGGGAGCTTTCCCGTGTAAATAGTTTTTCTCGTTTTGCTTTTCCCTTTTATTTGCTTGTTCAAGAAAACCAAAAACTCCAAAAATATTTCAGTGTGTTTCTCTGAATTTCTTTTCTTTTTATTCGAGTCTTATCGAGGAGAAGACCACGATGAAAATGTTGAGTGGCTCTTATATGAATTATTGTTGAACTAATAAGGAGCACATTTTGCCTTGTCTTCTCCTGTTGAATAAAATGTTTGCAGATTCCAGCTTAGTCCACGGCACTCTTGCACTATTATTATTTTCATATCGTTCAGTCGCGCAAGTGAAAGGCAAAAATGATGATATCCGATGAACTGGCCGTGGCAGAGAGAAACAGGTATGAACTCAACTTGTTCTGTTTTGTAAATATGTTTAACCTAGTATCCATGATTCAGCCCATTATGATTAAACATGTTTGCAATGACAATTAGAGATTATAGTTTCTGATGCCATGCATAAGTAGCTGGGAGTTGATAATGACTTATCTTGGATATCAACATAGCGTTAAAATGATTGTGATGTAGTATGATGATATGGTATCCTCCTTAGAATGTTCGAGTGGCTTGACTTGGCACATGTTCATGCATGTAGTTGAATCAAAACCAACATAGCCTCTATGATATTTATGTCCATGGTGTTCATATCCTACTCATGCTAGTGTCCAATGTTACTTATGCATAATGCATGGTTATGATCGTTGTTGCTCGCTAGCTAGCCGCTTCTCAATCTAATTGCTAGCCTTCGCCTATACTAAGTGGGAACTCTGCTTGTACATCAAAAACCTTGAACCCAAAGTTATTCCAGATGAGTCTACCATACCTACCTATATACGCTATTACCCTACCGTCCTAAGTAAATTTGCATGTGCCACCTCTAAAACTTCTAAAAAAATATCTGTTTTGTGTACCTGGATCGTTCATGGAACGACAGGAGGTGGTCGGTATCTTCCATGCTAAGCGGGTTATTCTCAGGTCGAGTGTTTATTCACTCGCCATCGCACGAGAAAGGGGCGGTAATAGGGTTGCCCAGTCCCAAACTGCAAACATGAAAAAGAGTTAATCTCTTAAATAATCAACGAAAAACACCCAATGGAGTCAAAACCTTTACTTTTATCGCTTGGGAACCGCCACTAGCGTGCTTAGCATGGAAGATGTTGATAACTGATGTTCGTGAAGTAAATGAGGGTGCATGTCTCAAAATATCATTTACCTCTGTTTTAAAAATTAAGCTCTGGCACCTCTGCAAATCACCGCTTCCCTCTGCGAAGGGACTATCTATTTACTTTTATGTTGTGTCATCACCTTCTAAAACAAGCGCTAGAACCTAAGAGCACAACTGTCATGATTTATGCATTGTGTGTAGCTAATGTTGGGTGCATCTTGATTGGATCTTTTCTACCATGAATTACAACGTTTAGTCGCTGCTTGAACTTTGGAGGTGCTCTACATTTATGTTTTGCGGTCTCATAAAGGGCTAGCAAGATACCACTATTGTCATATTATATCATGGTTGTTTTGACAACGTGTTGCTGTTGAGATATCTTATTATTGCTCGCTAGCTGATTATGTCATTGATATGAGTCATTATAATCTTCAAGAGTTATTGTCGACATGGTTAGTTATAATGTTGGCTGAAAACCAGGGTGCTGTTTAAGCTTATTTAGGCAAACAAGAGCAAAAGAGTTCGTAAAAGTTTTCTTTTTCACTTTTAGTTTATCAACTGAATTGCTTGAGGACAAGCAAACGTTTAAGCTTGGGGGAGTTGATACGTCTCCAACGTATCTACTTTCCCAAATGCTTTTCCTCTTGTTTTGGACTCTAATTTGCATGATTTGAATGAAACTAACCCGGGACAGATGCTATATTCAGCAGAACTACCATGGTCTTGTTTTTGTTCAGAAATAAAAGTTCTCGGAATGGAACGAAACTTTGCGAGGATTTTTTATATCAATAATAAGAATTTCTGGAGCCAAGACCTGCCGGAGAGGGGCACCTGGGTGGGCACAACGCACCAGGGCGCGCCCCCTCTCCTGGCGCGCCCAGGTGGGTTGTCCCCACCTGGTGGCCCCGCAGACCCTGATTCCAACGCTATAAAATCACATTATTCCAGAAAAAATCAGGGAGAAAGAATTATCGCGATCCACGAGACGGAGCCGCCGCAAGCCCTGTTCTTCCTCGAGAGGGCAGATCTGGAGTCCGTTTGGGGCTCCAGAGAGGGGGATCTTCGTTCTTCGTCATCACCAACCCTCTCCATCGCCAATTCCATGATGCTCCCCACTGGGAGTGAGTAATTCCTTCATAGGCTCGCTGGTCGGTGAGGAGTTGGATGAGATTCATCATCTAATGGAGTTAGTTTTGTTAGGGCTTGATCCCTAGTATCCACTATGTTCCTAGATTGATGTTGCTATGACTTCGGTATGCTTAATGCTTGTCACTTTGGGCCAGAGTGCCATGAACTCACATCTGAACCATTTATGTTATCATCATTATATCCATGTTTTAGATCCGATCTTGCAAGTTATAGTCACCTACTATGTGTTATGATTCGGCAACCCCGGAGTGACAACAACCGGGCCCACTCCTGGTGATGACCGTAGTTTTAGGAGTTCATGTATTCACTATGTGTTAATGCTTTGTTCCAGTTCTCTATTAAAAGGAGGCCTTAATATCCCTTAGTTTCCAATATGGACCCCGCTGCCACGGGAGGGTAGGACAAAAAATGTCATGCAAGTTCTTTTAATAAAGCACATATGACTATTTACGGAATACATGCCTACATTATATCGATGAACTGGAGCTAGTGCCGTATCGCCCTAGGTTATAACTGTCACATGATGAATATCATCCAACAAGTCACCGATCCAATGCCTACAAATTTATCTTATATTGTTTCTGCTAAGTTACTACTGCTATCATCACTATTACACTTGCTACAAAATTACTGCTATCACTGTTACCGTCACCGTTGCTGCTGCTGCTATTATCAAAACTATCATACTACTTTGCTGCTGATCACTTTGTTGCAGATAATTAATCTCCAGGTGTGGTTGAATTGACAACTCAGCTGCTAATACCTTCAAATATTCTTTGGCTCCCCTTGTGTCGAATCTAAAAATTTGGGTTGAATACTCTACCCTCAAAAACTGTTGCGATCCCCTATACTTGTGGGTTATCACGCTTGTGATGGATAGCCCTATGCCATACAATTTTCTTCAACAAATCGCGTGTGATGTAGTTGAATAAAAGCAAACGGTTAATCGAGGCAGAGCGTGTGTGATAGTTACACCTATCACACACGAGGCTATACATAAAACTGTGTGGGATGTATATACGAACGGAAACGTTTTCCCTGGATTGACTGTGTGGGATGTACATACGAACGGAAACATTTTCCCTAGATTGACTGTGTGGGATGTACATAAGAACGGAAACGTATTCCTTGGATTGACTATGTGGAATGTACAGAACAAAAGGAAACATTTGTTTGGGACTGACTGTGTGGGATGTACTTACGACCGTAACTGATTGGGCCTGTATAATCGTATTTCAGTGCTTGCCCGTCGCACACAACCTCATTTTGTCGAGCGTGTGTGCCAGGAGGGCCTATCCCCGATGGTTTATGGGTCGTGTTGGAAGGACCCTCCTATCGCCCACACTCACTTGGCGACGGTTCCAAATGCCGTCGCAGAAAGGGGTTAAAAACCCTTTGTATAGCACCTCGTTGTACCAGTGTCATGTCACTACTGCAGGATGCTGCTAACGCGACACTATGATCAGAGACCCTTCGACGAAACTGTGTGCGATGCATTAATCGCAAAGGGTGATGTAAAAAAACGTCAAAAAGATGCAAAATGTTTATGATGGCGGATACATCAAACACGGTTCAGAATTTAGCTGCGTGTGCGATGCAGGGCATACGGTTCAGTTCAGTGAACTATTTGCGACGAGGAAGAAGAACAGAAATGAGCAGCCAGATGAAGGTGTGTGTGCGATATACGGCATATGGTTCACTCGGATGAACTGTTTGTGATTAGGCGGAACAAAAGAAACGGTCAGCCAGATCAAGGTGTGTGCGATAGAGGGAAAACAGTTCACTCGGATGAACTATTTGCATTGAGCCGAGACAACAGAAATAGTTTAATTCAACAAGATGTGTGTGATACGCGACAAATAGGTCGGTAATCAGAAATGTGTGCAAAGACCGATAATAACACAAACGATTGCTGCTAATAAGACGTGTGTGTTGTGCATTGGGATTGCATACAGAACAACAACACACACACACACACTTATAAGGACATGGTTGCATAACCAAATTAAACATCCAGTTACATAGGTGGCTACTACACACATGACATTTGCACACACCAAAGTAAACTATTACATGCATAATTACATAGGTGGCTACTACACACATGAAATTTCCACACACCAAAGTCAACTATATATTACATGCATAATTAACTAGGATAAACGATCATCTGATCAAGAGCTACTTCTTGTGACGCTTGCCGCTACTGCTTTGCTTGTGGCTTGCTCCGGCCTCGTCGATTTCGGTAACGAGGCACTTCCTCATGTCATTGATCCGCCTGTGCATCTCGTAGCATGTGTACATGCTCTTGGCAGTGAACCTGAGGTGAGGTTCGTCCAGTTGCCGCATCCAGGCCCCATGCCAGGATATGGGACGTGTTCTGTTGGCATCCTGCTTAATCTTTTTGTAGTATGGGTCGATGATGGCTGAGGCAAGTTCAACCAGGGAGTCCTTCTTCGTGCCGTCCCAGACCCTGTAGTGTTCACGTATTTTGATAAGGTTCTTGCAGGCCAAGCCCGTAACCCTGAGTGCTTTTACATCATTGGTGGTTTCCACCGTAGCAAACTTGTAGTCGGTGCTATTCACAAACCTGGAGAAACGGTCGCAAGGCTCTGTGGCCATGCAGTAATGGTAGATGAGGACATGATGGTGCACGCACAACTGGGCGACGACAACCTTCTGATCTATGTTGGGACGACCACCGGTGTACTGGAGGTCGATGCCGACCACCTTGTAGTTGTCTTGAGCAAGCAACTGGTCAACGGTGTTGATGTAGTTGTCCACCACGGTCGGGTCGATGGTGTACAACACCGAGAGATCTGTCTCCCTCGCGTGGGTCTCCACTTTATGCACACCGAACTCCATTGGAGCGCCGCCAGACATCCCCTCTCTATGTGTCATCATGGGTGTGCTTGTTGTGTTGTGGGGCGCGATCGAAAGGTTGAAGAGACTAAGGTTATAATGGCCGCGGGAATTAAAGGGGAAGACAAACAGCCTGGAATATCAGCATGCCCAGATGGCAGTTCTAATTTGCAGCGCATAACTCCATCGTGCCGCATGTAACTGCATCGTGGCGACGCGCACGGCGCAACCGCATGCATATGGGGCCCCCGACGTGATCGTGCGCAGGCCCAACCACTGGCAGAGCGCGCGCGGAGGGACGCGAGCAGAGCGCTCCGCGGTTGCCTCAACGGCGAGCAACCATATATATGCATATAGCAGTTGAACATGCAAGGAAAAGTTGTCCACAAGCCAAGCGCGTGGAGGTACGCGAGCAGAGCGCACCGCGGTGCCTAAGGGCGAGCACAGTGTGCTGCGGTGCCTAAGGACGAGCACAACGCGCCGAGGGATCTGAGCAGAGCCCGGCATAGTGACACGTGGCAAATAAGATGAACTGTGCGAGCGATGGTGGATACATCAAGCACGAATCAGATTCAAGTTGCGTGTGCGATACGTGGCATATAGTTGATCCATCCGAGCTGTTTGTGATGGAATAAGTCGTGTGTGTTGTGGGCAAACGCTTGCTGGTATACAGCCGTCTACGACTGATGGATTCATGACCGACGGGTTCCCTAGTGTGGTCCGTGTGCGATGTGATATGCTCTGTCTACAGAACATCAACATACATACTTATAAGAACAACATTGCATGACCAAATTAAGCATACAATTACATAAGTGACTACACACATAACATTTCCACACACCAAAGTAAGCAATTACATGCATACTAAACTAGGAGAAACAAGCATCTAATCATCTACATCTTGTTGCAACGATGTTTGCCATTGCTCTGCTTCCGGCTAGATCCCTGGTCGTGAATGGTTAATAAAATCTAAGTCTATTGCATATTAAGGTCAAAATAGTACTACCAATCTACGAGTCTCATACGATGCCATTGCAATGATTGTACCACAAAAGCCCAAAATATTACAAGGTTCAAAGTCCAGAGTTACATGGCTCAAATTCGAAGATTACAAGGTTTAAACTGATATTAGAAATGAAATTCAGCTCATTCAGCTGCAAACGCCTGTGCTGATCGGATGAACATGGATATAAGAGAGGTTCAAACTAAAAATAAAAATAGTAAGGCCGCTTTCGAAACCTCGCCATTTTTGCAAAGGGATTAGCCGCTGACAAGTCATGTATGGGTTTGACACAATGACTTCCAATTACTCTGCCATATGCACTTCCAATACGAAGTTTAGCCTTTTTGGAGCCTCTTCCATTCTACAGTAGCTGCCGGCTTTGATCAACAAAACATTCATATTTCCTATTTCCTTGCATGTTCAACCTCATTACCTTTAGCACCCTTGCTCCAGCAACAAAGAACCTGGCGAATGTAATCTTCGGTAAGGTCCCTTAGTAGGAGTTCAAAGTAATTTTTGAGAGATGCAGATCCAAGCATTCGATGTGATTGTCGTTATAAACATTATCCACCTCTGGGCCTAATATTATATGCAAAAGAAGAGAACGTGTTAGTGCCTACATGCAATTTTGAACACTACTACACACCTATTTGGTTTGCAGGATTTGTAAAATGCACCAACATGCCATCTTCGATTTGACATGATTAACATGGGCATTTGATTACAATCTAGAAAAATGTAGCCTTCTTCACAAGAGGTTGGAGTGGATGAAAAATTCCCTAAGAAAACTAGTACATACTATCCAAAGGAGAAATGTTTATGGATTGTAACCATATGAATCAAGCAACCAATATGGCGTGGGGGGGTGTATGTCCTAAAATCCTCCAAAATTCCTTCAGAAATCGTAGTAGATTGTCATTGTAAATTTGGGAAAAGGTGCAAAATATTGAACTCCCTTATGGTTAACATTTAATAGGAAAGGAACATCACCTCGATATACAGCTTCTTCAGGCACGGAAAGCATCTCAGGAAACTGCTAACTTGGTCCAGGTTGGGACCGACAGATTCTAGTGCCAAGACCTTCACTGTGCGCAGAATCTGGGTGAAGCTTTTTTGGATGACAGACGGACATACATCTTCAAAACTAGAAATAATGTTGATATCAAGAAGGAGAGGTAGAAGGTGACTGTTGTACCTGAAAGTAGTAGTATTTGATAGACGAGTAGCCCACCGCTGTCAATTTTGGCGCACAAATGACATTGATTCTTGTTGGACCTTGTTGATCAACTACAAGTAATCTCTCAAGTGAAGGTGTGTCCTCAATGACCATATTGTGGTCCACCTTTTGTGATCTCTTGTTGCAGCACCAACAACACACATAAATAGTCCGGAGAGTCCTGGAGGTGATGTGGAAGCTACTCGACCAATTCATCGGCTGAAGACGAAGGAACTCGAGTGCAGTACAGCCGCGGAGTAGGCGTTCCATGTCATCCTTTGGGATGCAGACGGTGATGAGCTCGAGGTGCTTCAGTCGTGGTAGAAAGAGAGAGGATTGTGTGTGTGGCGAGGATGGGGGGTGGCGGCTTTCAGGACTGAGAGCGGCGTTGAGGATGCGGGCGGAGAGAGAGGATTGTGTGTGTGGCGAGGATGGGGGGGTGGGGCCGCTCGGGCGCTCCATTAATATGGACCAGTGGGAGCGAGGCGGGCGGCGGTCAAAGGCTGTCTCGCTTCCCGGCGGCCCTACGCAGCGGACTTATGGCATTCCTATACCATCATTTCATGGAGCGAGGCGAGCGGCGGTCAAAATAAATTCTCAAGATCTGGCTACAAATTATTAGCACGCACGCTAACCCGCGTGAGACCTCATCTGCAGCGACAACAACCTCTGTCGGCATTATGGGAACTGGGGTACCCAGACTTGCCTGCCTGCGGCCCACGGCATGGCTCTGTCGACGGCCTAGTACGACCCATCTTCGGCATCAACATCATAAGACCCTCGCAAGGGGCCAAGCCTCACGAGGCGGACAACGCCAGGACCTCCAGAAGGAGCAGCATCCCTAGGCTGGCTCCTGAGGAGCGGAGATTCCTATGCAGGCGCCCACCTCGTGAGGCTAAGGTGACGCAAGCCATGATGACCAAGGCCAGGCGGGCGCCATCGGGTGCAGTACAACAAGTTTTCTCTTTGGTGCTAAAGAGGCAAGCGCAGGCGCGGAGTCCGGAGGAACCAGCCAAAGGTTTCCATTTCCGTGCTACAAGACCAAGACCACCAGGATGGTAGGACAGAGGTCATCGCCGAGCCCACCATGGCGTCACAGCCAGAAGGTTTGCAGGCGAACATGAACTTTCGTCAGGATAAGATGTACTAGTTGTCTCTCTTCAAATTTGGCCATTGTGGGATCCCTTCCCGCATTTGTTTTGGGAGAAGAGGACCAAGGCCACTATAAATATAGCTTAGCCACAACCATAGAGGGGGACGGAGGAATCAGACCATCCAAACCTACACCAGCTCACACCAACCCAAGAACACACCTCCCGAGGTTGTTCTTCCTCCATACCAGTTCATCCTCAGCCCACCTCGAGGCTAATCCACCACAAAGTAGGAGTAGGGTTTTACATCGCAAGGTGGCCCGAACCTGGGTAAACTGTCGTGTCCCATTCCTTTGTAGTTCATCGAGCTAGGCCGTGAGATCGACGAGTTGGCAGACCGGCAAGATTGAGTTCTTTGCATGCACCCCAGAGTTCAAAACTTTCTTGGGTCAGTGGAGCCCTGAATCTGACATTTGGCGCGCCAGGTAGGGGTGCGTTGGAGCCTCTGTTCCGCCAGTCTATTGCCTCTGTTCTGCCGTTCTCATGGCTGACGATCCCTTGAGCTCCCGCTCAGCACTGGGCGCTCGACCTGCCCGGGCAGCGCCTTCCGCCCAAGAAGATATCCACTCCACACTACTCGCAGCCCGCACCGGCCAGCGCCGTCGGCCGTAGGCGGCACATACCACCTCCAACCGCTCCCGCGCTGCGCCGCAACCGGGCAACCATGCAGTCTTCGAGCTACGCCACGACAACGGTGATGTCTGCTAGAACTACGTCATTATTTCCCCAAAGAGGAAGGGATGATGCAACACAACGACGGTAGGTATTTCCCTCAATGATGAGACCAAGGTTATTGAACCAGTAGGAGAACCAAGCAACACTACGTAGACAACACCTGCACACAAATAACAAATACTCGCAACCCGACATGTTAAAGGGGTTGTCAATCACTTTCGGGAAACGGCGCCAGAAATTGGCAAAAGTACGGGGTAAGGTTGTAATAGATTGGATAAATAGATCGCAAATAAAATAAAGTGCAGTGATACGTCCATTTTGCATCATGTTCTCTTACTGTTATATATAATGTTTTTATCCATAATAATGCTTTTTGGAGTAATTCTAATGCCTTTTCTCTCATAATATGCAAGGTATACACAAAGAGGGAGAATTCCGGCAGCTGGAGATCTGGACCTGAAAAAGCTACGTCAGGCTACCTATTCTGCACAAATCCAACTGAGCTAAAACTTCACGAGGATTTTTTATGGAATATATGAGAATTATTAGAGCAAATAACTACTAGAGGGGCCCCACCAGGTGGGCGCAACCCACCTGGGCGCGCCAGGGGGCCCAAGTACGCCCTGGTGGGTTGTGGTCACCCAGGCCCACCTCCGGTGCACATCTTCTGGTATATAGGTCATTTTGACCTAGAAAAAATAAGGGGGGGACTTTCAGGATGGAGTGCCGCCGCCTCGAGGCGGAACTTGGGCATGAGCAATTTTGCCCTCAGTTGGAGGGATTCTGCCGGGGGAACTTCCCTCCCTGAGGGGGAAATCATCGTCATCATCATCACCAACAACTATCCCATCTTGGGGAGGGCAATCTCCATCAACATCTTCAACAGCACCATCTCATCTCAAACCCTAGTTCATCTCTTGTGTTCAATCTTGTTACCGGAACTATAGATTAGTGCTTGTGGGTGACTAGTAGTGTTGATTACATCTTGTAGTTGATTACTATATGGTTTATTTGGTGGAAGATTATATGTTCAGATCCAATATGCTATTTAATACTCCTCTAATCATGAGCATGTTTATCATTTGTGAGTAGTTACTTTTGTTCTTGAGGTCACGGGAGAAATCATGTTGCAAGTAATCATGTGAAATTGATATGTGTTCGATGTTTTGATAGTATGTATGTTGTGATTCCCTCAGTGGTGTCATGTGAACATCGACTACATGACACTTCACCATATTTGGGCCTAAGGGAATCCATTGTGGAGTAGCAATTAGATGATGGGTTGCGAGAGTGGCAGAAGCTTAAACCCCAGTTTATGCGCTATTCAGTAAAGGACCGGTTGGATCCAAAAGTTTATTGCTATGGTTAGAATTTACTCTTAATACTTTTCTTGTAGTTGCGGATGCTTGCGGAAGGGTTAATCATAAGTAGGAGGTTTGTTCAAATAACAACAACACCTAAGCACCGGTACACCCACATATCAAATTATCAAAGTAGCGAACACAAATTGAACCAACATGATGAAAGTTACTACATGAAATTCCCGTGTACCCTCAAGAACGACATAAGATACCGTTTTGGCCTATCCTTTGCCTCAAAAGGATTGGGATACCTTGCTGCAGTTTTGTTACTACTATCGTTACTTGCTCGTTACAAATTATCTTGCTATCAAACTACTCTGCTACTTATAATTTCAGCACTTGCGGACATTACCTTGCTGAAAACCACTTGTCATTTCCTTCTGCTCCTCGTTGGGTTCAACACTCTTACTTATCGAAAAGAGCTACAATTGATCCCCTATACTTGTGGGTCATCAAGGCCATTTTATGGCGCGGTTGCCGGGGAGTGAAGCGCCTTCGGTATGGAAACATTTATATAGTGTGCTGAAATTTATTGTCACTTGTTGCTATGGAAAACAATCCTTTGAGGGGTTTGTTCGGGGTATCTTCACCTCGTCCGGAACCACAATTAGCTACCACTCAACCTACTTCACCTACTGAATATATTGAATATGAAATTCCTTCAGGTATGATAGAATAACTGCTAGCTAATCCTTATGCAGGAGATGGAACCGAACATCTTGATATGCACTTGATATATGTAGAACAAATTTGTGGATTGTTTAAGCTTGCAGGTTTACCCAGGGATGTGTTGGGTTCTACGGTAGGGTGCGTCGACTGCAAATTAAGATTTTCCTACGCGCAGAACAACCAAGAACATGCTACGGGAGATGGATCACAGTTCTTTACAACTAGACGCACAGTGCCGTGCAGCGGAAGAAGAGTTGGGGCAGCGCGTCCGCGTGGATCGTCTCCTCCTCGCGCGATCTCCCTCGAACAGCCGGTCGTCCGATCCCACGTACAAGTTTGCCAGAGCGACGCAGGTGCACCGCCTCTAACGGTATCCGCGCGTGCAGGAGGAACACCGTGGGCAGACAGCTAGGTCCGATCACACAGTCGGCGGCGAGTGGAGGTGTCTATTCGCAACACATGCAAACCCTAGTGACAGCGCCGAAGCGATCAATCGCATGAGTGTGCCACACCTCCACTTTATATAGGCGTCCGTCGCGGGCTCAACACTTGGGCCTCGCACGGACCCTAAAGCCCATAAGTCTACTCGGCCACAATCCGAATACAACTCGGATCACATCCGACCAGTGTCCTCGGATCCGACCTCGTAGGTTCCTTCCCTTAAGCGCGCGACCCCTTAGGTTCAAGCCGGCTTGGTCGCAGTTCGGATCACCTCCGAACTGCACGGTCGGTAGCGGCCTCTAGCAAGGCATGCCGAACACCAAGCAGACTATGAAGCTGGTTAGGCGAACCTGTACATCACACTTCCATTCCTTTTGCCACACGATATATGTTGTTAGGCTCAAGGCGAATCTGTCATCCTTGTGCTAGCCCGACCTCTTTCTCGTTGCAGTGATGCCGACCACTATCCGGATTATCTCATAATCCTTGTCGCATGGCCATGCTTATCCTGGTCGGATCACACGAGGGGCCCAGAGTATATCTCTCCTGATCGGAGGGGCAAATCCCATCTTGCTCGACCACGTCTCGCAGCATGGGTCTGGACAAGCCCGAAACCTACCTTTGTAACTACCCAGTCACGGAGTAGCGTTTGGTCGGCCCAAAGCAAGTCTGTCACCATCCCGAGTACATGCGTCAGCTCAGGTCTTAGGACATAGAACGTATGTTGTACTAGAGACTCACAGATGACATATCGTTGCGTCTCATAGTTGGGTCTGTCCGACTCGGACCTTATCTCGACTCGGATCCGACTACGTCGAATCTGATCAGATCCTTCCAAGTCCATATTATCCGGTTAGCATCCAATGCTCCATGGCTAGTGAGACCAAGCCATCGACCGTGTCATATGCTAGTCTAGTCGGCTGCGCGTCCACACAGCCCTTTCGACTAGGGACCTTTTAGGACAGTCATCATACAATGCATAGTCCCACAAACAAGTCACGTACTTGCTGATACACATCATTGATAATGTCCAAGGACTATCTTTATTCATAAACACATAGGAAATATCATCATACATGATTGCCTCTAGGGCATATCTCCAACAGTCTCCCACTTGCACTAGAGTCAATCAAATAGACATCGAATGCCCATAGCTCTAACGTGCCCCTCATGCTTGGGTTGTGGAAGCGGCTTAGTCAACGGATCTGCAACATTTGCATCCGTGTGAATTTTGCATAACTCTACATCACCATTCTTTACGATCTTTCGTATCAGGTGATATTTCCGATCTATGTGTCTGACCTTGTGGTGATTCCTCGGCTCCTTGGCTTGTGCGATGGCACCAGAATTATCACAATAAAGGTCCAACGGTTTTACCGAGGCTGGGAAAATACCAAGATCATCCAGAAAGTTCCGGATCCAAACACCTTCCTTCGCAGCTTCACAAACCGCAATGTATTCGGCTTCTGTGGTAGAATCGGCCACCGTATCTTGCTTGGAACTCATCCAGCTCACTGCTCCTCCGTTCATGACGTACACGAATCCGGACTGTGATCGACAATCATCTCTGTCGGTTTGGAAACTAGCATCGGCGTAACCCTTACGACGAGCTCTTCCTCACCTCCATAAACTAGGAACATCTCTTTAGTCCTTTTCAGGTACTTCAAAATAGTCTTTACCGCTGCCCAGTGACTCTCACCTGGGCTGGCCTAGTATCTACTTGTTAGGCTTATTGCGAAAGCAACATCAGGCCTTGTACATATCATGGCATACATGATGGATCCGATTGCCGAGGCATACGGAATCCTACTCATCCTGCTTCGCTCATCAGATGTCGAAGGACTCTTGAGTCTCACATAGCCTTATACCATGTGAGAGTGGCAAGAACCCTTTCTTCGCCTCACTCATGTTGAACGGCTTCAACACTTTATCTATGTACGTGCTCTGGCTTAAGCCGAGCAGCCTCCTCGATCTATCTCTATAGATCTTAATGCCTAAAATGTACATTGCCTCACCAAGGTCTTTCATCGAAAACTTTCCATTCAATGACTCCTTGACCGAGTTCAGCGTCGAAACATCATTTCCGATTAGTAGTATGTCATCCACATACAAGATCAAAAACACTATTGAGCTCCCACTTAACTTCTTGTATAAACAAGAGTCCTCTTCGCTTTTGATGAAGCCGAAACCAGTGACGACCTCATCAAAATGAATGTTCCAGCTCCGAGATGCTTGCCTCAACCCATAAATGGATCTCTTGAGCTTGCATACCTTACTAGTGCTAGTCGGATCGACAAAACCCTCGGGCTATATCATATACACGTCCTCGGTTAAATTTCCGTGAAGGAAAGCCGTCTTGACATCCATCTGCCATATCTCGTAATCGAAATATGCAGCTATAGCTAGTACGATCCTCACCGACTTTAGCATCGCTACCGGCGAGTAAGTCTCATCGTAGTCATTCCTTGAACTTGTCCATAACCCTTAGCGACAAGCCGAGCTTTGTGGATCTGAACATTTCCATCCACATCGGTTTTCTTCTTAAAGACCCATTTGCAACCAATGGCTGTTACGCCAGGCGGCGGATCAACCAAGTCCCAGACTTGATTCTCATCCATGGACTTTAACTCGGACCTCATGGCCTCCAGCCATGCCTCGGAATCTGTGCTCACCATCGCTTCTGCTATGTAGCCGGCTCGTCGCTTTCTAGCAACAGTACATCACGCACCTCCGTGGTTCCGGTGCCGCTTCCACTACAGGTTCCCTGACTGACTCCGGTATGATCTCATCAACAGCCGAGCCGTCCCCGAGTGGTCCTCGAATTTCTTCGAGCCGGACCGTCCTCCCACTGGCCTCCCGACTAAGAAACTCTTTCTCAAGGAAAACCCCGTTCTGAGCAACAAACACTTTGTTCTTTTCCCGGTTGTAGAAGCTATATCCCATGGTTTCCCTCGGATATCCCACGAATATGCATTTATCTGACTTGGGTGTAAGCTTGTCTGACATAAGTCGCTTGACAAATGCTTCACAACCCCAAATCTTTAGAAAAGACAAACTGGGACTCTTCCCGGTCCACATCTCATGTGGTGTCTTGTCTACTGATTTTGATGGTACCCTGTTAAGTGTGAAAGCTGCAGTTTCTAGAGCGTATCCCCAAAATGACAAGGGTAAATCCGATTTGCTCATCATTGACCGGACCATGTCCAACAAGGTCCTATTCCTCCGTTCTGACACGCCGTTTCTCTGTGGCGTACCCGGAGGTGTGAGCTGAGGTACTATACCTTGGCTTTTCAGATGATCATCAAACTCCTGGCTCATGCACTCACCTCCATGATTTTATCGTAGAAGTTTTATAGTCTTGCCGAGCTGATTCTCAACCTCGTTCTGAAACTCTTTGAACTTTTCAAAAGTTTCTGACTTGTGCCTCATCAAATAGATATATCCATATCTACTCAAGTCGTCGGTAAAAGTCATGAAGTACTGATAGCCACCTCTGGCAGTTGTGCTCATTGGTCCACACACATCACTGTGTATCAGTTCCAATAGCTCGGACGCCCTCTCGCAGCTCTTTGCAAAAGGAGACTTAGTCATCTTGCCGAGCAAGCATGATTCGCATGTCTCGAACGACCCGAAGTCGGACGAAGTTAGGAGCACATCATCATGGAGCTTCTTCATACGTTTCAGACTAATGTGTCCAAGCCGGCAGTGCCAGAAGTATGTCGGATTTATCTCATTAGGCTTATGCCTCTTGACATTCATGTTATAGACCGGTTCCTGTTCTAGATTCAATATAAATAGCCCATCAACAATGGGTGCATAGCCGTGGAACATACCATTCAAATAAAATGAACAACATTGTCCTTTAAATTGAATTCATAACCCTGACTCATTAAGCATCAGGAAGAAATAATGTTCCGACTAAGTGCAGGAATGTAATAACAATTATTCAATTCCAAAATAAATCCAGAAGGAAGCTGGAGCTGCATCGTGCCGACCTCCAACGCAGCAACTCTTGCTTTGTTGCCGACCCTGATGTCAATCTCCCCTTGTGCCACACGCCTAGTTCTTACCAGCCCCTGCATCGAGTTGCAAATATGAACAACCGATCCGGTATCAAATACCCAAGAGCTACTAGGTATGTCAGCAAGGTAAATGTCTATAACATATGCAACAAGTGTACCTTTGCCTGAAGAAGCATTTCCGGCCTTCTTGCCATGCTCTGCAAGCCACTTGCTACAGTTCCTCTTCCAGTGACCGGTCTCCTTGCAATGATAGCAAATGGTCTTCGAGTCCGGTCCAGACTTCGGCGCAGCGGCGGAGGTTACCATCTCCGTGCCCTTTGCCTTAGCCTTCTTCTTAGACCAACTCTTCTTGAACTTAGCCGATTTCTGCACCATCAACACTTGATGCGTGCCTTTCTTAATATCCTGCTCTGCCACTTTGAGCATCCCATGCAATTCAGTGAGCTTCTTATCCATGCCATGCATATGATAGTTCGAGATGAACGTCCCATAGCTGGGTGGAAGAGAACCCAGAACTGCATCAGTAGCCAGCTCATCCAAGAGCGGGAAGCCCAACCGATCCAAAGCTTGCACATATCCGATCATCTTGATCACATGTGGGCTCAGTGGATCACCTTCCTTCAGCTTGCAATCCATCAAGGATCGCCAGACGTTGAACCTTTCGGTCCTAGCCTGTGTCTGAAACATGCTCTTGAGACTCTCGATCATATCGTAAGCCTCAACATTTTCGAAATGCTGTTGCAAATCGGGCTCCATACAAGCCAGCATCAGACAGCTGATCTCCGTTGATTCATCAACGAGTTTCTGGTAGGCATTCTTAGTTGTGGCACTAGCATTATCGGCAGGTTCCTCTGGAAGTGGATCCTCTAGAACATGTTCCTTTTTATCATGCTTGAGAACAATTCTCAGATTTCTATACCAGGTGGTAAAGTTTGTTCCATTCAGTTTATCCTTTTCCAGAATTGATTTCAATGCAAAGTTGGGTTGAGCAGGTGGTGCCATTGATCTACAACAGAAAATATGCAATCACTAAGCAATGTGTTTATGTAGAGTAATTCTAGCCTTAAACGAAATACTCCCACTGAAGTTGGCATCCCTCCGCAAACTGTCAGTGATTCAGGATTCGACTAGCACATGCGACTAGTGAGCTTTAGCATCACTGCTAGACAACATGCCTATCTGGAGCAACTCCTTGCTAATCGTATCTCTATACGACTCCTGTCGGTCGGGAAGGTATCTCATACCCCGGCCCCCAACCTTCTTTGCCACAAGGCCCAAAACCGTTTTGATAGCCTTGTCAAGTTAACCTGATGCAGTGCATGTCCGTGTCCGACATGAACCCTTCAGTTCAAGGACACCCAGCAGCACCTCAATTTTATGAGCCCACTACTAGACATACTTGACGTGCGAAGGTGCAACATCGGGGATGGCAATTCGCTTGATATTCATGAGGGCTCTTTCTACCATTCTAACATGCATAGAAAACAAGAAGCATGACAATCACAAATAAACATATATTGTGAAATAGTATGGCTCCTTCATGGACGTTCTTCCAGGTCGGCTCCGACTCCGATGACCATCTAGGAACTCCATCTTGTTTGTCACGCCCAAACGTCAAGCCACCAACCTGATCTCTATTATCCAACTACTACAACTAGTCATGAATTTTACATAGAGTCACAAGTCGACACGCAGGTCATTATACAATATAATGACAGCACTTTGGCTCCTGCCGACTGACAAACATGACGCGCATGCCATATATAAATTACACACATGCATCACATACATATGAGCCATACTATTCACATCAAACCATGCAAAATAAAGTTATGCATAGAATCGCATTCTACCGGTTTGTGTGTCAGGTACGAAATACAAGGCGCTACGCATATGGCGGTCCCGCCGAATTCTTTGATTTGACTGATCTCATCGATCATTGCGAATCCGATTCGGATTTACGTTTCACTGTTAACCCCGATGGCGGATAACCGATCGGTAGGGGTAGATCGTGTCACGACCTCATCGATCCCGATTGATAGAAAACATAACCTCAACGATCCCCATGTGCAGTTGATCACATCAACCGTGCACATAGCCGATCTCTTGAACGACAACAGATCTCATCTGCCGCCTCCACATATCTAATATGCATACGATCTGAAACCAAATCATATAGCAGAGGCTCTGATACCACTGTTGGGTTCTACGGTAGGGTGCGTCGACTGCAAATTAAAATTTTCTCTATGCGCAGAGCAACCAAGAACATGCTACGGGAGATGGATCACAGTTCCTAACCACTAGACGCGCAGTGCCGTGCAGCGGAAAAAGAGTTGGGGTTGCGCGTTCGCGTGGATCGTCTCCTCTTCGCACGATCTCCCTCGAACAGCCGGTCGTCCGATCCCACGTACAAGTTTGCCGGAGCGGCGCAGGTGCACCACCTCTAACGGTATCCGCGCGTGCAGGAGGAACACCATGCGGCGGACTGCTAGGTCCGATCACACAGTCGGCGGCGAGTGGAGGTGTCTATTCGCAACACATGCAAACCCTAGTGACAGCGCCGAAGCGATCAATCGCACGAGTGTGCCGCACCTCCACTTTATATAGGCGTCCATCGCGGGCTCAACACTTGGGCCTCGCACGGACCCTAAATCCCATAAGTCTACTCGGCCACAATCCGAATACAGCTCGGATCACATCCGACCAGTGTCCTCGGATCCGACCTCGTAGGTTCCTTCCCTTAAGCGCGCGACCCCTTAGGTTCAAGCCGGCTTGGTCGCAGTTCGGATCACCTCCGAACTGCACGTCCGGTAGCGGCCTCTAGCAAGGCATGCCGAACACCAAGCAGACTATGAAGCTGGTTAGGCGAATCTGTACATCACACTTCCATTCCTTTTGCAACATGATATATGTTGTCGGGCTCAAGGCGAATCTGTCATCCTTGTGCTAGCCCGACCTCTTTCTCGTTGCAGTGATGCCGACCACTATCCGGATTATCTCATAATCCTTGTCGCATGGCCATGCTTATCCTGGTCAGATCACACGAGGGGCCCAGAGTATATCTCTCCTGATCGGAGGGGCAAATCCCATCTTGCTCGACCACGTCTCGCAGCATGGGTCTGGACAAGCCCGAAACCTACCTTTGTAACTACCCAGTCACGGAGTAGCATTTGGTCGGCCCAAAGCAAGTTTGTCACCATCCCGAGTACATGACACAGCTCAGGTCTTAGGACATAGAACGTATGTTGTACTAGAGACTCAAAGATGACATATCGTTGCGTCTCATAGTTGGGTCTGTCCGACTCGGACCTTATCTCGACTCGGATCCGACTACGTCGAATCTGATCAGATCCTTCCAAGTCCATATTATCCGGTTAGCATCCAATGCTCCATGGCTATTGAGACCAAGCCATCGACCATGTCATATTCTAGTCTAGTCAGCTGCGCGTCCACACAGCCCTTTCGACTAGGGACCTTTTAGGACAGTCATCATACAATGCATAGTCCCACAAACAAGTCACGTACTTGCTGATACACATTATTGATAATGTCCAAGGACTATATTTATTCATAAACACATAGGAAATATCATCATACATGATTGCCTCTAGGGCATATCTCCAACAGGATGAACTATGAAAAAGGTTTTCCCTTTATCTTTGAAGGGAAAAGCATTGGCATGGTATAGGCTATGCGATGATATTGGATCTTGGAATTGGAATCGTTTGAAATTGGAGTTCCACCAAAAAATTTATCCTATGCATCTAGTTCATCGTGATCGGAATTATATATATAATTTTTGGCCTCGTGAAGGGGAAAGTATTGCTCTAGCTTGGGGGAGGCTTAAGTCAATGTTATATTCATGCCCCAATCATGAGCTCTCAAGAGAAATTATTATCCAGAATTTTTATGCTCGGCTTTCTCGTAATGATCAAACCATGCTTGATACTTCTTGTGCTGGTTCTTTTATGAAGAAGACTATTGAATTCCGGTGGGATCTTTTGGAAAGAATTAAACACAACTCTGAAGATTGGGAACTCGACGAAGGTAAAGAGTCGGGTATTAAACTTAAGTATGATTGTGTTAAATCTTTTATGGATACCGATGCTTTTCAAAATTTTAGCACTAAATATGGACTTGACTATGAGATAGTAGCCTCCTTTTGTGAATCATTTGCTACTCATGTTGAACTCCCTAAAGAGAAGTGGTTTAAATATCACTCACCTATTAAAGAAGAAACTAAAGAACCGGTACCGGTTAAAGAAGAAACTATACTTTATAATGTTGATCCAGTTGTTACTTCTACTTATATAGAGAAACCACCTTTCCCTGTTAGGATAAAGGAACATGCTAAAGTTTCAACTATGGTTAACAAAAGCTATATTAGAACACCTAAACCTTATGAACAAATTAAAGTAGAACCTAGTATTGCTATGGTTAAAGATATCTTAGAAGAAGATATGGATGAGCATGTTATTTACTTTTGTGAAGAAGCTGCTAGAATTGCCAAACCTGATAAAAAGATAAACATAGACCTGTTGTTCGCATGCCTGTTATCCTAGTTAAAATAGGAGATCACTGTTATCATGGTTTATGTGACATAGGTGCTAGTGTGAGTGTTGTTCCTTGCACGTTATATCAAGAAATTATGAATGATGTAGCACCTGCAGAGATAGAAGACATACATGTTACTATTAAACTTGCTAATAGAGATACAATATCACCGATTGGGATTGTTAGAGATGCTAAAGTCTTGTGTGGGAAAATTAAATACCCTACTGATTTTCTTGTTCTTAGTTCCCCACAAGATGACTTTTGTCCCATTATCTTTGGTAGACCTTTCTTGAACACCGTTAATGCTAGAATAGATTGTGAGAAACAAACTGTAGGTGTTAGTTTTGGTGATGAGTCTCATGAATTTAATTTTTCCAAGTTGAGTAGAAAGCTTCATTAAAAAGAATTGCCTAGTAAGGATGAATTAATTGGTCTTGCTTCTATTGCTGTACCACCTACTGATCCTTTAGAACAATATTTGCTAGACCATGAAAATGATTTACATATGCATGAAAGAAATGAAATAGATAAGATTTTCTTTGAACAACGTCCTCTGCTTAAACACAATTTGCCTATTGAAACTCTAGGAGGTCCTCCTCCACCTAAAGGTGATCCTGTGAGAAAAATAATTTGAATAAAAAACTAAATAACTCCAAACAGAAAAATAATTTCAAAGGGACTTTAAATTTGATTCTTTTTGCAAACCGGAGTTCTTAAGTTGAACTTTCTGGTTAGTTCTTCTTATTTGAGATTTACCCGTGCTTCATTGCTTGATTGCTTATGTATGCTATTGTTTGTTTGCGATAGAATTCCCGGAGTGCGAAGCGTGCTACTACGAGTCCCTAGGTTTTGCGGATCGTCAGCAAGGCAAGTAACACATTGATCATACTCTTTTCATACCCAGTTTTTATGCATTAGCTCCAATCCTCAAACATTGCATGATTAGGATGTGATTAACATGTGGGTTGGGAAGTAGTTGATGAGGTAGAACCTATTACCCTGTTATATTCAAACCCTTGGGAGTTACTTCTACGTATTGCTTATATTGCTATGCTATGCTCGTAGATGTGGTTTGGGTGAGTGAATCCATGACAGATGTGAGATGATTAATTAATGGTACAACTTAAGGTGGCAACTTTAATACACATCTTGGTGGATTGCTTGTCGGGCACCTGGAGAATACAATGTTGTCCTAGGATATCCCGGAGTACCCGTGTGATCATCCTAAGGTCCGCCACCCAGGCTCAAAGGGAACTGAGATATTTTCATGCTAGAAACTTCCGTGTGCAGCCACAAGCTATTATGGGATCTAGCATAGTTGAGTAAGTTGCATGAGCTGTTGAAGAGGTGGATCAGCAGGTAGAGGGATGTAGGTTGGTATGGTCTGCCTGGAGTAAAGAGTTAATGTTTCTAAAAGACTGTGTCATGGTCATCCGTTTCTCAAACACCATGTAGTGCGAGAAATCCAACGGAGGAGATCGAGTCTTGTGGGGAAAAGTGCGCAAACCTCTACAGAGTGTACAATCTAATCATGGTTAGCCGTGTCCCCGGTTATGGACAATCTTGAGTATCTAGTACTTGGAGTATCCTAAGTATCCCATCACTCTAAATTAATATTGTTGGGTTGATAATTACTTTAATCGGGATTTAGTTGGAGGAACCTTCTCAATGATGTTTCAACTACCATGATAGTTAAATAAAACGTATTCCTTTGTTGTAGGGAAAAATTGGCTTTTCGCAAATCTATAACCATAGAGCTTTCCACCAGCCAAATATGCATGTAGTGATAGCATTATTCTGTTCTTGCTCTACTGTGTTATCTTGCCAGCATATTCCATGTGCTGACCCATTTCCGGGCTACAACGTATTATGTTGCAGACTTTTCAGACGAGGAGTAAGGTTTATTAGGTCGTTGCCGTGCAGCTCAGCTATGCCGTTGGAGTTGATGGACTCACTTTATCTTCCAAGCCTTCCGCTGTTATCGTATTAGATGGCCTTAAGCCATATTTATTGTAATAAGCTCTCTTTTGAAACATTCAATGTAATAAGTGTGTGATTGCTACTCTGTTATAAATCCTTCGAGTATTGTGTGTGTCAGCATTACCAATCTAGGGATGACACTGAAGCACAGAGACTTGACCGTTTGAGGTCGGGTCGCTACACACTTTGAAATATGCTTATCTTGATGAAAAGAAGATATATCTTGTTATTAATAGTGCTAGCCTTTCAGAACATGAAGAAGAAAGATTATTGAAAGTTCTAAGGAAGCGCATAGCTGCTATTGGATATACTATTGATGATTTAAAGGGCATTGGTCCCACTCTATGTCAGCACAAAATTAATATGGTACCTGATGCTAAACCCGTTGTTGATCACCAACGTCGGTTAAACCCAAAGATTAAAGAAGTGGTAAGAACGAAAATATTAAAACTTTTGGAAGCAGGTATAATCTATCCTATAGCTGATAGTAGATGGGTAAGTCCTGTTCATTGTGTCCCTAATAAAGGAGGTATTACTGTTGTTCCTAATGATAAGAATGAGCTTATTCCACAAAGAATTGTTACATGCTATAGAATGGTAATTGATTTTAGAAAATTAAACAAAGCAACTAGAAAAGATCATTACCCTTTGCCTTTTATTGATCAAATGCTTGAAAGATTATCTAAGCACACCCATTTTTTGCTTCCTTGATGGATATTCTGGTTTTTCACGAATACTTGTTTCTCAACCTGATCAAGAAAAGAACACTTTTACTTGTCCCTTTGGAACTTATGCTTATAGACGTATGCCTTTTGGTTTATGTAATGCACCTGCTACCTTTCAAAGATGTATGACTGCTATATTCTCTGACTTTTGTGAAAAGATTTTGTTGAGGTTTTCATGGATGACATTTCTGTTTATGGGAAGTCTTTTGATGATTCTTTAAGCAATCTTGATCGAGTCTTGTAGAGATGTGAACAAACAAATCTTGTCTTGAATTGGGAGAAGTGCCACTTTATGGTTAATGAAGGCATTGTCTTGGGTCATAAAATTTCTGAAAGAGGTATTGAAGTGGACAAAGCTAAGGTTGATGCAATTGAGAAAATGCCATGTCCTAAAGATAGTATTTGTAGTTTCTTAGGTCATGCTGGTTTCTATAGGAGATTTATCAAAGACTTTTCTAAAATTTCTAGGCCTCTTACTAGTCTCTTGAAAAAGGATATTCCTTTTGTTTTCGATGATGATTGTCTAGTAGCCTTGGAAACAATCAAGAAAGCCTTAATTTCTGCACCTATTTTTCAACCACCTGATTGGAACTTGCCTTTGAAATTATGTGTGATGCTAGTGATTATGCCGTTGGTACTGTTCTAGGACAAAGAGTTGATAAGAAACTTAATGTAATTCATTATGCTAGTAAAACTCTAGACAGTGCTCAAAGAAATTATGCTACTACTGAAAAATAATTCTTAGCAGCTGTGTTTGCTTGTGATAAATTTAGACCTTATATTGTTAATTCCAAAGTAACTGTTCACACAGACCATGCTGCTATTAAATATCTTATGGAAAAGAAAGATGCTAAACCTAGACTTATTCGATGGGTTCTCTTGTTACAAGAATTTGATTTACATATCATTGATAGAAAAGAAGCTGAGAACCCAGTAGCTGATAATTTATCTAGGCTTGAAAATGTGCTTGATGACACACTACCTATTGATGATAGTTTTCCTGATGAGCAGTTAGCTCCAATAAATGTTGCTCGCAGTACTCCTTGGTATGCTGATTATGCTAATTACATTGTTGCTAAATATTTACCACCTAGCTTTACATACCAACAAAAGAAAAAAATCTTCTATGATTTAAGACATTACTTTTGGGATGACCCACATCTTTATAAAGGAGTAGATGGTATTATTAGATGTTGTGTACCTGAGCATGAACAGGGACAAATCCTTCAGAAATGTCACTCTGAAGCTTATGAAGGGCATCATGCTGGAGATAGAACTGCTCACAAGGCACTGCAGTCTAGATTTTATTGGCCTACTATCTTCAAGGATGCCCGTAAGTTTGTCTTATCTTGTGATGAATGTCAAAGGATAGGTAATATCGGTAAGCGTCAAGAAATGCCTATGAATTATTCACTTGCTGTTGAACCATTTGATGTTTGGGGATTTGATTACATGGGACCTTTTCCTTCCTCTAATGGGTATACACATATTTTGGTTGCTGTTAATTATGTTACTAAATGGGTAGAAGCTATTCCAACCAGTAGTGCGGATCACAACACCTCTATTAAAATGCTTAAGGAAGTTATTTCCAAAGGTTTGGAGTCCCTAGATATTTAATGACTAATGGTGGTTCACACTTTATTCATGGTGCTTTCCGTAAAATGCTTGCCAAGTATGATGTTAACCATAGAATTGCATCACCTTATCATCCTAAGTCTAGTGGTCAAGTTGAGCTAAGCAATAGAGAAATAAAATTAATTTAGCAAAAGACTGTCAATAGGTCCAGGAAGAATTGGTCTAAGAAATTAGATGATGCACTTTGGGCTTATAGAACAACTTATAAAATCCTATGGGTATGTCTCCTTATAAAATGGTTTGTGGAAAAGCTTGTCATTTGCCTCTTGAGTTAGAACATAAAGCATATTGGGCCGTCAAAGAGCTCAATTATGATTTCAAACTTGCTGGTGAAAAGAGGTTATTTGATATTAGTTCACTAGATGAATGGAGAACCCAAGCTTACAAAAATGCAAAATTATTCAAAGAAAAAGTTAAAAGATGGCATGACAAAAGAATCCAAAAGCGTGAGTTTAAAGTCGGAGAATATGTTCTTTTGTACAACTCTCATTTGAGATTCTTTGTAGGAAAACTCCTCTCAAAATGGGAAGGCCCATATGTCATCGAGGAGGTTTATCGATCTGGAGCCATCAAAATAAATAATTCCGAAGGTACTAACCCGAAGGTTGTCAATGGGCAACGAATAAAACATTATATCTCAGGTACGCCCATTAATGTTGAAAGTAATATTATCCAAACTTTGACACCGGAAGAACAGATAAAAGAGTCCTTCCAGAACACTCCAGAATCGTGAAAATAAGGAGGTACGTGATACGGTAAGTAAACGGACTCTGAAAAATCCGCAGAAATATTTTTTATTAGTTTTGGAATATTTAAAAATTTATGAAATAAAGAAACTTCCAGGAAGCGTACCCTGGTGGGCACAAGACACCAGGGCGCGCCAGGCTTGGCGCGCCCAGGTGGGTTGTGCCCAAGTGGGACACCTTCCGGACTCCATTTTTCTTCCGTATGCTTGTCCTCCAAGATAAAAAAATGTATATATACTTCCCGAACCTGTTGATCACCGTATCGCGAATAAATCCTTTGTTCTCTTTTCTTGCTATTTTCTGATAGATTCAGGCAGACCAACATCATGTCTTCCTCACCCTTCAACAATGGAGAAGGAGACATAAGGTTGGTTCAGGAGGATCTAAGAAGGGATGAAGCTGAAGAGGTTGCTATGGTGGATGAGGGGGAAAATCATTTTGGGGTTCACTCTCTGGCCTCCGAGAGGGGCACATTAGCTGGCATCTGTTCTCACCTGAATCCTCATCAAGCCATGGGATCATCGAACAATCAAGCGAGCCTTGAAGTACAAGAATAACTCCCACCGAGGAGGCCCCTACATAGGTTACATCGTAACAATTTTCGCAATTTGATTCACAATTATGGGTTCGAGAACACTCCTCGCAGGCACATTCCGTCCATCTGGGACATATCTCAGCCAAGAGAAAACAGCGCAGGAACAAAATCATGGGGCCCGGAGAATAAACATATAATGGCTGAGGTGAAGAAAAACAGTGAATTAATTCATCAAGCCCTTTGGGACATTCAAGGTTTGAAGGATCTACTCATGGTTATATTGGAGAATACTACTTCATCACCAACATCATCTTCTTCACCACCAAAGGAGAATTGAGTATCGGGTATGGGCACTCCCCTTGGGTTCCGCCAAGCTTGGGGGAGGTGCCCCGGTATCGTATCATCCCACTATCTTTTTGCTCTTACTTATTTTAGTTCGATCCTTTGCTTTAGATGAATAAAAGTTTAGTTTGATCCTTTCTTCCTTGAGAATTTTCTTAGTGATCTATCCTTGTAATCATGTGCAAGTTATATAATAAAGTTTAGTTTGAGTTTTTACTTTCTTTCCTTTCATGTAGCAATTAAAGAAAAGAAATAAGAAAGAAAAAGAGAAAGGAAATAAATTAAAGGAAAGAAATAATGAAAAGATCATATACTAATCCTATGGTAGGTGATGACACCACATAAGGAAAAGTATAAGTAGAAAATTTTATTAGAGATGGACAAACATAGCATTAGTCAATGATGCAACTTATGAAAGAATTAATAAGGGAAGAGAAGATTCGCATATCACTACTGCAGGATGCTGCTAACGCGACACTACAATCAGAGACCCTTCGACGAAACTGTGTGCGATGCATTAATCGCAAATGATGGTGTAAAAAACCGTCAAAAAAGGTGCAAAACGTTTGCGATGGACCATGCATCAAACACGGTTCAGATTATAGTTGCGTGTGCGATTCAGGTCACACGGTTAACCCGTTCGAACTGTTTGCGATGAGGCAGAACAACAGAAACGGGCAGCCATATCAATGTGTGTGCGATATACGGCATACATTTCACTCCGATGAACTGTCTGCTATTAGGGAGTGCAACAGAAACGGTTAGCCAGATCAAGGTGTGTGTGATATAGGGCATACGGTTCACTCGGACAAACTGTTTTCAATTAGCGAACACAACAGAAATGGTTCAACTTAACAACATGTGTGTGATACGTGGCAAACAGCCGACTCGGATGAACTGTTTGCGATGAGAAATTACAACACGGACGGTTAATACAGTTAGTTCATGTGCGATTTTGTGTGTACAGAAAACTTTGAAAAATGCAAATTAGTTGTTTGCGGTGGCTAGGAGTATCGCACACGATGCGTCTGCAAGTACTCGTGTGCGATGATTAGTAAGTTACACATAGGTTTCCTTATGTTAACACTTGTGTGATAAATAACACGTGGCACCGGATACAGTATTCAGGTTTTGTGTGTGCTCCACTTAGTCTTCCCGCGCTCCAGCGAATGCTTCCCGTGCTCCACATGGGTGAATTGTAAAATCCACGCCTCTTCCCTCACCGGTTTCCCGCCACCAACTAACGGCTTGCTGCATATAACCGAGGCGGCAACGTGCCACTGCGACACTCTGCGCAGATCTAGTCCTCACCCATCTACCATTAGTTATTCCAAGCATGCCAGGCAATGACCAAAGCTTCAACGTCGATGCCTACCTGCGTTACATCTTCGGCGAGGAGAACGAGCCGGAGCAGGTCGGGGAGGAAGAGCTTCATCGGCCGGTGCAGGCACCATGACCCATCGGCAGCGATATCGGTGTGACAGTCCTTGGGAGCACAATCGACATATTGCAGAGGAGGTGTGATGAGTTGTTTGCCATCCACCGTGTAAAAGATCCAGAGCTGCTCGGCGGCATGATCAATGACCAACCCGAAGAGCCGCCATCACCAGTGCTCAACGAGAGCCTGATGCCCCGCAAGGAATGGGCAGAGGACCTCTGCAATTCAGTCAAGACAGAGGCAGCCTGCGGCTTCATCATTGCCTGCGGCGGCCGTGTCAACCTCGATCCCGATGATGTGTTGGCCAGGCTCGAGCGCATCCTTGGAGGAGTTGACGTCCCCGATGAAGTAGAACATCGCCAACGTGATATCTTGAGGATGCAGGTGATGGACGGAATTTGCTACCAGGCCAGAGACATGAAAATGGAGCGGTTCCGCGGAGTTGTCATGCGCGCGATTGCACGCTGTCAAGCTCTTTTGGAAGAGGCCCAGCAGCCCCAAGAGCCTCCCAGCGCCAGCAACTCCGTAGGCGGAGGCGGGTCGGGACACTTGGAGTGAACGGCTGCAAGGGTGCTATGCTGATCATGGAGTCCGAGAAGACCATCATCGGAAGGCCGCCAGCTCAGCCTTTTAGCTTATATTTTATTATAATTGTATGCATATGTAGGTCGTGAGTGTTCTGGGCCTCGCCGCATGTGGCATTTTAAATTATCCTGAATATGTAAAACAATTATTAAGAATTATTAACCATTGCCATTGTAAATTTGCCTCAACGGCGAGCAGAGCGCGCGCAGGGACGCCAGAGCGGAGAGCGCCGCGGCCGTCTCAACGGCAAGCAACCACGTGGTCAACCTTCTGTCGTCAATAAATTTTGACCTTATTTCTCATCACATTGCAGATTACAACGCAATAAGTAATTGCAAATCTGTTCACACCTATCAAACTAATATGTGTTCACACTTAGCACCGGGCTATAAAAATTACCCAATCAAAAATTACTTCATAGTTCCTCTCCTCATCACCCACAAAACTGGTCTTTCCTGTCAAGTCGTTCCACCATGACTGGTAGGAGGAGTTTAGGGTAGACATATAACCAGGCAGCAAAGACCAAGGCCGCGGAAGCACTAGAGGGGTCCCGCCGCGAAGCCGCAGCCGCAGCAGAGATGTCCCGGCGCGCGGCGGAGCCCTCGAACGAGCTCTCACGGGCACGCGAGGGCTCTCACAAGCGCATTTGCGGCGTCGGCCATCGCGACGAGCCGACGTTCCTAAAGTCCTTCGCCGGTGACGACGACATTCTCGCTGGCGTCACTACGCAGCAGGAGTTGGTCGACGACTTGATGAAGCTGCTCAAGATCAGCGATGCCTCGGTTGACAAGGCGACCGGCCTCGTCGAGCAACTCATGGGTGACAATGTGAAGCTCCTCAAGTTGGTCCCGGAGAAGGAGGAGGAGGCCGCCGGCTGGAAGATGCTGCATGAGCAAAGCAGTGCCTCGAAGATGATGTTGAAAGCAGTCGTCGAGGAACTGATGGGTGGCTTGAGGAACCTCCGGATCGAGCGCGCAGGAAGTGGAGGAATCCGTGGCTGCTTTCAAGCAAAGTCGTGAGGAATTGAAGAAGGATCTGTGTGGGGACCCCGACTCATAAGTCGTGATCACCGAATGCATGTGTACAGTGATCCCAGAGATCAATGCTCACTGAACACACAGAAGATGTATAACAAGAGTCTTACATCCATACATACCGTCTTACATAAATTATGACCATTATGGTCCAGCCTTGAGTATAACTTTGCAGCGGAAATCTTCGTCGATAACTTGGACCCATGCCATCTGCCTTAACCCTACAGGCATTCTGACTGGGAAGCAACATAGCTCGCACGATCATCACCAAAGAACTCTTCAATATATCTTGTCTTTCATTCCTGGCCAATAAAATAACCAGTGGCAAGCCAATGACTACTTTGAATGTACTCGCAAGCAACCCATGTTTTGGTTCAAGATACAACAATGCATGATATAGGTAAATTTTGCAGAAAGCTAGTTTTGTTGGGCTATGACATGTTCAACAATTGGTAAAACATGCATCATTCGAATTCAAGTAACCATAGGGACTAGTTACAGATATCAACATAAATGGAGTGGGCATCAACCAAACTCAATCATGTCAAGTCCTTTGACTTGAACCAAGTAGTTCTTCCCACTTATCCAAACACACACACTAGTTTGTAAACATGTGGACGTAGCTCAAGAGCGGTTACCCAACTGTCCTTAACCGTGGACACGGCTATTCGAATAGTTTTACACTCTGCAGAGGTTGCACACTTGACCCACAAGATCCGGGGAACTTCCGTGTCATCCACGACCTGCGGTACCTCAAGTACCCGGGGTAAGCACCCCATCACTATCTTTGCCTAGACGACACTAACATAGAGTCCACTCGATTGGTAGTAACCCCCGTGCCGAACATTTCACAACATAAATTGTGGAGCCTTGCTCCCATATTCATCACATACCACTGGCACGGGGTACCAAGGGTGTGTCCGGTGCCCCATAAAAATGTTCTTGGCCGCCCTACCTGGCACGACCCCGTCCCGAGAGAGCGCAACAACAACTCTCCCGTCACTAGTAATGCGGGCTCCAAGCTAGTATCAGCCTAGGTAATCAATAATGCCCTTTCCCATATAAGGGTAGAGAGGTTGCGCATGTAAGGTTGGAATAACGGTCGCAACTTAAACCAATCCGTTTTGAAAACAACACACACACTTGCCTCGGTACACCACTTTGTCATAAAGTGGTTACCCAACTCATTATCTCCCTCGGGCATAAGTGGCACCCGACAGGGTTTTCGAAAAGTCTTTTGTAAATACTTTGTCTCCATCACCATGCATATTCCCGTCCCTTTTTGCATAGCAACTACTTTAGCATCCTATCTACTCCCACCGGCATAACCCTCATAGGAAGGTAGGGTCATGCATAATGCAAGTATCAACAAGGAAGTAACAGAGGCAACCCATCAAGGTGGTTACCACCTCATCATGATTCCGTTGCAACAACAATATGGTGCTATATGACATGCATAAAAAGGGTTTCATAGACATGGTCAAAGGGTTGCTTGCCTGGTTCATCAGAGTCTTAAAATCTTCTAGTAGATCTTCGAGTATTTCATCTACTTCGTCAACTAACGTCGGAAACAATCATAGTAAGCAACACAACAAGGCAGGAAATAAAAGTGCTCTAAAAATATTTATTTGACTTTTCTAGGACATCTCTGGTTATATGAAAATTAACCAGAGTTGTTTCAAGGGAATTTGGTCAGTGGATATTTCTAAACATTTTGATATGATGGAATCAAGGGGTTTATGGATTTGTAAGAAGTGCACAGAAACATATTTTTGAAAAATGAGAAAAGGCACCCATTTAACAAACCATGATTTTAGAAGCATCTAGGAGTTGGTTTCATTGGATTTGGAGTTCAAATGAATTTCCCATGAATTTGCAAAGTTGACTAATATGAAGAAATGGCTCATTACATTGTGTGGCACAGAAAGTATTAATAAAAATGTTCATGACCTAAGTTATGAACTTAGAAGCATCTAGAAATTTGAATCATGGCATTTGGATAACAAATGGGCTATCTGTGATTTTCTAAAGTTTATCACAGAATTAAGAAAATTGGGATATACTAAATAAGTGTGAAGGAAACTTCTCTGGAAAAATGTTCAATCTCCTCTATGAGGTAGGGAATGATTTTTAGAGTCACTAGAAATTTGAATCATCAAATTTGGATATCATTTGAATTATTTGTGGATTTTACAAGTTTACAGAAAAAATAAAAAGAAAAGGGAAAGGGTTTAACACTTATCCTGCGCACAGGGCGGGAGATCGCAGTGGGCCGGCCCAGCGGCTCAGCTGCGCGGGTGGCAGGGGCGACGTCGAAGGCGCCTCCGGGGGAGTACGCCTTCGCTGCGCGTGAAGCGGGTATACTGCCGGCCCGTCTCCACTTAAACGGGCGGGGCCCGCCCACCGGGTCGCTGACGAGCGGGGCCCGGTGCTCAGGCCGTCTCCTACCTCCCGCTCGAACAGAGCAGAGGCAGGGGAGGCGAGGCCGAGCGGGTGCCGGCGTTCTCCCCAGCGGCACCGTCCACCTCCGGCGATTCCCAACACACCGGCGGGTTCAGGAGGCCGCGCCGCATCCGACGAGATGCGCCATGCCCGCAGGGGTGGTCGGATGCGAGTGCACCATCGGCCGTGGCGGGTGAGGCTGGCGGTGGTGATGGAGCTCGATGGCACGGCCACGGGAAGGAGAGAAAGAAGTGCGGGAGGGTCCCTTCGGGATGTTGGAGGTGCTCTGGTGTGGTCTAGAGGGGAGGAGGAGGAGCGGGGGGGGGGTGCAAATTTAGGCGGATTCCGGCGGCTCGGCTCCGGCCATGGGGAGCGAAGGAGGGCATGAGAGGAGGTGCAGGTTGGTCCAGGGGGTGCACGGGAGAGAGAGAGAGAGAGCAAAGGAGCTCCAGAGGGAGGTCAGGGGCGGCCTTATATGGCGAGGCCATGGCTCACCGTGGACGCGGCCTATGGGCACCCGCGGAAATGGCCGCGGTGGCCACGGGAGGAGGCTCGGGGTTGTCTGCGGCGCTCGTTGGCATGGTCCAAGTCGGGGGAGAAGGAAAGGGGGAGGGGGG
The DNA here is from genome assembly GCF_018294505.1 of Triticum aestivum. Taxonomy (NCBI): domain Eukaryota; kingdom Viridiplantae; phylum Streptophyta; class Magnoliopsida; order Poales; family Poaceae; genus Triticum; species Triticum aestivum. The sequence goes on from NC_057805.1 coordinate 145,488,471, forward strand.
ACGGATTAGAGGCATCGCGCGTGTGAGGCTGCCCATTGGAGCCCTCGGGCGGCCGGTGCGCGTGCGAGAGGAGGCAGCGGGAGGAAGAGAGAGGATGGGGAAAGGGTTGTGGCGTGTTGCGGACGTCGAGGCACCTCGACTGGCGCAAGGGGGAGGCTCGAGGCGGTCGGGGGACGCGGTGTCAACGCTCGGGTGCTCTGCCACGCGCTCCAGAGCGTGCAAATGGCCGGCGTCCGCGGCTTTTTGCGCGCACCCGCGCACCCACTTGTGTCTGGCGTCTATAGGGGGTATGGGCAAAAGCTGAGGAGAGCCTTGGATGCTCTGGAATGTCAAGGAGGGAGAGAGAGGCTGAGAGAGAGGGAGAATGCTGCTGCCCAGAGAAGAAAAATGGGGTTCTACCCGCCTTAATCATGGATCCTCGGGCAGGGAAAGATGCAGGGGGGTAGAGGAGTATCACATGAGGCTGTGGTACAAATTTGGACTCAAGGAGATTAGTGGAAATGGACAAAACATGCATTTTAAATTTTTGCCAGAAGGTGTTTGATGCAGGTTTGGGCAAGCAAATGGACTTCCCTTGTCATGAGGCTTCACAGGGTCAAATGGCATGAGAAAATAAGAGGTTCCACCAAGATTGAGTTCATTTGGGCAAAGTTGCCAATGCAACTTTTGTAAACCCTAGAAATCAACAGAAATGGACTTTTCAAGATTTAGTCATGCAAAGCTATTCTCCTTGATTCACCAATTACTTTAGTGTCATAATTTGAGGTTCTTAACATGTACACAAAAGTTGAGATCAAAAGGAGAAAGTTTCCAATGTAAAGTTGTTCAAATTTGGTTCTGGACAGAGAGGGTTTTGGGGCACTTTGATCAAGATAACATTCTCTCCAACTTGTGCCATTTTGTCTAGATGCATTATTACACCATTTGAGCATGTGCGCCAAGTTTGAGAGGATTTGGACATGTTTGACAGTGCAAAGTTGTTCAAACTTGAAAAAGGACAGAAGTGGTTTTGAGAGGATTTCGTGGGGTTATGCTATTCTCCATGACATGAGACTTGGCAAGATCATCAAAAATGTCATATGTGACATGCTAGAATTTTCTTGGAATATTTAGGGAATATTTCCTTTGTAAATATTTCAAAAGCTTGAAATATCCAGAAAGGGTTTTTGAGGGGTTTGACCAATAATTTGAACATTACCATGCGTTTAAACTCTTATATATGGAAAATATATGTCCACTGAGTTTCCTTGAATTTTCTCAAATATTTTTGAAGCTTTAAAATAATTTTAACCTATTAAAACCATTTCTGGACATAAGAAAAAGCCTTTAAATAAATTAGGAAAATAACTTCTAAAATTATATTTTTGTGGTTTCTGGGTGTCCTATATCTAATAGGAGTTAAATATATTTTTGGAATGATTTTTACTGCCATTAATTAAATACTTGCAGTTCAAATCTCAATTCAGGGGTTTTTGGAAAACTAATTTTTGAAAATACTATTTGGCCAAATTATTTTTGTAAGAAATTATTTTTATGCCCTATACACATGGCATGATCATTGGTTCAAGAGTTAGGAGCAAGGAGATGAAGTATAGGAGTTGGAGGATTTATTTGATTTTTAGAGCACTTGCAAACAACAGACAAAATCCAATCAAGGCAAGGTCCAAAACACTAAAAAGTTTTTGTCAAACCACATTTTAGAATGATTTATTAGCTTAAGTGTTGTGGCATGGAAATCGGGATGTGACAGACCTACCCCCCTTACAAGAATCTCGTCCCCGAGATTCCCAAACTAGGCATGGAGAGGAATACGGAAACTTGGGTCCGGGGTAGACTTCACGTCCTCATACTGCTTCTGCTTCCGGGTGCTGCTCCATTAACCCTTGAAGTACTGGATGATGTGGCTTCGTGTATGACGTTCTTCTTGACCCAGGTTGCTAAGTGGTCTCTTGCGTAAGTTAGGTTGGGCTGGAGGTCGATGGCTCGGTGATCGATGTCCTTGTAGAGATCGGGCTAGTTAGGAAGTTGGAAACACTTCCGGGGTGTGTCGCGTGGAAAAATGCTGTGCACACCGGGTAACTCAGGTGGTAACTCCAGCTGGTAACTGTCTTCTCTTCGTCTCGTAGCGATCTCAGAGGGGTTGTTAAATCTTGGACCGAGCTTCTGCTTGACATGGAAATGCTTGGTTCTTCTGAGAGGAGTGACCCGTTGGTACACATGGTCTTCGACGCAGGAGTTTACTTCTTCACGATGGCGGTTGGTTTAGAGAACTTTCACATGCAAATACACTATCCTGGAAATCTTTTGTGATTGTGAGCCCCGATCAAAATATCATATGCCAAAATTGATGACGTTGGACAAGGAAGACAACGTAATGGTTTATGTTTGTTCATATTCACATAGAAGTTATATTGTCATAGATCCTTCAACATGTGGTGCTTTCCCCCCCCATCTTTGCTAGCCAAAAATTCTGCACCAAGTAGAGATACTACTTGTGCATCCAAAAACCCTTAAACCCAAATCTTATTTTCAAGAGTCCACCATACCTACCTAAGGATTGAGCAAGATCCTTCAAGTAAGTTGTCATCGGTGCAATAAGGCAATAAAAATTGCTTCTAAAAGTGTTAGATCATTTAGTGTAAGAAAAAATCGAGCTTTGTACAAACTTGTGATGGCAAAGCAATAAAAGCGACAGACTACATAATAATGGGTCCTATCATAAGGGGCAATATAACGTGACATTCTTTTGCACTAAGGGGTTGACCATACAAACAAATAAGCGCATGGAAACCTCCGCTTCCCTCTACGAAGGGCCTATCTTTTACTTTTCAGTATTTATTTTTATGCAAAGAGTCAAAGTTATTCTCTCTATTCCTTTTTATTTTTCTCTTTTGGCAAGTATCATGTGGTGAGGAAAGATCTAGGCACATATGTCTAGTTGAATATGGGTGGCATGAGTTATTATTGTTGACATCACCCTTGAGGTGAATACGTTGGGAGGCAAAACAATAAGCCCTATCTTTCTATGTCTCCGGTTGAAACGTTTTGCTCATGTGTATGGGGTGAGTGTTAGCAATCATAGAAGACTATATGATAGTTGAGTATGTGGAGCTCTCACTTAAACTCTGTTGAATAAGTTGAATTGCAATTGCTTGGTGAGTAAGAATGTCGGTGTACAAAAGTAGGGGGTCCCCTTTTTGCACCCCTTTACTTGTGCGCGGGCAGTCGCAGCCCCATGCCCCTGGCCACGCTTGGTGGGGCAGAGGAAGCAAAGGCACAAGATGACTAGATCAACACCAAGACGGAAACACAAAGAGCAGAAGGGCGAGGTGGACTCCCCCGGCAAGGCCCTTGCCGGGGCGGCCTCCACAACCCCGGCAAGGGCCTTGCCGGGGCAACCTGCCCAGCACCAGCAGGGCTGACACCCTCGAGCCTGAGAGTTCCGATGCCCTCAACCACATTTGAACCAAAGCTCGGGAGGCGCCTCCATGGTGGCATGCAGATCTTTGTGAAGACCGGAAGCATACAAAATCAGATGAGAATCAGAAGACGACGATCCTCGGCAAGATCCTTGCCGAGGATACCCAAGAGACCCCCGGCAAGCCCCTTGCCGGGGACGACCACAACGCCACGGCAAGACCCTTGCCGGGACCCCGGCAAGACTCTTGTCGAAGACATCCATAGGGCCGCAGCCAGGCCCACATCTGCCAGAGCTCCGCCGCCGTTCCCATGCAGCTGCCAGCCCATCAACTAGGCGAACACCTGTGTGGCGACGTGCGGCCTCTAGGCCAACTCAGCAAGCACCTGCGTGGTGGCATGCATATCTTCATGAAGACCCCTACCACCACGCCAACTCAGCAGCCTGCTAGCCTACGTGGCGCTGCATGCCTTGTTGGCCTGGACACGTGCCGGAGCAAGGCGGAGAGGCGACGGACGGGACAGACCTCGTTACCGCCCCCGATAAAGCAAGTGGACACCTAAGTAGCGCATTTAATGCACTTTGTCCTGTAATGACAAGCGATAAGCTTGTGCACTGTAGAACTTTCCACCTCCTGTGTGCCACTGTGGCAGCCCCTTTGCCTATAAAAGGAGGCCCGCGGCATACAGGGAGAGGATTTGGATCTTTTGGATGACGCACGCACCGTAGCTAGTTGAAAAGCTTAAGAACACTCAAATATACACCAAAGCAGGACTAGGGTATTACGCATCCTCGCGGCCCGAACCTGGGTAAACGTTCTTTGTGCTGGCTTCTAGACCCGCTCTTTGCACAACCCCGCACCCGCCAACCATAGAACGGATTCCAGTGATCCCATAGGTGTCATTTTCCCCCGACATCTTTGGCGCGCCAGGTAGGGGAGGCGCCGTTGTGAAAATCCGGTCTAGTTGGCGTAGTGGCTTGATAGTGGTCGTCACTCCAAGGAAGAAGATGACCGAACGAGCGACAAGGTCCTCCTCCTGGGAGTTCAGCTCGGCCTGGTGCTGGTGCCGAGCGGCCTCGTCCTTGGCGGCATGTCCCTTCGCCGCCTCCTGGGCTTTTTCGACATCGGCCTTCAGCAGGATAATCTCTTGTTTGCGCTCAGCCAGCAGACCTGAGCAACCTTCAATTCCTCATGGGCCTGGCGGAACCAGGCCTGCGTCTCGGCGACGCGCCCCACGAGGTACGCCTCCGCCTTGTCTACCGCTGCCATCCTCAACTTTGCTTGTCCAGGCGGGCACGGTGAAGCGTCTGGAGCTTCTGGAAGTTGGCGCTCATGGCCCGAAGGAGCTAGCAATAATAACGTGCGCTTTGTGCAATAGGTACCACATCAAAGTTGTGCATTGGGTATTTGAACATCACACCACCTTTTTCATACATATATTTGGTCCACATGCAAGTGTGTTTGTGTTTTGACCCTTTCCCGCATTTTTTGGCCAAATTAATAAACAACAGACGAGTCAGACGCAGGAACCGTCTATGGTCGGGTACAAAACAGACATGGTTCCCTAGGACTACCCGTGTGCTGTGCCCCTGCCCCTGTCACCCACATGATCATAGTACACTGGGCTCCATGAGGCTTCCCCCCCTCTAAAAAATATCTACTCAATTGCAATCTCGAAAATATCTACCCACGTAGATGGTTTTTCTGTTTGATAGCACATGATTAGTATGTCTGGACCGTGTGCGATGTCTGTTATTCCCGCTGTGCTTTGATATGTCTCCAACGTATCTATAATTTATGAAGTATTCATGCTGTTATTTTATCATTCTTGGATGTTTTACAATCATTTTATAGCAACTTTATATCATATTTTGGGACTAACCTATTGACCCAGTGCCCAGTGCTAGTTGTTGTTTTTTGCTTGTTTTTTACATCACAAGAAATCAATACCAAACGGAGTCCAAATGCAACGAAACTTCACGGAGATTTTTTATGGACCAGAAGACCAACAGTGGGCCAAAGAAGCACCCGGGGGGTTCCCCGAGGGGGGCACAACCCACCAAGGCGTGCCAGGGGGCCCAGGCGCGCCCAGGTGGGTTGTGCCCACCTCAGTGGCCTCTCGCACCCCCTCTTTACCCTATAAATTCAAAAATATTCCAAAACCTATCGGGGTTAACCTAGATCAGAAGTTCCGCCGCTGCAAGGCTCCGTACCCACCGAAAACCAATCTAGACCCGTTCCGGCACCCTGCCGGAGGGGGGAATCATCTCCGGTGGCCATCTTCATCATCCCGGCGGCCACCACGATGAGGAGGGAGTAGTCCACCCTCGGGGCTGAGGGTTTGTACCAGTAGCTATGTGTTTAATCTCTCTCTCTCTCATGATCTATATCATTGGCTTTGTTAACATAGATGGATCATATGATGTTTCTCCCCTCTATACTCTTGTTGTGATGAATTGAGTCTTTACGCTTTGAAGTTTTGTCTTGTCGGATTGAATATTTAGATATGAGAACACATGATGTATGTCTTGCGGTATGAATACTTGAGGTGACAATGGGGTATCATATTGATTCACCTTATATATGTTATGGCACTCAACTTGTGGATTCCCGAGGTGATATTGGGGTAATCTATGCATAGGGGTTGATGCACGTTTTTATTATCTTTTCTCCGATAGAAAGTTTGGGGTCTCTTTGTAGTTCTTTGTGTGGATTGAGTATTATGAATATGAATTTGCTTTGGAGTTATTTTAGTACGAACTCTAGGATAGATCGAACGGAAAAAAATAGCTTTGTGTTATTTTAGTACGACTCTTGAATAGATCGAACGGAATGAATAGCTTTGAGGTGATTCCGTACTCTAGAAATGATTTCTTTCTTTTGTTCTCCGCTAATAGGAACTCGGGAGTGATTCTTTATTGCACTTTGAGGGATAATCATATGATCCAACTATGCTAGCATTGTTGAGAGGTTGCACTAGTGAAAGTACGAACCATAGGCCTTGTTTTCAAGCATTGCAATACCGTTTTTGTGCTCGTTTACTATTTGCTACCTTGCTGTTTTTATTTATTCAGATTATAAAAATATATTTCTACCATCAATATTTAACTTTTATCACCATCTCTTCGCCAAACTAGTACACCTATACAATTTTCCATTGTATTGGGTGTGTTGGGGACACAAGAGATTTCTTATATTTGGTTGCAGGGTAGTTTGAGAAAGACCATCTTCATCCTACACCTCCCACGGATTGATAAACCTTAGGTCATCCACTTGAGGGAAAATTGGTACTGTCCTACAAAACTCTGCGCTTGGAGGCCCAACACGAGTCTACAAGAATAAAGTTGCGTAGTAGACATCAAGCTCTTTTCTGGCACCGTTGCGGGGGAGGTGAGTGCATGAAGGTATACCTTTAGATCTTGCAATTGAATCTCTTAGTTTCTTGTTTTATCACTAGTTTGGTTCATAAAAGAAAACTACAAAAAAATGGAATTGAGGTGGTCTCATGTTATTCGTCTTTATCATGTATTTCTTAAAAATGGTGGAATGTAAAATTGTGCTCAATTGATGGAAGAAGAATTCAATAAAATGTTTGGCACAGAATCCATGAATGATGAGCATGATTGCAATTTTGCTATTATGAATTCTTTGAATATCCATGATGCTAGAGATATGCAAAGCTATAAGCTTGGGGATGATATGTTTGATGAAGATGATATTTTTATTCCCCCAAGTTTTGATGAGAAAATTTATTATGATGAAAGCATGCCTCCTATTTATGATGATTATATTTATGAAAGTGGATTTGGAGAGATAATGACTTTATTTAGTGACGAATCCACTATTTCGGAAGAGGTTTCAATCGATTATTATGAGAACAAAGCTGCTATCTATGATGATTATGGTGATGACATGTATGCTATAAAGAATAATGATAACCATGAAACTTGTTATCATGATTTTAATTTTCAATCCCATGATAGTTACTTTGCTGAGTTTGCTCGCACTACTATTCATGAGAATAAATTTTCTTATGTGGAGAGTAGTAAAATTTCTATGCTTGTGGGTCATGAAAAGAATTCTTTATGTGATAGTTATATTGTTGAATTCATTCATGATGCTACCGAAAATTATTATGAGGGAGGAACATATGCTTGTAGGAGATGCAATAATATCAAGTTTCCTCTCTATGTGTTGAAAGTTTTGAAGTTATGCTTGTTTTGCCTTCCTATGCTAGTTGATTCTTGTTCGCATAAGTTGTTTGCCCACAAAATCCCTATGCATAGGTAGTGGGTTAGACTTAAATGTGCTAGTCATATCGTTCATGTTGCTCTCTTTGTGTTTCAATTCTTATCTTTTATGCGAGCATCATCGAAATCATCATGCCTAGCTTAAAAGGCATTAAAGTAAAGCGCTTGTTGGGAGACAACCCAACACTTTTACTTACTGTTTTTGTGTGTTCACATGATTATGCTACTACATTGATCATATTTTATTGCTTTTGTTTCAATAAAGTTCCAAGTAAATCCTTTGGGATCATGTTGGGTGAGAGTTGATTTGATCTTGCTGAAAAACAAAAACTTTTGCGCTCACGAAAATAAGTCTCATTTTTAACAGAAGAGTGATTTTGAGTTGATTTTTTTGCATAAGTTTAATATACAAATTGCCAACGTGTTTCAAATCTTTTCATAACTTTTTGAGTAGCAGAAGTACGGTTTGAGTACAGATTACTACAGACTATTCTGTTTTTGACAGATTCTGTTTTCAATGCATAGTTTGCTTGGTTTCTAGTTTCTGTGGCTTATATTGATCAATATAAATTGTGCAAATGATATGCTACAGTAGGCATTGCATGGAAACAATTATGAATCTTGTCTATGACAGTACCCAAGTGAAATGGTTTGCTCTTTATCATAATAACCTATCTCACGAAGTTCCGTTAAGTTGTGTGATTGAAGTTTTCATGTTTTGGGTGAGATATCGATATGAGGAGAATAATGATTGACAAGACCCTAAGCTTGGGGATGCCCAAGGAACCCCAAGGTAATATTCAAGGATGATCCAAGCAACTAAGCTTGGGGATTCCCCGGAAGGCATCCCCTCTTTCGTCTCCAAAATTATCGGTAACCTTACTTGGAGCTATATTTTTATTCGTCACATGATATGAGTTTTACTTGGAGCGTCAATTTATTTTGTTTTGATTTGCTTGCTGTTATTTATAATAATGTTTTGCATCTTTTATTTCAATAAAAATGTCAAGTATAGCCTTTTCCATGCTTATTTTGCAAATCTACATGTTGCTGTTTCAAAACAGAAAGTTTATCGATGTTGCAAAAATTACCTAGAAAAGTAAGAATGTGATAAAATGTTAAAACTTTCTGCAAAATAAGCTCTGATAAATTTTCTAAAGTGTGGTAGAATTTCATAATGTTTGTAGTTGAATAAGTATTGATACTCTTGCATTCTTTACAGACTGTACTATTTTGGCAGATTGTTGTTATGTTGGCATTGTTTACTTGTTTAATGATTCTATTTAGGATAGGAGTATTAAATATGCAGAGGCATTTGGTATGCAATGTTTAATAATAATTTTAGTGATTGGTACAGTAGTGAATGATAAAGCTTTTGCATTGGTTTATACTAACTTATCTCATGAGTTCTTGTTGAGTTTTGTGTGGATGAAGTTTTTAAGATTTAGGGAAACCGTGATATAAAAAGGAATTAAGGAGACACAAAAGCTCAAGCTTGGGGATGCCCAAGGCATCCCAAGATAATATTTCAAGAAGTCTCAAGCATCTAAGCTTGGGGATGCCCCGGTAGGCATCCCACCTTTGTTTACCAACAATTATCGGTTAGTATCGGTTGAGCCTAAGTTTTTGCTTCTTCACATGAGTTGTGCTATTCTTAGAATGTCATGTTATTTTTGTTTTACTTGCTGTTTTAGTAAAATACTTAGATCTGAAAGTTTTTAAATAAAATAGGGTCCTCAAATAGTTGCCATGGAGGCTAAGTAAGCGGCATTAACATCCCGTCAACGAAGCTCTTTTCTTGGGAATTGCTCTTGTGCTTCACTTATATCCTATGAGTAAATTATTGAATAAGTTGAATGTCATGAAGTTGATATTATATCATGCCTAGTGGTAGCTTCACATTGGGTTCAAAAAGTGAAATATTTTGAGGCCTGACAATCACAATTTTGGTCATATAAGCAATTCACGAATAATTAGTATAAGGAAGAGAACTTTCACATGCAGATACACTATCCTGGAAATCTTTTTGTGATTGTGAGCCCCCATCAAAATATTGTATGCCAAAATTGTTGACGTTGGACAAAGAAGACAATGTAATGGTTTATGTTTGTTCATATTCACATAGAAGTTATATTGTCATAGACCCTTCAACATGTGGTGCTTTCCCCCCATCTTTGCTAGCCAAAAATTCCGCACCAAGTAGAGATACTACTTGTGCATCCAAAAACCCTTAAACCCAAATCTTATTTTCAAGATTCCACCAAACCTACCTAAGGATTGAGCAAGATCCTTCATGTAAGTTGTCATCGGTGCAATAAGGCAATAAAAATTGCTTCTAAAAGTGTTAGATCATTTAGTGTAAGAGAAAGTTGAGCGTTGTACAAACTTGTGATGGCAAAGCAATAAAAGCGACGGACTACATAATAAAGGTTGCTATCACAAGGGGCAATATAACATGACATTCTTTTCCACTAAGGGGTTGAGCATACAAACAAATAAGCACATGGCAACTTCCGCTTCCCTCTGCGAAGGGCCTATCTTTTACTTTTCAGTATTTCTTTTTATGCAAAGAGTCAAAGTTATATTCTCTCTATTCCTTTTTATTTTTCTCTTTTGGCAAGTATCATGTGGTGAGGAAAGATCTAGGCACATATGTCTTGTTGAATATGGGTGGCATGAGTTATTATTGTTGACATGACCCTTGAGGTGAATACGTTGGAGCCAAAACAATAAGCCCCTATCTTTCTATGTGTCCGGTTGAAACATTTTGCTCATGTGTATGCGGTGAGTGTTAGCAATCATAGAAGACTATATGATAGTTGAGTATGTGGAGCTCTTAATTAAACTCTGTTGAATAATTTGAATTGCAATTGCTTGGTGACTAAGAATGTCGGTGTACAAAAGTAGGGGTCCCCTTTTTGCACCCCTTTACTTGTGTGCGGGCAGTCGCAGCCCCACGCTCCTGGCCACGCTCGGCGGGGCAGAGGAAGCAAAGGCCCAAGTCGACTAGATCAACGCCAAGATGGAAACACAAAGAGTAGAAGGGCAAGGTGGACTCCCCAGGCAAGGCCCTTGCCGGGGCGGCCTCCACAGCCCCGGTAAGAGCCTTGCCGGGGCAACCTGCCGAGCACCAGCAGGGCTGCCACCCTCGAGCCTGAGAGTTCTGATGCCCTCAACCACATTGGAACCAAGGCTCGGGAGGCGCCTCCATTGTGGCATGCAGATCTTTGTGAAGACCGGAAGCATACAAAATCAGATGAGAATCAGAAGACGATGATCCTCGGCAAGATCCTTGCCGAGGATACCCACGAGACCCCCGGGAAGCCCCTTGCCGGGGACGACCACAACGCCACGGCAAGACCCTTGCCTGGGCCCCGGCAAGACTCTTGCCGAAGACATCCACGGGGCCGCAGCCAGGCCAACATCTGCCAAAGCTCCGCCGCCGTTCCCATGCAGCTGCCAGCCCATCAACTAGGCGAACACCTGTGTGGCGAAGTGCGGCCTCTAGGCCAACTCAGCAAGCACCTGTGTGGTGGCATGCAGATCTTCATGAAGACCCTATCACCATGCCAACTCAACAGCCAGCCAGCCTACGTGGCGCTGCATGCCTTGTTGGCCTGGACACGTGTCGGAGCAAGGCGGAGTGGCGACGGACGGGACAGACCTCGTTACCGCCCCCGATAAAGCAAGTGGACACCTAAGTAGCACATTTAATGCACTTTGTCTTGTAATGACAGGCGATAAGCTTGTGCATTGTATAACTTTCCACCTCCTGTGTGCCACTGTGGCAGCCCCTTTGCCTATAAAAGGAGGCCCGCGGCATACTCGGAGAGGATTTGGATCTTTTGGACGACGCACACACCGTAGCTAGTTCAAAAGCTCAAGAACACTCAAATATACACCAAAGCAGTACTAGGGTATTACGCATCCTCGCGGACCGAACCTGGGTAAACGATCTTTGTGCTGGCTTCTAGACCCGCTCTTTGCACAACCCCGCGCCCGCCAACCGTAGAAGGGATTCCAGTGATCCCATAGGTGTCGTTTTCCCCCGACATCTTTGGCGCGCTAGGTAGGGGAGGCGCCGTTGTGAAAATCCCGTCTAGTTGGCGCAGCGGCTTCAACGTGGTCGTCACTCCAAGGAAGAAGACGACTGAACGAGCGACAAGGTCCTCCTCCTAGGAGCTCAGCTCGGCCTGGTGCTGGTGCCGAGCGGCCTCGTCCTTGGCGGCCTGTCCCTTTGCCGCCTCCTGGGCTTTTTCGACATCGGCCTTCATCAGGATAAGCTCCTGTTCGCGCTCAGCCAGCAGATCTTGAGCAACCTTCAGTTCCTCGTGGGCCTGGCGGAACCAGGCCTGCGTCTCGGGGACGCGCCCCGCGAGGTCTGCCTCCGCCTTGTCCACCGCCGCCATCCTCGACTGTGCCTTGTCCAGGCGGGCACGGTGAAGCGTCTGGAGCTTCTGGAAGTTGGCGCTCATGGCCCGAAGGAGCTAGCAATAATAACGTGCGCTTTGTGCGACAGGTGCCACAGCAAAGTTGTGCATTGGGTATTTGAACATCAAACCACCTTTTTCATACATATATTTGGTCCACATGCAAGTGTGTTTGTGTTTTGACATTTTCCCGCATTTTTTGGCCAAATTAAAAAACAGCAGATGAGTCAGACGCAGCAACCGTTTGCGATCAGGTACGAAACAGACACGGTTCCCTAGGACTACCCGTGTGCCGTGCTCCTGCCCCTGTCACCCACATGATCACAGTACACTGGGCTCCACGAGGCTTCCCCCCTCTAAACGATATCTACTCAATTGCAATCTCGAAAATATCTACCCACGTAGATGGTTTTTCTGTTTGATAGCACATGATTAGTATGTCTGGACCGTGTGCGATGCTTGTTATTCCCGCTGTGCTTTGATACGTCTGCAACGTATCTATAATTTATGAAGTATTCATGCTGTTATTTTATCATTCTTGGATGTTTTACAATCATTTTATAGCAACTTTATGTCATTTTTTGGGGCTAACCTATTGAACCAGTGCCCAGTGCTAGTTGTTGTTTTTTGCTTGTTTTTTACATCACAAGAAATCAATACCAAACGGAGTCCAAATGCAACGAAACTTCACGGAGATTTTTTATGGACCAGAAGACCAACAGTGGGCCAAAGAAGCACCCGGGGGGTTCCCCGAGGGGGGCACAACCCACCAAGGCGTGCCAGGGAGCCCAGGCGCGCCTAGGTGCGTTGTGCCCACCTCAGTGGCCTCCCGCACCCCCTCTTTACCCTATAATTCACAAATATTCCAAAACCTATCGGGTTTAACCTAGATCAGAAGTTCCGCCGCTACAAGGCTCCGTAGCCACCGAAAACCAATCTAGACCTGTTTCGACACCTTGCCGGAGGGGGGAATCATCTCCGGTGGCCATCTTCATCATCCCGGCGGCCACCACGATGAGGAGGGAGTAGTCCACCCTCGGGGCTGAGGGTTTGTACCAGTAGCTATGTGTTCAATCTCTCTCTCTCTCTCATCATCAATATCATGGGCTTTGTTAACATAGATGGATCATATGATGTTTCTCCCCTCTATACTCTTGTTGTGATGAATTGAGTCTTTACGCTTTGAAGTTTTGTCTCGTCAGATTGAATATTCAGATATGAGAACACATGATGTATGTCTTGCGGTATGAATACTTGAGGTGACAATGGGGTATCATATTGATTCACTTGATGTATGTTATTGCACTCAACTTGCGGATTCCCGAGGTGATATTGGGGTAATCTATGCATAGGGGTTGATGCACGTTTTTATTATCTTTTCTCCGATAGAAACTTTGGGGTCTCTTTGTAGTTCTTTGTGTGGATTGAGTTCTATGAATATGAATTTGCTTTGGTGTTACTTTAGTACGAACTCTAGGATAGATCGAACGGAAAAATAGCTTTGTGTTATTTTAGTACGAACTCTTGAATAGATCGAACGGAAAGAATAGCTTTGAGGTGGTTTCGGACTCTACGAACGATTTCTTTCTTTTGTTCTCCGCTAATTGGAACTCGGGAGTGATTCTTTATTGCACTCTGAGGGTTAATCATATGATCCAACTATGTTAGCATTGTTGAGAGGTTGCACTAGTGAAAGTACGGAACCTAGGCCTTGTTTTCAAGCATTGCAATAACGTTTTTGTGCCTGTTTACTATTCGCTACCTTGCTGTTTTTATTTATTCAGATTGTAAAAATATATTTCTACCATCAATATTACACTTTTATCACCATCTCTTCGCCGAACTAGTACACCTATACAATTTGCCATTGTGTTGGGTGTGTTGGGGACACAAGAGATTTCTTGTATTTGGTTGTAGGGTTGTTTGAGAGAGACCATCTTCATCCTACACCTCCCACAGATTGATAAACCTTAGGTCATCCACTTGAGGGAAAATTGCTACTGTCCTACAAAACTCTGCGCTTGGAGGCCCAACACGAGTCTACAAGAATAAAGTTGCGTAGTAGACATCAAGCTCTTTTCTGGCACCGTTGCCAGGGAGGTGAGTGCATGAAGGTATATCTTTAGATCTTGCAATTGAATCTCTTAGTTTCTTGTTTTATCACTAGTTTGGTTCATAAAAGAAAACTAAAAAAATTGAATTGAGGTGGTCTCATGTTATTCGTCTTTATCATGTTTTTCTTGAAAATGATGGAAAGTAAAATTGTGCTCAATTGATGGAAGACGAATTCAATAAAATGTTTGGCACAAAATCCATGAATGATGAGCATGATTGCAATTTTGCTAGTATGAATTCTTTGAATATCCATGATGCTAGTGATATGCAAAGCCATAAGCTTGGGGATGATATGTTTGATGAAGATGATATTTTTATTCCCCCAAGTTTTGATGAGAAAATTTATTATGATGAAAGCATGCCTCCTATTTATGATGATTATATTTATGAAAGTGGATTTGGAGAGGTCATGACTTTATTTAGTGATGAATCCACTATTTCGGAAGAGGTTTCAATTGATTATTATGAGAACAAGGTTGCTATCTATGATTATTATGGTGATGACATGTATTCTATAAAGAATAATGATAACCATGAAACTTTTCATCATGATTTTAATTTTCAATCCCATGATAGTTACTTTGCTGAGTTTGCTCCCACTACTATTCATGAGAATAAAATTTCTTATGTGGAGAGTAGTAAAATTTCTATGCTTGTGGGTCATGAAAAGAATTCTTTATGTGATGGTTATATTATTGAATTCATTTATTATGCAACTGAAAATTATTATGAGGGAGGAACATATGCTTGTAGGAAATGCAATAATATCAAGTTTCCTCTCTATGTGTTGAAAGTTTTGAAGTTATGCTTGTTTTCCTTCCTATGCTAGTTGATTCTTGTTCCCATAAGTTGTTTGCTCACAAAATCCCTATGCATAGGTAGTGGTTTAGACTTAAATGTTCTAGTCCTATGCTTCATGTTGCTCTCTTTGTGTTTCAATTCTTATTTTTTATGCGAGCATCATTGAAATCATGATGCCTAGCTTAAAAGGCATTAAAGTAAATCGCTTGTTGGGAGACAACCCAACACTTTTACTTACTGTTTTTGTGTGTTAACATGATTATGCTACTACATTTATCATATTTTATTGCTTTTGTTTCAATAAAGTTCCAAGTAAATCCTTTGGGATCATGTTGGGTGAAAGTTGATTTGATCTTGCTGAAAAACAGAAACTTTTGCGCTCACGAAAATAAGTCTCATTATTAACAGAAGAGTGATTTTGAGTTGATTATTTTTGCAGAAGTTTAATATACAAATTACCGACGTGCTTCAAATCTTTTCATAACTTTTTGAGTAGCAGAAGTATGGTTTGAGTACGCATTACTACAGACTGTTCTGTTTTTGACAGATTCTGTTTTCAATGCATAGTTTGCTTGTTTTCTAGTTTATATGGCTTATATTGATCAATATAAATTGTGCAAATGATATGCTACAGTATGAATTGCGTGGAAACAATTATGAATATTGTCTATGACAATACCCAAGTGAAATGGTTTGCTCTTTATCATACTAACCTATCTCACGAAGTTCCGTTAAATTGCGTGATTGAAGTTTTCAAGTTTTGGGTGAGATATCGATATGAGGAGAATAATGATTGACAACACCCTAAGCTTGGGGATGCACAAGGCACCCCAAGGTAATATTCAAGTATGATCCAAGCAACTAAGCTTGGGGATGCCCCAGAAGGCATCCTCTCTTTCGTCTACAACATTATCGGTAACCTTACTTGGAGCTATATTTTTATTCATCACATGATATGAGTTTTACTTGGAGCGTCAATTTATTTTGTTACGATTTGCTTGATTTTATTTAGAATAATGTTTTGCATCTTTTATTTCAATAAAATGTGAAGTATAGCCTTTGCCATGCTTATTTTGCAAGTCTACATGTTGCTGTTTCAAAACAGAAAGTTTATCGATGTTGCAAAAATTACCTAGAAAAGTAAGAATGTGATAAAATATTGATTTTTTTTGCAAAATAAGCTCTGATAAATTTACTAAAGTGTGGTAGAATTTCATAATTTTTGGAGTTTAATAAGTATTGATACTCTTGCATTCTTTACAAACTGTACTATTTTGGCAGATTGCTGTTATGTTTGCATTGTTTACTTGTTTAATGATTTTATTTAGGATAGGAGTATTAAATATGCAGAGGAATTTAGTATGCAATGTTTAATAATAATTTTAGTGATTTGGTACAGTAGAGAATGATAAAGCTTTTGCATTGGTTTATACTAACTTATCTCACGAGTTCTTGTTGAGTTTTGTGTGGATGAAGTTTTTAAGATTTAGGGAAACCGTGATATAAAAGGGAATTAAGGAGACACAAAAGCTCAAGCTTGGGGATGCCCAAGGCATCCCAAGATAATATTTCAAGAAGTCTCAAGCATCTAAGCTTGGGGATGCCCCGGTAGGCATCCCACCTTTGTTTACCAACAATTATCGGTTAGTATCGGTTGAGCCTAAGTTTTTGCTTCTTCACATGAGTTGTGCTATTCTTAGAATGTCATGTTATTTTTGTTTTACTTGTGGTTTTAGTAAAATACTTAGATCTGAAAGTTTTTAAATCAAATAGAGTCCTCAAATAGTTGCCAAGGAGGCTAAGTAAGCGGCATTAACATCCCGTCAACGAAGCTCTTTTATTTGGAATTGCTCTTGTGCTCCACTTATATCCTATGAGTAAATTATTGAATAAATTGAATGTCATGAAGTTGATATTATATCATGCCTAGTGGTAGCTTCACATTGGGTTCAGAAAGTGAAATCTTTTGAGGCCTGACAATCACAATTTTGGTCATATAAGCAATTCAAGAATAATTAGTATAAGGAAGAGAACTTTGACATGCAAATACACTGTCCTGGAAATCTTTTGTGATTGTGAGCCCCCATCAAAATATTATATGCCAAAATTGTTGACCTTGGACAAGGAAGACAACGTAATGGTTTATGTTTGTTCATATTCACATAGAAGTTATATTTTCATAGATCCTTCAACATGTGGTGCTTTCCCCCATCTTTGCTAGCCAAAAATTCCACACCAAGTAGAGATACTACTTGTGCATCCAAAAACCCTTAAACCCAAATCTTATTTTCAAGAGTCCACCATACCTACGTAAGGATTGAGCAAGATCCTTCAAGTAAGTTGTCATCGGTGCAATAAGGCAATAAAAATTGCTTCTAAATGTGTTAGATCATTTAGTGTAAGAGAAAATTAAGCGTTGTACAAACTTGTGATGGCAAAGCAATAAAAGCGATGGACTTCATAATAAAGGTTGCTATCATAAGGGGCAATATAACGTGACGTTCTTTTCAACTAAGGGGTTGAGCATACAAACAAATAAGCGCACAACAACCTCCGCTTCCCTCCGCAAACGGCATATCTTTTACTTTTCAGTATTTATTTTTATGCAAAGAGTCAAAGTTATTCTCTCTATTCCTTTTTATTTTTCTCTTTTGGCAAGTATCTTGTGGTGAGGAAAGATCTAGGCACATATGTCTAGTTGAATATGGGTGGCATCAGTTATTATTGTTGACATCACGCTTGAGGTGAATATGTTGGGAGGCAAAACAATAAGCCCCTATCTTTCTATGTGTCCGGTTGAAACGTTTTGCTCATGTGTATGCGGTGAGTGTTAGCAATCATAGAAGACTATATGATAGTTGAGTATGTGGAGTTCTTACTTAAACTCTGTTGAATAAGTTGAATTGCAATTGGTTGGTGACTAAGAATGTTGGTGTACAAAAGTAGGGGTCCCTTTTTTGCACCCCTTTACTTGTGGGCGGGCAGTCACAGCCCCACGCCCCTGGCCACGCTTGGCGGGGCAGAGGAAGCAAAGGCACAAGACGACGAGTTCAACGCCAAGACGGAAACACAAAGAGCAGAAGGGCAAGGTGGACTCCCCCGGCAAGGCCCTTGCCGGGGCAGCCTCCACAGCCCCGGCAAGAACCTTGTCGGGGCGGCCTCGACAGCCCCGGCAAGAGCCTTGTCGGGGCAACCTGCCCAGCACCAGCAGGGCTGCCACCCTCGAGCCTGAGAGTTCCGATGCCCTCAACCACATTGGAACCAAAGATCGGGAGGCACCTCCATGGTGGCATGCAGATCTTTGTGAATACCGGAAGCATACAAAATCAAATGAGAATGAGAAGACGAGGATCCTCGGCAAGATCCTTGCCGAGGATACCCACGAGACCCACAGCAAGCCCCTTACCGGGGACGACCGCAACGCCACGGCAAGACCCTTGCCGGGGCCCCGGCAAGACTCTTGCCGAAGACATCCGCGGGGTCGCAGCCAGGCCCACATCTGCCAAAGCTCCGCCGCCGTTCCCATGCAGCTGCCAGCCCATCAACTAGGCGAACACCTGCATGGCGACGTGTGGCCTCTAGGCCAACTCAGCAAGCACCTGCGTGGTGGCATGCAGATCTTCATGAAGACCCTGCCACCACGCCAACTCAGCAGCCAGCCAGCCTACGTGGCGCTGCATGCCTCGTTGTCCTGGACACGTGCCGGAGCAGGGCAGAGCGACGGCGGACGGGACAGACCTCGTTACCGCCCCTGATAAAGCAAATGGACACCTAAGTAGCAAATTTAATGCACTTTGTCCTGTAATGACAGGCGATAAGCTTGTGCACTGTATAACTTTGCACCTCCTGTGTGCCACTGTGGCAGCCCTTTTGCCTATAAAAGGAGGCCAGTGGCATACTGGGAGAGGATTCAGATATATTGGACGACGCACGCACCGTAGCTAGTTCAAAAGCTCAAGAACACTCAAATATACACCAAAGCAGGACTAGGGTATTACGCATCCTTGCGGCCCGAACCTGGGTAAACGATCTTTGTGCTGGCTTCTAGACCCGGTCTTTGCACAACCCCGCGCCCGCCAACCGTAGAAGGGATTCCAGTGATCCCATAGGTGTCGTTTTCCCTCGACAACTTTGGCGCGAGAGGTAGGGGAGGCGCCGTTGTGAAAATCCGGTCTAGTTGGCGAAGCGGCATCATTGTGGTCGTCACTCCAAGGAAGAAGACGATCGAAAGAGTGACAAGGTCTTCCTCCTGGGAGTCCAGCTCGGCCTGGTGCTGGTGCCGAGCGGCCTCGTCCTTGGCGGCCAGTCCCTTCGCCACCTCCCGGGCTTTTTCGACATCGGCCTTCAGTAGGATAAGCTCCTTTTTGCGCTCAGCCAGCAGATCCTGAGCAACCTTCAGTTCCTCGTGGGCCTGGCGGAACCAGGCCTACATCTCGGTGACGCGCCCCGCGAGGTCTGCCTCTGCCTTGTCCACTGCCGCCAACCTCGACTTTGCCTTGTCCAGGCAGGCACGGTGAAGCGTCTGGAGCTTCTGGAAGTTGGCGCTTATGGCCCGAAGGAGCTGCTTCTTTTGGGAACCGCCGCCACCGGTGCTCGGTTCATCAACAACCTCAAGCCCGGCGGTGGTGTGCACCTCGTCATCGAACACCTGCCTCTCGATGGGTGCCCTGGTGTTGGCCGTCCCTGGGAGGTGGACGAACAGGTCGTCGCTCACCTTCAGGTACTTACCCAGGCCAGATGCAGCGGAGGAGGAAGGTTGGTTGTCAACCACCCCCTCCCCGGCAGGCCCTGTGTCGGCCTCCTCGGCAGCGGCCCTGCCGGCCTCCCCGGCAGGCCCCTTGGCGGCCTCTTCGGCGGCAGTCTTGGCGGCCTCGGCCTCGGCGTCCCTGGCGACCTCCTTGATGATGGTATCGATGTTCTCCTGGTCCGCCGAGGAAGCGCCTAGATGCCAAGAAGGAGAATGAGGCAGGGCCAAATCAAAGTTCAAAAGAGTTCAAAAGAAGAAGAAGAAAGAACAGGGACGGGAAGCAAGCAAACTTACCAGCACCGGGCTGGGAAGTGGCACCCTCCCCGCCAACGTTGTTGCCGGGGTGGAACCACCAGCACCCAAGTTCGTCTCCTCCTCCTCCATAGGCGTGGGCTCAGCGGTGGATGCCCTTGCCGGGGACGCCCCTCGGGACGGTGTAGTCGAGAGGGGCGGCATGTTGGGGGTGGCCCTCGGCGGCTTCTCCTGCTACCGTTCTTCTCCTACAAACCCGGCAAGATCAGCATCAAGGATTCACACCCCACAGTTCATCAATGGAAGAGTGAGTGGTGGACTCATGCTGGGGGCTGAAGCGGGGGCTGCGTCGGGGGCTGCTGTCCGGGCTGCTCTCCACCACCAGCGGCGTACTCGAAGTACCCGCCAGGGGCCTGTCGCCCGTCGAGGCCTTGGCCCTCTTCGCCACCCTCTGCACCAGTGTCTCCGTGTCCCTGAGAAGACAACATCAAATCAAAGAAAGATGATACATGAGTAAAGTCGGGAGATAATGTGGGGGGGCAAGATACTTACTCTTCCTCCACCTCCTCCTCCACTGGCTTCCTCTTCCTCCTTGGGCTGAGAGACCCAAAGATGACCTCCATGTCAACATCTGCGGGAGGAGGGGAAGAGGATGGAGTCCGGCGATGCTTGGACGAAGAAGAGGCAGTCGCTTTCTTCTTTGCCACCGCGGCCTTCACCACCTTCTTCGCTGTCGCGGCCCTCGTCTGGCGCAGGGACTGCTCCTAGACCTGTTGCCGTGGCATGGCCCTGCCGGGCCGAACTGGTTCGCCGGAGCCAGCCCCGCGCAGGACGCGTCTCCTCCATGGGGCCGGAGGGTCGTCGGCCTCGGCCTCCCCCTCGGTCGACTCTTCGACCACATCTTTGACAAGAGGAGCCCCGGCACCGACACTGCTGGCCTCCCCAGCAGACTCCACCCATCCGGCAAGCTCCTTGTCCTCCGTGGCCGCGCCGGCCTTGTCCTCCACGGCGCAAATGCTACCGGCCTCCCAGGCAAGCTCCACCTCCGCTGCCCTGGCGGCAATATAATCCAGCTCCTCTTGGGTGGTATCCCGGATAAGCGCTGGCTCATCACGGACGTACTTCTACGACAAGCTATCAAAAAAGTCCTGCACCTGCTCTGCTTCCGGCTCGACCCAGCTCGGGTCAAGTCCGTGTGCATTGAAGTCCGGCATCATAGCAATGATGTCGGTCTGGCGAGAATTGTTGCTCAGCGGGACCACTCCCGCCGGCAACCCAAAAAAGGGCCCCTTGACGGCCTTGCTGGCCTTCTAGGCCTTGCTGGTCCTCTCAGCCCTGCCGTCGCGGTCCTCGTCAAGCTGGAAGAGCCTCTGGCAAAAGTGGGCATACCCCATCACCGTGAAGTCGTGGTTCAAGCCAGGGCGGAGCCTCATGATGTCAGCCGCGTTCCTGTAATCCCAGGCCGACGTCCCCTTGTTATGCAATGGGGCGATCCGGCGGCGGATGAAATCGGCCCCGATCATTTCAAGGGTGAACCCGGCCACGGTTAGGCGATGGATCCTGGTGGTGGCGACCGTGAGCTTCTTATCGTTGGCATCGACGTCGCCCCAGTCATCTCTATGGACCGGCGGCACCTGATGAACCCGACAGAACTCCTGCGGATCTTCCTCTTTAATCCAGCACCATTGGCCCCGCCACTCTTCCCACCTCTCCTTCTGGGCGCCCTCCGGGTACGTACCTTTCTCTTGGCTCCTTGGATCCAGGCGACACAGCCAGAGATGGCGCCTCCTTTCTGGATACGAGGGTAAAAATAGTGGCGGAAGAGTGCCGTGCTGGGATGCACTCCGGCAAAGCCCTCACAGAGATGGGCAAAAATGGCCATGCACGCCGCCACATTTGGGGTGAAATCCAGAAGGTGGCAGCCGTAGGTGTGCATGATGTCATTGAAGAAATCGGAGAAGGGGGGGCAGAGACCGCAGGAGAAGTAGTCAACAAAGAAAGGATACCGATTCGGGCCGGCCTCAGCGAAATCAGCGGGGATGATGTGCGTGGCCGGATGCCCCGTCGTCTTTGCCCCCCACAGGGGCTTGAAGTAGTCCCTGAGATGGACGGCATCAACCGTAGAGGGGAAGTAGGCGTGCTGCGTCCGAAGCGCCGCCAACTCGCTCTCCGGCGCCTCCTTCTCCCCGGCATCCTTGGCCGCTCCCTTGCCCCTACTGGTTTTGGGCGCCATGGCAGCTGGAGGGGGGCGAAGAATCAAGAGCAATGGGGGCGGCGGGGGTGAACAGAGGCAAGAGAGTTTCTTGCTTTGAGGAAGGAGAGAGGAACGTCGGTTCCGAGATTGAAGAGACACGGAGGGTAAATGAGCAGCGCGCTTGCAGTTTCCCCTTTTATTTTTGGGGAAGGCGCGGGCCGCCTCTTTACCATTTACTGCGATGTGACGCATGAGGGCAGCAACCGCCCCACGCATGACCGCCACGTCACGCCTGACCCCCACATCGCGTATTCAACGCGGGTCGTGAGCAAGCGCAGCAGGTGAGGGAGTTTCTGCGGTAAAAACTCCATCGCACACGCGCCTGCACACCGTTCTGGGCCTGGCCGCGCTTATATGTGGCCCAGGCCCGGGGGCTCCTCTCGGTGTACAAAAGTAGGGGTCCCCTTTTTTGCACCCTTTTACTTGTGCATGGGCAGTTGCAGCCCCACGCCCCTGGCCACGCTTGGCGGGGCAGAGGAAGCAAAGGCACAAGATGACTAGATCAACGCCAAGACGGAAACACAAAGAGCAGAAGGGCGAGGTGGACTCCCCTGGCAAGGGCCTTGCCGGGGCAACCTGCCCAGCACCAGCAGGGCTGCCACTCTCGAGCCTGAGAGTTCCGATGCCCTCAACCACATTGGAACCAAAGCTCGAGAGGCGCCTCCATGGTGGCATGTAGATCTTTGTGAAGACTGGAAGCATACAAAATCAGATGAGAATCAGAAGGCGACGATCCTCGGCAAGATCCTTGCCGAGGATACCCACGAGACCCCCGGCAAGCCCCTTGCCGGGGATGACTACAACGCCACGGCAAGACCCTTGCCGGGTGATGTCTACTATGCAACCTTCTTCTTGTAGACATTGTAGGGCCTCCATGTGTAGAGGTTTGTAGGACAGTAGCAAATTTCCCTCAAGTGGATGACCTAAGGTTTGTCAATCCATGGGAGGCGTAGGATGAAGATGGTCTCTCTCAAGCAACCCTGCAACCAAATAACAAAGAGTCTCTTGTGTCCCCAACACACCCAATACAATGGTAAATTGTGTAGGTGCACTAGTTCGGTGAAGAGATGGTGATACAAGTGCAATATGGATGGTAGATATAGGTTTTTGTAATCTAAAAATATAAAAACAGCAAGGTAACAAGTAATAGAAGTGAGCGCAAACGGTATTGCAATGCTAGGAAACAAGGCCTAGGGTTCATACTTTCACTAGCACAAGTTCTCTCAACAATAATAACATAATTGGTTCATATAACTATCCCTCAACATGCAACAAAGAGTCACTCCAAAGTCACTAACAGCGGAGAACAAACGAAGAGATTATGGTAGGGTACGAAACCACCTCAAAGTTATTCTTTCTGATCGATCTATTCAAGAGTCCGTAGTAAAATAACACGAAGCTATTCTTTCCGTTCGATCTATCATAGAGTTCGTACTAGAATAACACCTTAAGACACAAATCTCTAAACTCTAATGTCACCTAATGTCACCTCAAGTATCCGTGGGTATGATTATACGATATGCATCACACAATCTCAGATTCATCTATTCGACCGACACAAAGAACTTCAAAGAGTGCCCCAAAGTTTCTACCGGAGAGTCAAGAAGAAAACGTGTGCCAACCCCTATGCATAAGTTCACAAAGTCACGGAACCCGCAAGTTGATCACCAAAACAGACATCAAGTGAATCAATAGAATACCCCATTGTCACCACGGGTATCCCACACAAGACATACATCAAGTGTTCTCAAATCCTTAAAGACTCAATCCGATAAGATAACTTCAAAGCGAAAACTCAATCCCCGAGGGTGAACTACTCCCTCCTTGTCACGGAGAGCACCGGGATGATGAAGATGGCCACCGGAGAGGGATTCCCCCCTCCGGCAGGGTGTTGGAACGGGTCTAGATTGGTTTTCGGTGGCTACAGAGGCTTGCGGCGACGGAACTCCCGATCTAGGTTATGTTCTTGGGGTTTCTATATATAAGAGGTTTTGGCGTCGGGAACAAGTCAGGGGGGTCTCCGAGGCGGCCACGAGGTAGGGGGCGCGCCCAGGGGGTAGGGCGCGCCCCCACCCTCGTGGGTGCCACGGGACTCTACTGGCCCATCTCCGATACTCCGTGGGCTTCTTCTGGTCCAAAAATAATCTCCGTGAAGTTTGAGGTCAATTGGACCCCGTTTGGTTTTCCTTGTCTGCAATACTCAAAAACAAGGAAAATACAGAAACTGGCACTGGGCTCTAGGTTAATAGGTTAGTCGCAAAAATCATATAAAGTAGCATATACATGCATATAAAACACCCTAGATGGATAATATAATAGCATGGAACAATAAAAAATTATAGATACGTTGGAGACGTATCAAGCATCTCCAAGCTTAATTCCTTCTCGTCCTCGAGTAGGTAAATTATAAAAATAGAATTTTTGATGTGGAATGCTACCTAGCATATTAATCAATGTAATTTTCTTTATTGTGGCAAGAATATTCAGATCCATAAGATTCAAAACAAAAGTTTAATATTGACATGAAAACAATAATACTTCAATCATACTAACAAAGCAATCATGTCTTCTCAAAATAACATGGCCAAAGAAAGTTATCCCTACAAAATCATATAGTCTGGCTATGCTCTATCTTCATCACACAAAATATTTAAGTCATTCACAACCCCGATGACAAGCCAAGCAATTGTTTCATACTTTTGATGTTCACAAACTTTTTCAATCTTCACGCAATACATGAGCTTGAGCCATGGACACAGAACTATAAGTGGAATAGAATGGTGGTTGTGGAGAAGAGAAAAAGGAGTAGATAGTCTCACATCAACTAAGTGTATCAACGGGCTATGGAGATGCCCATCAATAGATATCAATGTGAGTGAGTAGGGATTGCCATGCAACGGATGCACTAGAGCTATAAGTGTATGAAAGCTCAACAAAAGAAACTAAGTGGGTGTGCATCCAACTTGCTTGCTCATGAAGACCTAGGGTAATTTTAGGAAGCCCATCATTGGAATATACAGGCCAAGTTCTATAATGAAAGATTCCCACTAGTATATGAAAGTGACAACATAGGAGAATCTCTATCATGAAGATCATGGTGCTACTTAGAAACACAAATGTGGTAAAAGGATAGTAGCATTGCCCCTTCTCTCTTTTTCTCTCATTTTGTTTTGTTTTTTTGGCCCTTCTCTTCTTTTTATGGCCTCTGTTTCTCTTTTTTTTTTATTTTTCGTCCGGAGTCTCATCCCGACTTGTGGGGGAATCATAGTCTCCATCATCGTTTCCTCACATGGGACAATGCTCTAATAATGATGACCATCATACTTTCATTTACTTACAACTCAAGAATTACAACTCAATACTTGGAAAAAAATATGACTCTATGTGAATGCCTCCGGCGGTGTACCGGGATATGCAATGAATCAAGAGTGACATGTATGGAAGAATTATAAAGGTGGCTTTGCCACAAATACGATGTCAACTACATGATCATGCAAAGCAATATGACAATGATGAAACATGTCATAATAAACGGAACGGTGGTAAGTTGCATGGCAATATATCTCGGAATGGCTATGGAAATGCCATAATAGGTAGGTATGGTGGCTGTTTTGAGGAAGGTATATGGTGGGTGTATGGTACCGACGAAAGTTGCGCGGCACAAGAGAGGCTATCAATGGTGGAATGGTGAGAGTGCGTATAATCCATGGACTCAGCATTAGTCATAAAGAACTCACATACTTATTGCAAAAATCTATTAGTTATCGAAACAAAGTACTACGCGCATGCTCCTAGGGGGATAGATTGGTAGGAAAAGACATCGCTCATCCCTGACCGCCACTCATAAGGAAGATAATAAATGAATAAATCATGCTCCGACTTCATCACATAACGGTTTACCATACGTGCATGCTACGGGAATCACCAACTTTAACACAAGTATCTCTCAAATTCACAAATACTCAATTAGCATGACTCTAATATCACCATCTTCATATCTCAAAACAATCATAAGGAATCAAACTTCTCATAGTATTCAATGCACTCTATATGGAAGTTTTTATTATATCCCTCTTTGATGCCCATCATATTAGGACTAAATTCATAACCAAAGAAAATTAGCATGCTGTTTAAGACTCTCAAAATAATATAAGTGAAACATGAGAGTTCATCTATTTCTTCAAAATAAAACCACCGCCGTGCTCTAAAAGGATATAAGTGAAGCACTAGAGCAAATGACAAACTACTCCGAAAGATATAAGTGAAGATCAATGAGTAGTTGAATAATTATGTAACTATGTGAAGACTCTGTAACATTTAAGAATTTCATATCTTGGTATTTTATTCAAACAGCAAGCAAAACAAAAGAAAATAAAATGACGCTCCAAGCAAAACACGTATCATGTGGTGAATAAAAATATAGCTCCAAGTAAGTTACCGATGAACGAAGATGAAAGAGGGGATGCCATCTAGGGCATCCCCAAGATTAGGCTCTTGGTTTTACTTGAATATTACCTTGGGGTACCTTGGGCATCCCCAATCTTAGGCTGTTGCCACTCTTTATTCCATAGTCCATCGAATCTTTACTCAAAACTTGAAAACTTCACAACACAAAACTCAACAGAAAACTCGTAAGCTCCGTTAGTATAAGAAAATAAATCACCACTTATGTACTGTTGTGAACTCATTCTAAATTCATATTGGTGTTAAACCTACTGTATTCCAACTTCTCTATGGTTTATACCTTCCGATACTACTCATAGATTCATCAAAATAAGCAAACAACACATAGAAAACAGAATCTGTCAAAAACAGAACAGTATGTAGTAATCTGTATCATTTGAATACTTCTGTAATCCAAAAATTCTGAAATAAATTGATGGACATGAGGAATTTGTCTATTAATCTTCCTCAAAAAGAATCAACCTAATATCACTCTCCACTAAAAAATGGCAGCTAATATCGTGAGCGCTAAAGTTTCTGTTTTTTACAGCAAGATCGCAAAGACTTCACCCAAGTCTTCCCAAAGGTTCTACTTGGCACAAACACTAATTAAGATATAAAACCACATCTAAGAATTATTTATTACTAAACAGAAGCAAAAGCAAAGGACAAAAATAAAATTGGGTTGCCTCCCAACAAGCGCTAACATTTAACGCCCCTAGCTAGGAATGATGATTTCAATGATGCTCACATAATAGATTAGAATTAAAACATAAAGAGAGCATCATGAAGAATATGACTGGCACATTTAAGTCTAACCCAATTCCTATGCATAGGGATTTTGTGAGCAAACAACTTATGGTAACAATAATCAACTAGCATAGGAAGGCAAAACAAGCATAACTTCAAAACTTTAAGCACATAGAGAGGAAACTTGATATTATTGCAATTCCTACAAGCATATGTTCCTCCCTCATAATAATTTTCAGTAGCATCATGAATGAATTCAACAATATAACTATCACATAAAGCATTCTTTTCATGATCTACAAGCATCGAATTTTTATTACTCTCCACATAAGCAAATTTGTTCTCATGAATAATAGTGGGAGTGTCATAAGAAACTCGGATACTATAAATTGTTTCCACATTAAAAGGGTAATGTTCAGAAAAAGGGTAATCATAATCATGACAAGTTTTATAAATATAATCATCACTACTTTTTATAGCATAAGTGTCATCACAATAATCATCATAAGTAGCAACTTTGTTCTCATCATAATCGATTGAAACCTCTTCCAAGATAGTGGAATCATTACTAAATAAAGTCATGACCTCTCCAAATCCACTTTTATAATTATTACAATAAGATTCAACACCCTCCAAAATAGTGGGATCATTACTTCCTAAAGTTGACACTCTTCCAAACTCACTTTCATCAATATAATCATCATAAGTACGAGGCATGGTATCATCATAATAAATTTGCTCATCAAAACTTGGGAGGCTAAAAATATCATCTTCATTATACATAGCATCCCCAAGCTTGGGACAAACATTAATTGCAGCAAATATATTCTCAAACATGTCATTCTCATCAAACATAGCATCCCCAAGATTGGGCCTTTTCCTATCATAAGCATAATCACTCTCATCATTAATAATATGGATAGCACCAATAGTATAGCAATTATCATCATCACTATGAGTAATAGGAGTAACATCATTTGGGAGGGATACCTTTCTACCTTTGCTTCTTCGTCTTTTCTTTTTCTTCTTCACATCATGTGTGGGTTTAACCCTCTTTTTTGAGCTCCTTGTTAATGAGATTGGTTGAATAGAAAGCTCCTCCTCGTTACCTGATTCATCATAAGAAATAATAGGAGGATATTGGGAAGTCTCTTCCCTTTCATTAGTATTCTCTTCATCTTTTATTTGTTTTCTTTTCTTTATGTAATTGGCAATATAAGGATTTTCAATGCAATTCAGTGCACAATACGTATAAATTTCCTCTAGATCAAAATCAAGAACTTTATAGAGGACAAATTCTGGAAGATCCTTAGTTATACGTTTCATTTCTTCATAACCCACAAGCAAACTAAGTTCATTATGATGTGCAAGGGAAATCAAGTCATCACAATTTTTGGACACGATATGATCATGAAACAATTTGCATTGGGGATTTAAATGATCACGTTCATTGCAAAGTTCACAAGGATGGCAAAGAAATTTTAAATTTTCAGCACAAGCATCTAGCCTCTCTTGCAACCATTTAGTTTCTAAATACTTATGCCTCTTGCAAAATCTATCTTCCCTATTTGGTGTGTACTTGCAAACTCTATGCACTCCACAAAAATTTACATGCTTATAAGAGACATTTTCATCATGAGTAGTGCAATCATCATTAGTACTATGGATATTCAAAGAGTTCATACTAACAACATTGCAATCATGATCATCATTCAAAGATTTAGTGCCAAACATTCTAATGCATTCTTCCTCTAGCAATTGAGCACAATTATCGGAATCCTTATTTTCATGAAAGATATTAAAAAGATGAAGCATATGAGGCACCCTCAATTCCATTTTTTGTAGTTTTCTTTTATAAAATAAACTAGTGATAAAACAAGGAACTAATAGATTCGATTGCAAGATCTAAAGATATACCTTCAAGCACTCACCTCCCCGGCAACGGTGCCACAAACTGCTTGATGTCTACTACGCAACCTTCTTCTTGTAGACGTTGTTGGGCCTCCAAGTGCAGGGGTTTGTAGGACAGTAGCAAATTTCCCTCAAGTGGATGACCTAAGGTTTATCAATGCGTGGGAGGCGTAGGATGAAGATGGTCTCTCTCAAGCAACCCTACAACCAAATAACAAAGAGTATCTTGTGTCCCCAACACACCCAATACAATGGTAAATTGTATAGGTGCACTAGTTCGGCGAAGAGATGGTGATACAAGTGCAATATGGATGGTAGATATGGGTTTTTGTAATCTGAAAATATAAAAACAGCAAGGTAACAAGTAATAAAAGTGAGCGTAAACGGTATTGCAATGCTAGGAAACAAGGTCTAGGGTTCATACTTTCACTAGTGCAAGTTCTCTCAACAATAATAACATAATTGGTTCACATAACTATCACTCAACATGCAACAAAGAGTCACTCCAAACTTACTAATAGCGGAGAACAAACAAAGAGATTATGGTAGGGTAAGAAACCACCTCAAAGTTATTCTTTCCGATCGATCTATTCAAGAGTCCGTAGTAAAATAACACGAAGCTATTCTTTCCGTTTGATCTATCATAGAGTTCGTACTAGAATAACACTGTCGGTGTACAAAAGTAGGGGCACACCTTTGTACCCCTTTACTTGTGCACGGGCACTCGGAGCCGCGCGCCACGGCCACACTAAGCAGGGCAGAGGAGGGGGGCTGGAGAGAAGCCAAAGCCCAAGACAACGCCGAGGCCAAGAACACAAAGGAGCAGAGGGACGGAGCAGGTTCCCCCGGCAAGATCCTTGCTGGGGCAGCTCGCCCACACCAACGGACTGAGCCGCCCTTGAGCCCACAGGTTCCAACCCAACCAACTACGCTGGGACCAGGACTCGAGAGGCACCTCCGTGGTGGCATGCAGATCTTTGTCAAGATCATAAATACACAAGATCAGATGAGGACCAGAAGACGGCGACCCTCGGCGAGATCCTTGCCGAGGAAAGCCACAAGACCCCTGGCAAAATCCTTGCCGGGGACGACTGCGTGCCACGGGAAGACCCTTGCCGGGCCCCCGGCAAGGCCCTTGCCGAGGATATCAGCAGTGCCACTGCCAGGCCCGCACCAGCCAAGTTTCTACCGCCGTTCGCATGCAGCTGCTAGCCCGACCAGTTGGGCTGGCACCTGCGTGGCAACATGCAGCTTCCAGACCAGATCAGCAAGTGCCTGTGTGGCGGCATGCAGATCTTCGTGAAGACCCAACCACCGCGCCACCTCAGCTGCTTGCCTACCTATGTGGCGCCGCATGCGTCGCTAGCCAGGGCGCGTGTCGAAGTGAAGAGGAGCGGCGACGAACGGGATGGGCCTCGCTCCCCGTCCCCGATAAAGCTAGGGGACACCTAAGCGACGCATTAAATGCGTCTTGTCCTGTAATACGAGCGATAAGCTCGCAGCACTATAGGCCTTTCCACCTCCTGTGTGCCACTGTGGCTGCCGCTTTCGACTATAAAAGGAGGCCCATGGCATACTGGAGAGGGATTCGGCTCTTTTGAACTACGCAACCACCATAGCTAGTTCGAGAGCTCAAGAACTCTCTCAAATACACACCAAAGCAGGACTAGGGTTTTACACATCCTCGCGGCCCGAACCTGGGTAAACGATCCTTGTGCTGACTGTTAATCTTGCTCTTCTCACAACCCTGCGCCCCAGCAACCGTAGTAGGGATTTTTGTGATCCCATAGGTGTCGTTTCCCACTGACATCTTTGGCACACCAGGTAGGGGGCGCAATTGTGAGAATCTGGTCTAGCAGTTAGCCTAGCATGTTCGGCATCGCCATGGCCTCTAAGGAAGAAGACGACTAGGAGAAAACTGCGCCGCCTGCAAGCGCGAAGGACGCATCGTGGCAACAGAAAAGCTAAGTCATCCAGAGCCTTGAGCTATTTCCTTTTATACATAAGGTTATCGTCCTCGGAGATTCCACCTATGTATGGAAAACCTGCACGCAAAGGGGCCCTCCGGCAATTGGCAACACCCTTGTTCTGTTTCGAGTCCGCTCAACAGCTCAAGCGGTCGCGTCGAGAGTGGCAGGGTAGCCTTCCACAGCCTGGCAACGCTCTTGATTTTGACTCGAGTCAAGCTCGACAGTTCGAGCGGCCGCGTCAGGGGCAGTGAGGTGGTTTGCCTGGCAGCAAGCACACCCGGCAGGCCAATGAGGATCCATCCTCAAGACGCTGCCCTGGGTTTACGCGCCGGCAAGCCTACCCAGTTAACGTAGGGTGGACATACAAAGGAAAATCGAACAGGAAAATAACATGCATAATATCAAAGTGCTACTGTCACGCCCAAGATGCGACCCTATCCTAAAGGAACACGTAGGTCCCACCAAGGATAGAAGCGCATCTTGAAGACGCTTTTGCAAGGTGGATATCATTACATCAACATTACATAATATTTGGGGATACATACAAGGCATACAAATGCCGCAAGAATACATCAATACATCATACAAGAGATCAACATCCAACTACGGATGAAACATAAACAGAAACTCAAACGACATCCACCCTGCTAGCCCAGGCTGCCGACCTGGAACCTATCCCCTGATCGAAGAAGAAGCAGAAGAGGAACTCCAAACAAGCGAACATCGCTCTCGCGTCATGATCATCGCATAACCTGAACCTGCAACTGGTGGTGTAGTAATCTGTGAGCCACGGGGACTCAGCAATCCCATTACCATGGGTATCAAGACTAGCAAAGCTTAAAGGGAAAGGAAGGGGTAAAGGTGGTGAGGTTGCAGCAGCGACTAAGCATGATATGGTGGCTAACTTACGCAACTGAGAGCGAGAAGAGAAGCAAAGGAACGGTCGCGAGAGTAACAATGATCAAGAAGTGATCCTGAACTCCTACTTACGTCAAACATAACCCAGAAACCGTGTTCACTTCCCGGACTCCGCCGAGAAGAGACCATCACGGCTACACACACGGTTGATGCGTTTTAATTAAGGTCAAGCGTCAAGTTATCTACAACCGGATATTAACAAATTCCCATCTACCACATAACCGCGGGCACGGCTTCCGAAAGATAATACCCTGCAGGGGTGTCCCAACTTAGCCCATGATAAGCTCTCACGGTCAACGAAGGATATTCCTTCTCCCGGGAAGACCCGATCAGTCTCGGAATCCCGGTTACAAGACATTTCGACAATGGTAAAACAAAACCAGCAAAGCCGCCCGATGCGCCGACATCCCGATAGGAGCTGCACATATCTCGTTCTCAGGGCAACACCGGATAAGTCAAGCTACGAGTAAAACCAGACCTCGAGTTTCCCCGAGGTGGCCCCGCAGGCTGCTCGGTTCGGACCAACACTTAGACAAGCATTGGCCCGGGGGGGGGTAAATAAGATGACCCTCGAGAGAGCGACTCCCTAGGGAAAAGAAAATAGGCTGAGCAAATGGTAAAACCAAGGTTGGGCCTTGCTGGAAGAGTTTTATTCAAGGCGAACTGTCAAGGGGGTCCCATAAATCACCCAACCGTGTAAGGAACGCAAAAACCGGGAACATAACACCGGTATGACGGAAACTAGGGCGGCAAGAGTGGAACAAAACACCAGGCATAAGGCCGAGCCTTCCACCCTTTACCAAATATATAGATGCATTAATAATATAAGAGATATTGTGATATCCCAACATAAACATAATCCAACATGGAGCAATCTTCATCTTCACCTGCAGCTAGCAACGCTATAAGAGGGGCTGAGCAAGGCTGAGCAAAGCGGTAACATAGCCAAACAACGGTTTGCTAGGAAGGGTGACAAAGGTTAGAGGTTCAGGGCAATTTGGGAGGCTTGAGGAGCAAGTGAATAGGTAGCGCAGCAAAGCGATAGAACGGAGCAACTAGCATAGCAATGATAGTAATGAGATCCAAGGTGACGGTCATCTTGCCTGAAATCCCGCTAGGAAGAAGAACGAGTCCATGAAGAAGATGAAGCCACGAAGACGAACGAATCCTCACGAACGCAACGACACGGGAACTATCGAGAAGAAGCACACAACAAGGTAAACACACCACACAAGAACAAGGCATGATGCTCAACCAAGTATGATGCATGACAAGGCTATATGAAGCTACTCATGACAAGAGATGATGCATACAAGAACAACACATCAAGGCAAGTTTAAATGAGGCCGGAAACAGCATATAACAATTCCGGTAAGTCCTCATATGCAAATTTCGAAATTGGTCCAGAACTGTAAACACCTTATGTTCAAGTAGTTAAGCAGCAAGTTAAGATGCACCATGATGATCTACACGAAATTCTAGTCAAGTTACATATAAAGTTCATTAGATTCGGAGCTACGGCCTAGAAGATATGAGCAAAACAAGTTAAACATGGCATTGATGCAAAATGCACACAACCATCAAGCAAACATCCTCAAAACAAGAATACAACATGATAATATAAGACTACATGCAAAACTAAGCAAGTTTCATATAGAGCATGCTCGAAACGGAGCAACGGTGCAACACATACACTCCAAACAAGACATAGCAACAATCTGACCAAAACAGCAACTAGGCATATGGCAAACATCAAAACAATATGCTACAGCAACTCAACATGAAAACAAAAGGCATGGACATGATGTACAGGTAAAGCAAAACAAAACATGAACACTGAGCTATCTCCAAAAATCAATAGAACATGCTCAAAAGGACATGGCAAGATTGCAAATAATAACAGGTTCACAGACTTAGCAGAAATACTGGACATGGCAGAAATAACATCAGCTAGCAATGTTCAGAGCACGATATCAACATGCTACAGGGACTTAACATAGCAAAGAAAGGCATGGAATGAATCTACTCAAAGCATATGACAAAAGTCCCTTACTAACCATAAGTCAAAAAGGGCCAGAAGATATGATGGCAAGCATGTAAACATAGCAAGTTTCGTTATCAGGTTTCAGACTTAGCAGAAAACAGAGCATGGCAGAAATAATAATATGTAGGCCTCTTTGTGAGCTTGATGCACTCACTACAGAGCAATGCATGACAAAAAAAGCATACCTACAGCAAGATGGCATGTTTATGAAGCTAACCATGGCATGAACAATAGCATAGCATGTATGGATCAACTACAATAAGCTTGGCAAAATTGCATATCATGTTAAGAATCTGCCAGAAATATTTTATAGCAAAAGTAGAGCAAGATTGAGTCATGCTATGGCACTCCATAATTGCAAACAAGGACAGGAATGGATCAATTACAACTATAGCTACAAAACATCCTTACTAAACATCTCGAAAATATGCATGGAACCCTCGGTAGCATCAAGTTTACATGGCCACAAAATTACAGCAGACAAAGACTTGGAGAAATCACAAAGTCCCTGGAATCAGAAATATTACGGGGCCTACTTTGCATGCTTGTGCTAGTCACCACAGAGATCACAAAAATACATGGACTACAGAAATGGAAAGATGGCATGGCATACTTCAAAACACATGTAGAGCTCATGCTCAAAAGATGCACAGATTAAAAGATACAAAAATGACAAATCTCCAAGTTCTGATAAGAACCAGAGATTAACAACAACTAGCCCTCTTCCAACGAATATTTGGGCATCAAGATGACCTCTAATGAAAATTGTGCAAATGAACAAAATGAAGAGCATCACGAGACGAACAATTTGACATATTACACGCGCGAATCGGAGCTAAATGCATGAATTTACACACAGTTGAACATGGCATGATAATGACATCAGAGAAAGACTTGGGAAAAATTCGACCTCGAGGGGGGATGAAGTCAACGCGAACTGGATCGGGACTCGGCGCTGGGATCGAGGCGGGGCCGCGGGGAGACGGCGAAGGAGGAGGCAAGGCGGCGGTCCGGCGAGGGAAGGAGCCGGCGACGGAGGTCGGAGGGAGGAGTTGCGGCGGCGGGGCCCACGGGGCACGCCGG
This sequence comes from Triticum aestivum, assembly GCF_018294505.1. NCBI lineage: Eukaryota > Viridiplantae > Streptophyta > Magnoliopsida > Poales > Poaceae > Triticum > Triticum aestivum. The sequence continues at coordinate 145,523,858 of NC_057805.1, forward strand.
CGGGGCGGGGCGCCGGCGGCTGGAGGCTGCGGGGAGCGCCGGGCGGCGGCGCGCCATGGCCGGGCGGCGAGGCCACGACGGCGGCGGGACGCCCAGGCGGCGGCGGGAGCTCAGGGCGGCGACGGGAGGCACGGGGCGGCGCGAGCCCGCGGCGACCGGCGGCGGGGTCGAAGCGGACGAGCGGCGGGGCTCGGGCGGGCACGGCCCAGATGCGGCCCGGGGCGGGCCGGCCTCGGGCCCCGGCGGGCCGCGGCGGCGGGAGGAGAGAGGAAGCGCGGGGAGCTGACGTGTCGCCTCCGGATTGGCTGGGAGCGGCGGCGGACGGCGTCCGGCGGCGGGCGGACATGTCCGGTGCGGCGCGAGGGGAGCGGAGCTAGGGTTAGGGTGGAATTCATCCGCGAATCTCGGGGGAGGGGGTGTTTATATAGGTAGAGGGAGCTAGGAGAGTCCAAACGAGGTGCGGTTTTCGCCCACGCGATCGTGATCGAACGACCGAGAGCATGGCAGGGACTTAGAGGGGTTTTGGGGCTGTTTGAAGGGGGGTTTGCTACAATACCAAAACGGACTTTGCGGATGCCCGGTTAACCGTTGGAGTACCAAACGACCTCCAAATGGAACGAAACTTGACCGGTGGTCTACCGGTGGTATACCAAGGCCACTTGACAAGCCTCGGCCCATTCCGAGAAGGTTTGACACCCGCACACGAGAAGAAGACAAAAGGGGCCGCCGGGTGACAACGGAGTGCCGGATTGCAAAACGGACAATGCTCGGATGCAAGAGACGAACACGTATGCAAATGCAATGCACATGATGGCATGATATGAAATGCAGAAGATGACATGGCAAAATGCAACACGCAAGCAAATGACATGGCAACGACAGCGAATAACTGGCAGACACTTGGCGCAACGGATCCGGGGCGTTACAGTCAGCCTGGCGTTGGGAGTCATGCTGCGATCCGGGGCGTACCTCATGTTGGCATCCCCATGGTGGCCAGCTGCATGGTGATCCTTCCAAGCGACGTCTTCAAGGCGGCCGATCCAGCGATTCTCACCCTCCATAAAGTCTTTGTGGTTGGCGGTCTCGTTCTTCCGCAGCTGCTTCTCGGCCTCTAGGTCCTTGGCCAGGGTCCCCTCCCAGGCCTAGGCCTCCGACAGCATTCCCTCGAGACTCTCCAGCTTCAGCTTTAGGTCTTTGATGGAGTTGTTGGCCTCGGAAAGGCTGCCCGGCCCTGCTAACAGCCGCCCCCTGCGCCTCTGTCAGGGCGCCGTTGAGCGTCTCCTTCTCCTTGGACAGCTTCAGGGCCTGGTCCTTCAGCTCATCCCGCTCCACCTCCAGCTCCTTCACCCTGTCAGCGTGAACCCGAGCCTGGGCATCGAGTTCCTCCTTGTGCCTCTGCTCCAGCTCATGGGTCCGCTGCACGACAAGCTTCTCCACCTCCTCATCCTTGCCGCGGAGCGTTGCAGCAAGCTTCTCCTCACGCGCGACAAGGTCCTCCTTCTGGGAGTCCAGCGCGGCCTTATGCTGGGTTCGGGCGGCCTCACGCGCGGCGGCCAAGTTCTTCGCCTTCTCCTGGGCCTTCTCATTGTCGGCCTGCTTCATGGTGAGCTCCACATCACGCTTGGCCAGCTCGCCCTGGGCGGCCTTCAGCTCCTCATGAGCTTGGCGGAAACCAAGTTTGCGTCTCGGCGATGCGTCCCTTGAGGTCCGCCTCTGCCTTGTCCACCATTGCCATCCTGGACTTGGCCTTGTCTAGGCGGGCGCGGTGGAGCGCCTGAAGCTTCCGGAAGCTGACGCCCATGGCATGGAGAAGCTGCTCCTCTTGAGAACCGTCGCCGCCGGTGCTCGGCATGTCAACAACTTCGAGCCCGACGGCGGCAAGCACCTCCTCGTCGAACACCTCTCCCTCGATGGGCGCCCTGGAGCTCGAGGTCCCTGGGAGGTGGACGAAAAGGTCGTCGCTCACCTTCAGATACCTGTCGGAGCCAGAGGCAGCGGAGGAGGAAGGCTGGTCATCAACCACCTCCTCCTCGGTGGCGGCCTTGCCAGCCTCTCCGGCAGACCCCTTGCCGGGCTCCCCGGCAGGCCCCTTGGCGGCGTCTTCGGTAGCACCCTTGGCGGACTCCTCGCAGCGACCTTCTCGGCCTCTGCCGCGGCGTCCTTGGCGACGTCCTCGATGATGGCGTCTATGTCCTCTTGGTCCGCCGATGGGACAACTGGACACCAAGAGGGGAATGAGACAAAGCCAAGACCAAGAATCAGCAAGAAAAGAAAGAAGAATAGGGACGAAAGGCGAGCGGCTTACCAATGCCGGGCTGGGGAGCAGAGGTCCCCTCCCCGCCAACATTTGGTGCTGAGGCAAAGCCACCGGCACCCGAGTTCTCCTCCCCCTCCTCCGTGTGCATGGGCTCGGTGCTTGGCGCCCTTGTCGGGGATGCCCCTCGGGGCGGCGTGGTCGATGGGGGCGGTGTGTTAGGGGTAGCCCTCTATGGCTCCTCCTACTGCTGTCCTCCTCGTGCGACACGGCAAGGTCAGCACCAAGTGATCATGCCCCCAACACACGTTGACGGAGGGCTAGTGATGAACTTACGCTGGGGGCTGTGCCGGGGGCTACTGTCCGGGCTGCTAAACACCACCAGCCGGTGTGCCGGAAGCGCATGTCATGGGCTGGCCGCTCATCGAAGTCCTGGCCCTCTTCACCCTCTAGGCCAGTGTCTCCGCGTCCCTGGAAAGATGAAAACAATACAAGATAAGCGGCATAGTTTGAAGAGATGGAGATGACAAAGAGGGGGAGAGAACAAGAAGCTTACTCCTCCTCCTCCACCTCCTCCTCAGCTGCCTTCATCTTCCTCCTCGGGCTGAGGGACCCAAAGTCAAAGACGACCTCCACATCGACGTCTGCCGAAGGAGGGGAAGGAGGTGGGTTCTGAGCGCGCTTGGATGAAGAAGAGGCAGATACTTTCTTCTTCGCCACCGCTGCCTTCACCACTTTCTTTGCCGCCGCGGCCCTCGTCTGGCGCCGCGGACGTCTCCTGGGCTTGCCGCAGTTGCGCGGCCCTGCCGGGCCGGACCGGCTCGCCAGAGGTGGCCCGCGCAGGACTCCTCCTCTCCCCAAGACTAAAGGGTCGATAGCCTTGGCCTCCTCCGACGATGACTCATCGACCACATCTTCGACGAGAGGGGCCCCGGTGCCGGCGCTGCTGGCTTCCCTAGCGGACTCCGCCCACTGGGCGAGCTCCTTTTCCTCCGCCTCCGCTGTGGCCTTGTCCTCCACGCCGCCGGCGCTCCCGACGTCCATGGCGAGCTCCGCCTCCGCCGCCCTGGCGGCGATGTAGTCCAGCTATTCCTGGGTGGTGTCCTGGACGAGCCGCGGCTCGGCGCTGACGTATTTCTCCTCCAAGGTGTCAAAAAAATCCTGAACCTGATCCTCCAACGGCTCGACCCAAGTTGGGACGAGGCCGTCCGCGTTGAACTCCGGCATCATGGTGATGATGTCGTTTCGATGCAAGATGTTGCTCAGCGAGACCACCCCCGCCGGCAACCTGAACAGGGCCCCTTGGCGACCTTGCCGGCCTTCGCAGCGGCCCTCGCGGCCTTGCCGGTTTGCTCGACCTCGCCATCACGGTTCACGTCAAGCTGGAAGAGCCGCTGGCAGAGATGGGCGTGCCTCATCACCGTGAGGTTGTGGTCGAGGCCGGGGCGGAGCCTCATGATGTCGGCGCCATTCGTAAAGAGCCAGGCCGGCCTCCCCTTGTTATGCAGCGGAGCGATTCGGCGGCGGATGAAATCTGCCCTGATCATCTCGAGGGTGAGCCCGGCCTCAGTGAGGCGGAGAATCCTGGTGGTGCCGACAGTAAGCTTCGCGTCGTCAGCATCGACATTGCTCCAATCACTTTTGCGGACCGGCGGCACCTTGCGGACCCGGCAAAAGTCTGGTGGGTCCTTCTTCTCAATCCAGCACCACCGGCCCCGCCATTCTTCCCACCTCTCCTTCATGGCGCCCTCCGGGTACGCCCCTTGGACCTTGGGATCCAGGTGACGCAACCGGAAATGGCGCCACCGGTTGGATCCGAGGGGAGAAGTAGTGGCGGAAGAGCGCTGTGTTGGGATGGTCCCCGGCGAAGCCCTCGCAGAGGTGCGCGAAAAGAGCCATGCAGGCCACGGCATTTGGAGTAAAATCCAAAAGATGGAAGCCGTAGGTTTGCATGATGTCGCTGAAGAAATCGGAGAAAGGGGGACAGAGCCCGCAGGAGAAGTAGTCGACAAAGAAAGGGTACCGATTTGGGGCGGCCTCGACGCAGTTGGCGGGGATGACGCACGTGGCTGGATGCCCCGTCGTCTCTCCCCCCCGTCTTCACCCCCCACAGGGGCTTGAAGTAATCCCGCAGTTCGATCGCGTCGACCGTCGAGGGGAAGTAGGCGAGCTGCGTCCACTGAGTCGCCAGCGCACTCTCCGGCGGCTCCGTCGCTCCGGCGTCCTTGGCTACTCCCTTGCCATTGGTGGATTTGGGCGCCATGGCGGCTGGGGGGAGCAAGAGACAAAGGACGGCAGAGGCACAGCGGCGGCGAGCGAAGGCAAGAACCCGAGAAGGAGGAAGAAAGGGGGCGGCGGCTCTGAGATTGGAGAAGACGCAGGGAGGGGGGTAAAGTGAGCAGCGCGCCCGCGGCTATTCCTTTTTACGGGGAAGGCGCGGGCTGCCTCCTTTCCCATTAACTGCGATGTGATGCATGCATGCGGAAACCGCCCCATGCATGCCACCCACGTCACGCACGATCCGCCACGAACCACGTCCAACGCGGGTCGTGGGGAAGCGCAGCGGACGAAGAATTACTGCGGTGAAAATCCGCCCCGCCTGCCCGCGTACCGTTCTGGGCCTGGCCCAACAACGTGTCACGCTTATGTGTGGCCCAGGCCCGGGGACTCCTATCGGTGTACAAAAGTAGGGGCACACCTTTGTACCCCTTTACTTGTGCACGGGCAGTCGGAGCCACACGCCACGGCCACACTAAGCAGGGCAGAGGAGGCGGGCCGGAGAGAAGCCGAAGCCCAAGACAACGCCAGGGCCAAGAACACAAAGAAGCAGAGGGACGGAGCAGGTTCCCCCGGCAAGACCCTTGCCGGGGCAGCCTCAGCGGCCCCGGCAAGATCCTTGCCGGGGCAGCTCGCCCACACTAACGGAGTGAGCCGCCCTTGAGCCCACAGGTTCCAACCCAACCAACTACGTTGGGACCAGGGCTCGGGAGGCACCTCCGTGGTGGCATGCAGATCTTTGTCAAGATCATAAACACACAAGATCAGATGAGGACCAGAAGACGGCGACCCTCGGCGAGATCCTTGCCGAGGAAAGCCACAAGACCCCCGGCAAGATCCTTGCCGGGGATGACTGCGCGCCACGGCAAGACCCTTGTCGGGCCCCCGGCAAGGCCCTTGCCCAGGATATCAGCAGGGCCACTGCCAGGCCCGCACCAGCCAAGTTTCTACCGCCGTTCGCATGCAGCTGCCAACCCGACCAGTTGGGCTGGCACCTGCGTGGCAACATGCAGCTTCCAGACCAGATCAGCAAGTGCCTGCGTGGCGGCATGCAGATCTTCGTGAAGACCCAACCACCGCGCCACCTCAGCTGCTTGCCTGCCTATGTGGCGCCGCATGCGTCGCTAGCCAGGGCGCATGTCGAAGTGAAGAGGAGCGGCGACAGACGGGATGGGCCTCGCTCCCCGTCCCCGATAAAGCTAGGGGACACCTAAGCGACGCATTAAATGCGTCTTGTCCTGTAATACGAGCGATAAGCTCGCAGCACTGTAGGCCTTTCCACCTCCTGTGTGCCACTGTGGCTGCCGCTTTCGACTATAAAAGGAGGCCCATGGCATACTGGAGAGGGATTCGGCTCTTTTGAACTACGCAACCACCATAGCTAGTTCGAGAGCTCAAGAACTCTCTCAAATACACACCAAAGCAGGACTAGGGTTTTACACATCCTCGCGGCCCGAACCTGGGTAAACGATCCTTGTGCTGACTGTTAATCTTGCTCTTCTCACAACCCTGCGCCCCAGCAACCGTAGTAGGGATTTTTGTGATCCCGTAGGTGTCGTTTCCGACCGACAAACACCTTAAGACACAAATCAATCAAAACCCTAATGTCACCTAGATACTCCAATGTCACCTCAAGTATCCGTGGGTATGATTATACGATATGCATCACACAATCTCAGATTCATCTATTCGACCAACACAAAGAACTTCAAAGAGTGCCCCAAAGTTTCTACCGGAGATTCAAGACGAAAATGTGTGCCAACCTCTATGCATAAGTTCACAAGGTCACGGAACCCGCAAGTTGATCACCAAAACATACATCAAGTGAATCAATAGAATACCCCATTGTCACCACGAGTATCCTACGCAAGACATACATCAAGTGTTGTCAAATCCTTAAAGACTCAGTCCGATAAGATAACTTCAAAGGGAAAACTCAATCCATTACAAGAGAGTAGAGGGGGAGAAACATCATAAGATCCAACTATAACAGCGAAGCTCGCGATACATCAAGATCGTGCCGAATCATGAACACGAGAGAGAGAGAGATCAAACACATAGCTACTGGTACATACCCTCAGCCCCGAGGGTGAACTACTCCCTCCTCGTCATGGAGAGCACGGGATGATGAAGATGGCCACTGGAGAGGGATTCCCCCCTCCGGCAGGGTGCCGAAACGGGTCTAGATTGGTTTTCGATGGCTACAGAGGCTTGCGGCGGCGGAACTCCCGATCTAGGTTATGTTCTGGGGGTTTCTATTTATATAAGAGGTTTTGGCGTCGGGAACAAGTTAGTGGGGTCTCCGAGGCGGCCACGAGGTAGGGGGCGCGCCCAGGGGGTAGGGCGCGCCCCCCACCCTTGTGGGTGCCTCGGGACTCTTCTAGCCCATCTCCGATACTCCGTGGGCTTCTTATGGTCCAAAAATAATCCCCGTGAAGTTTCAGGTCAATTGGACTCCGTTTGGTTTTCATTTTCTGCAATACTCAAAAACAAGGAAAAAACAGAAACTGGCACTGGGCTCTAGGTTAATAGGTTAGTCCCAAAAATCATATAAAATAGCATATAAATGCATATAAAACATCCTAGATGGATAATATAATAGCATGGAACAATCTAACATTATAGATACGTTGGAGACGTATCACCGGGGCCCCGGGAAGACTCTTGCCGAGGACATCCGCGGGGCCGCAGCCAGGCCCACATCTGCCAAAGCTCCACTGCCGTTCCCATGCAGCTGCCAGCCCATCAACTAGGCGAACACCTGCGTGGCGACGTGCGGCCTCTAGGCCAACTCAGCAAGCACCTGCGTGGTGGCATACAGGTCTTCATGAAGACCCTACCACCACGCCAACTCAGCAACCTGCCAGCCTACGTGGCGCTGCATGCCTCGTTGGCCTGGACACGTGCCGGAGCAAGGCGGAGTAGCGACGGACGGGACGGACCTCGTTACCGCCCCTGATAAAGCAAGTGGACACCTAAGTAGCGCATTTAATTCACTTTGTCCTGTAATGACAGGCGATAAGCTTGTGCACTGTATAACTTTCCACCTCCTGTGTGCCACTGTGGCAGCCCCTTTGCCTATAAAAGGAGGCCCGCGGCGTACTGGGAGAGGATTCGGATCTTTTGGATGACGCATGCACCATAGCTAGTTCAAAAGCTCAAGAACACTCAAATATACACCAAAGTAGGACTAGGGTATTACGCATCCTCGCGGCCCGAACCTGGGTAAACGATCTTTGTGCTGGCTTCTAGACCCGCTCTTTGCACAACCCTGCGCCCCGCCAACCGTAGAAGGGATTCTAGTGATCCCATAAGTGTCGTTTTCCCCCGAAAAAGAACATAGTTTGTTGAGTTTCAAGAGAGTTCATTGTTTGAACTTTAACATGTGAATTGGTTGCTACTATAACATGAGAAGTTTTGTAAGAAAGAATTGTTGTATGATGCTAGGAAAAGTGATTGAAATTGTCATTGATCAAACTTGTGCACTTTGCTAGCATTCACACTTCATAAATTATTTCTTTTATCATTTACCTACTCGAGGATCAGTAGGAATTAAGCTTGGGGATGCTGGTACGTCTCCAACGTATCTATAATTTATGAAGTATTCATGCTATTATTTTATCATTCTTGGATGTTTTACAATCATTTTATAGCAAATTTATATCAATTTTTGGGACTAACCTATTGACACAGTGCCCACTGTCAGTTGTTGTTTTTTACTTGTTTTTTACATTGTAGGAAATCAATACCAAACGGAGTCCAAATGCAACGAAACTTCACGGAGAATTTTTATGGACAAGAAGACCAACAGTGGGCCAAAGAAGCACCTGGGGGTGCCCCGAGGGGGGCACAACCCACCAGGGCGCGCCTGGGGGCCCAGGCGCGCCGTGGTGGGTTGTGCCCCCCTCGGGGCACCCCCCAGGTTCTTCTTCGGCCCACTGTTGGGCCCAAGCGTGCCCAGGTGGGATGTGCCCACCTTAGTGGCCTCCTGCACCCCCTCTTTACCCTATAAATTCACAAATATTCCAAAATCCATTGGGGTTAACCTAGATCATAAGTTCCGCCGCCGCAAGGCTCCGTAGCCACTGAAAACCAATCTAGACCCATTCCGGCACCCTGCCAGAGGGGGGAATCATCTCCGGTGGCCATATTCATCATCCCGGCATCCACCACGATGAGGAGGGAGTAGTCCACCCTCGGGGCTGAGGGTTTGTACGAGTAGCTATGTGTTCAATCTCTCTCTCTCTCTCGTGATCTATATCATGGGCTTTGTTAACATAGACGGATCATATGATGTTTCTCCCCTCTATACTCTTGTTGTGATGAATTGAGTCTTTACCCTTTGAAGTTTTGTCTTGTCGGATTGAATATTCAGATATGAGAACACATGATGTATGTCTTGCGGTATGAATACTTGAGGTGACAATGGGGTATCATATTGATTCACTTGATGTATGTTAGGGCACTCAACATGCGGATCCCCGAGGTGACATTGGGGTAATCTATGCATAGGGGTTGATGCACGTTTTTATTATCTTTTCTCCGATAGAAACTTTGGGGTCTCTTTGTAGTTCTTTGTGTGGATTGAGTATTATGAATATGAATTTGCTTTGGTGTTATTTTAGTACGAACTCTAGGATAGATTGAACATAAAAAATAGCTTTGTGTTATTTTTAGTAAGAACTCTTGAGTAGATCGAACGAAAAGAATAGCTTTGAGGTGGTTCCGTACCCTACAAACGATTTCTATCTTTTGTTCTCCGCTAATAGGAACTTGGGAGGGATTCTTTATTGCACTCTGAGGGAGAATCATATGATCCAACTATGTGAGAATTGTTGAGAGGTTGCACTAGTGAAAGTACGGACCCTAGGCCTTGTTTTCAAGCATTGCAATACCGTTTTTGTGCCCGTTTACTATTTGCTACCTTGCTGTTTTTATTTATTCAGATTATAAAAAAAATCTTTCTACCATCAATATTACACTTTTATCACCATCTCTTCACCGAACTAGTACACCTATACAATTTGCCATTGTATTGGGTGTGTTAGGGACACAAGAGATCTCTTGTATTTGGTTGCAGGGTTGTTTGAGAGAGACCATCTTCATCCTACACCTCCCACGGATTGATAAACCTTAGGTCATCCACTGGAGGGAAAATTGCTACTGTCCAACATAACTCTGCGCTTGGAGGCCCAACACGAGTCTACAAGAATAAAGTTGCGTAGTAGATATCATGCTTCAATTAGTAGATCCAAATTTTCAGTAGCCCCGGCATTTTACTCCCGCCTCCATCCCTCGCAATCTCAAAAATATCTGCTCGGCCGGAGTGTTTTTCTGTGTGATAGCACAAGATTATTATGTTTTAACCGTGTGTGATGTTCTTTACTCCCGCCCCGCTCTGCTTCAATCTCTTGATCCAAATTTTTAGTAGCCTCGCCATTTTACTCCCGCCTAGTAAAATTTTCAGTACCCGCGACATTTCCTCAAACACCACCTGGGACTCCATCCACACACCCCCCCCAAATCCTTCGCTCACCCCAAATCCCCCGCTCACACGCATACACACCACCCCTCCCTCGATCCAAACCTAGCTAGGTCGCCGCCGCCGCGCCGCCTCCATCGTCAACCTCTGCTGGTCTGCCCGTGCAGTTTACCCACCAATATACATACCCTCGCTACCCCGAGTTTGTTAGATGACGCCTGTGAAACACCCCCTTTCCCAGAGATCCCCATGCCCACCCCCCACTCCAAAGCATCGCAGCCTAAGCCCGGCTATGCTTCCCTGGGAGCTCGACGAGCGAATGGCCCAAAAGAGCTTTACCGCGGCCTCTTCGCCTGACGTTGGCGACGTGGCCACCGAGGAAGCTGACGACGATGACTGGACCTGGATTGAGCCTTTCAATCAGCGATCTATAGTATTCTGTCATGTCGCGAACACCGGCTAATTGAGGTCGTCGACACCAATGACTTGACGCGGGTTATGTCATAGGTTAAGTTGCCCACCCCCAAACCTTTGGGTTCGACAGCCATCGATCTCATTGATGGCCCTGCCACTGATCTCCTGCGGCTCGTTATGAACAATTTGCCATCCTTCATCACCATGGAGCTCCTTTTGTCATTTTTGAAGGACACGTTCTATGACGCTGGCCTGAGATCCTCAGTTGGCAGGTCAGACCACATCGACAGCGACCACGAGGAGGATCCAATCTATGACAAGTGAGGAAACCCATGTTTTGTTTTCTCGAACCCCTTTTGTAGTGAGAACATGTCCAGTATTTATTGGTGTATTAGGTTGTTTGAATCACGCCTTGTTTATTTCTACGATTTATGGTCGTTCGATTGTTTGTAGTTAGCATATGTCCAGTTTCAATTGGCATCTTTGGTTGTTCGTAGTATGCCTTGTTTATTTCAGCTATTAATAGAGTGATGTTCTATAAGTATGAACTATGCAGTTCAATTTCATCAATACCAAATTTAACAGTAGCTCTATGAATGACTATTTGGTTGCTGTTAAGCATGTTGTACTCCCTCCGAATCTTTTTAGTTCGCATATAAGATTTGTCTAAAGTCAAGCCTCGTAAAGTTTGACCAACTTTATAGAACAACATACCAACATTCACAATATGAAATTAATATCAATACATGTGTCATGACTTAAATTTTCATATTGTATAACTTTAGCATGCTAGATGTTGATATTTTTTCATATAAATAAAGTCAAACTTTATGAAGTTTGACTTCAGACATTTCTTATATGCAGAATAAAAAGGACCAGAGAGAGTATTGAACACGCCTTTCCATTTGATTTAACACTGGCACTGTTTGGATACTCTAACTTAGCTAGAGTTAGAGTTAGTTTTCTAGCTCATGATAGTTAAAAGGGAGAGAGAGAGAGAGAGATTGGTGGAATAGTTGATTGTATTGCTTGAGCCTCTTGGGCATATATATAGGAGTACATGGTCATCTTGGAGTATAAGTCAAGGTAGAATAAATCCTACGCTATCCTACGTTTCCTAAATAACAATGATACTAAACAATGACTAACCCTGAACTAACTCTAGCCAAAGGCTCTGTTTGGATCCATGGGTTAGAGTTAGTTTGAGCTAGTTGGGGCTCAATAGCACTAAAGTATCCAAACACGTGGGTTAGATTGGAGCTACTTGCATCTAACCCACCCAAAAAAACTATCCCACCCAAGAGGTACTAATTGGAGCTAGTTCTCATGTGGCCTACTGAAAAATCACTTTTATTTTTCTATCCCGCCAGCCAAGAGGTGCTATTTGAAGCTAGTTCTTGTGGGGCCCACTTAAAAATACCTTTTTCTCTCCGTCAAATGCATTTATTGTCAATCTAACCCTGCCATCCAAATATCACTTTGGCTAGAGTTAGTTCAGAGTTAGTCATGAGCTAGAAACTAACTCTAACCTCTAACTAAGTTAGAGTATCCAAACAGGGCCAAAGAGGTGTTTGGATGACAGTGTTAGATTGACAATAAATGCAATAGGAGAACTAGCCCCAATCAGCACCTCTTGGGTGGGATATTTGTTTTGGGTTGGTTTGACGCAACTAGCTCAAACTAGCCTCTGAGTGCAAACTAGCTCAAACTAACTCTAACCCATGGATCCAAACAGGGCCAATAACTAGTGTAGTTAGACCTGCACAATACAAGTTTGAATGACTATGTTTGCTTGTTTTTAAATATTGGGCCCGTTGGAGTTAATAACACACCTTTCCACTTCTTGTTTTTAAATATTAGGTTTTTAACAATTTGGTCTTGCACATGTAGGTCCTGCTGTCAGAGGTTTTGACCCACAGTTTGACACTTTTTGCATATGTGGAAATGAGTTGTCCATGAATGTCAGTCAAGTCAAGAAACTCAGAAAGATTGTTATGATAAAGAAATTAGCAATAAAAAACAACAATACCTTTGTCTGCACAATGAAGAAGACATCAATTCACTACGAGATGGTACTAACTTTTATACCTTGTCTTTTTAATTCCTTTGCGCCATTTCAAATCTGGAGAAGATATTTATGCATATACTTGTTTTCAGGCCTTTCCAAAGAAGTTCACTAATGATTACCTCTCGAACCACCTGTATGGTCAGGAGGCGAGGAAGGTTTTCATACAACACCCACGGTTCAATATTGAAGTGTTCCTGAAGAGGACGAAGGATGGATGGTCAATCATCCACAGGCACTGGCCTAAAGTTGCAAAGACCTTCAACATCAATGAAGGCTCAATATTCGCCTTTCGCTTTAGCAGTTTTCCTGACGAGATTCATCTGTCTATGTTCCATCTATGATGCTAATTTTGAAAGGTTGTAGATGTTGCATTTGAAACTTGGTGCTGGTGCAGTTGTGTAATGGGGTAGCTGAGTGCTAAAGCTACACTGGTACGCGTCGGAGCTATACAAACGGTTTTTAACCCCTTTCCGCGACGACATTTGGAACCGTCGCCAAGTGAGTGTGGGCGATAGGGGGGGTCCTTCCCACACGACCCAAAAATCGTCGGGGATAGGCCATCTTGGGACACCAAATGAGCTCGTGTGCGATCGGGCGAGGCATCGAAACCCAATCATTTCTGTAGGTATGTAGATCCCACACGGTGAATCCCAGAAAAACATTTCCATAGGTATGTATATCACACACAGTTAATCCAGGGAATACATTTCCATTCTTATGTACATCCCACACAGTCAATCCAGGGAAAACGTTTCCGTTCGTATGTACATCCCACACGGTTTTATGTGTAGGCTCGTGTGTGATAGGTGTAACTATCACACACGCTCTGCCTTGGTTAACTGTTTGCTTTTATCAACTACATCACAAACGATTTGATGAAGAAAATTGTGTGGCATTGGGCTATCCATCACAACCGCTTTTACTTCTAGAACCGTTTGCAAAGTTCCATGACACATTTAGCAGGTTTATTAGTTTACAATTAATAATTCCAGTATTACACAAATTCACATTTCATATCGAACAGTTGTTTGCCAATTTCATATTAAGCACATAAATATATTATAACATCACAATATGATAGCTACATGAAAATAGCACAGTACAACATATAGCTAGTTCAACTTCATAAGAACAATATTAGAACAATATATTCATTTCCCTGATAGAGATCATCTAGGATCGCCTTATCCACCTCTGCTTTTAGTTCAGTAAGAACCTGTTTTGCACTGGCCAACTGGGAAAGTGCCTCCTCCTTCGCCAACACCATCTTAGCAAAGTCTGATTTAAAAAATATGAGCTCATTCTCCACCTTTCTCTTTTTATCCCGCATCTTCAAATATTCTTCAGCGTTGACAACACTTTATCTGTTCTCTTCCTCATACATGCTCCAGAGCTTCGCTAGGCACATCTTCAAAGACTGTGGCCACTATTGATAAACCCACTCCAAGTAAGAACACTGCCGTTCATCCTATAATATTTAAAACTAGATCAGTAACAATTGTAGGGGAAATGGGTTTATAGCAACATAGAAAATCACCAATGCTTATTTTGAAAAACTGAAGAAACATGTTAATTATGACATATCTTCTCAAAAAGATCAATGTGCAAATGAATTAATTGCTACTAAGACGACAACCAAATTCTGGAACATCAGAAGCTATAATTAACTAAAACAATGCTACAAGTTCTTACTCATGTACAATAGATAACAAATTAAACATTTTATGAGGAAGGTAAATATAACTGCAACAGCATAGCGACAATGTTTGGATGACAGCAAATTGATACTAACAGGTGTGTACATGCACAAATTTAGTAACTTAGAACTAATAGCACTAAGGCCGTCCACTATGTATGCCAAAACTGGTGTAAAGACAACTGTTGCTACATCTCGCACCAGTGGCCTGCATTGGGGAGCCGATGCAGCGAAAAAAAATCAGGGACCCGGACTCCGGAGCACCTAGTTGCTCCGATGCCCAGTTCCTTCGTGCCATAAATATTTAGTATTTTACTGCTTGGCTGCTCGGATGTGTGGACCAAAGTTGGCTGCACAAATTGCTGCAGTGGTGCCAAATAATTTTCTAACGGCACCGCTGATGAGATGGCAACAATTTTAGATACTAGGTACAAACTGTGACACTGTCTTAGGATGCGTTTGGTTGAAGGTGTGGTATGAATGGGCTGGGACCGTGACAGTGTCTGAATCACATCTAACAAATGATGTGTAACAACGAAAGAGGGTCTAACCTTCTCTACACATGCCAGAAACTTCCTCCCACTGTCCACAGATTCAAACGCAACTAGCTTCACACATGGAGATTGATGGTGACAACGAGCAGATAGATCTTGAGCCACCCCACTCCATTTGTTGCCACTAATGGTCCTAGGGAGCTACAAGAGGAAGAAATGACTCAAATCGACCACCGGATAAAAATCCTTCATTCCAAGTCATAGCCTGAGAGAGAGAAGAGAGGCATACCCGGGTGGTGAAGGAGTCGTCGCCGGAGGAGGAACCGCTGGAGAGGTCTTTGAAGAAGACCATGGCGACCCCGGCAGTAGGATGCGAGACAGCGAGAGCGAGGAAGCGACTATAGCTTAGGAAGGAAGGAAGGAGGACACATGGGAAATGTGACTTGAAGTCGGGGAGAAAACAGGGTGTGGAAGGGGGGAGGGGGCGGGGTAGACATTTTGGCGGTAGGCCAAAATTTTGGAAACGTGGAGGGAAACTTTGCGCGCGGTGCCGCCGGACCATTCGCTTTGAACGATTGTGTACATTGCAAACGATTCTTTTGCTTTACGTGCATGGGATGAGTTTGATAATTCAAATTTTGGTGGAAATTTCCCCAGGTACGTCATTGCATAATTTAACATCGCTTGCTAATTTGGGCACACAAAAGAGCGTATAGCAGACAGACCACACTTACTGAATCTAGTAATTTTAGTAATTAAACACAGCCAGTTGACCTAAACATTGCTCTAACAAAAGACCAGCATTAAAAACAAAGCCTAAGTACGCATAATTTTAACAAATCCGCCACCGCGCCGGCCTATGCATCCCGATGTGAGATGAGACGTCGGTGACTTTTCCTGGCAACATGCCGCCGTTGCTGGACTCCGCGCCCCCCCTGCTAAAGTCGACCGCATCCTCGTTCTCATCCGCGTCCTCGGCGCCGCCCTCAAGGTTGTAGTACTCGTAGTAGTGGCTGCACTAGAGCTTGCGTTGGTACACCACCGCCGATTCCTCGATAGACAGACTCTTCTGTACCTCGACCTCGGCCACGCGCAACTCCTCGTCCTGGCGCTCCTCGATCTCCGCCGCCTCCTGCATCTCCAGCTCCCGCTCGGTGACCCCATGAGGAAGCATGTGCTCCATGGCCACCGCCACCTTTTCGGACGTGGGTTGCATGCTGGAGTCCGAGGTGGCCTGGAATATCTTGGCGTGTGCATCCAAGATCTTGGCGTGGATGGCCTCAACCCGGGCCAGGGCAACATCGGCGGCTCAGACGGCAGCTCGAGCAGTCTCGGCATTTGCAGCTGCCATAACAGCAGCACCTACAGCCGTCTCGGCTACTGCAGCTGCCCTGCCGGCTGCCGCAGACGCCCTCTCGGCGGAAGCGGCCGTGCTCAATGCCGATGCGGCGGCACTCTCGGCGTAGGCGGCCGCGCTCTCAGTGCAGGCGGCGGCGCTCGGGGGGGACGCGGCCATCGTACGGGCCTTCACGAAGAGTTTCCACGGTGTCATCTTTGCAAGAAGGGGGTGCGGGAATGGGGATCGGGATTCCTGGATTCGGGGGTTGCCGGCACTGAAGCAGACGAGCCGGCGAAGCTTAAGGAGGGAGACTTAAATAGACCTAGAAATTTTCATCGCAAACGGTTCCTAGAAAACAACTGTGTGTGATGTTGTAGATTTTTTTATTAGCTGTGAAAGATGAATTTGGAGTAAAGTGGCAATGGACGGTGTTTTAAATGTACGAGAAATTTTGTAGTACTAATACAACTGTCATGTCAAATTATGGAAAATTTCAGTGGTCATTTGACCTTTTAAGACATTTAAGTGATTTTCTAGCCATTTAATGACCATAATTCAAATTTGAACTACATGTACATGCAACAGCTAACCATAACGGTTTGAAAAGTCATATTTTGTGTACTTGTGTGCCATTTAATTCCATGTACAGTAAATTGGAAGGAATTTTCAAACATATTGGTCTAACGGCTATGACACAATTAAGCATGGAGTGCCATGGCATTTAAATTCCAAAAAATTAAAAAAATATCAAAAACACATGTAACCTTGGTTGACGTAATGTCATGCGACCAAGATGATGTGGTAAAAAATTTGGCATGTGTGACGAAAGTTTGGACACACACCCCTCAGAAATCGGAGGAACTCACTAGAAGGCCCGTGGTTCCGAGAGGGAACAATGCATGTTTAATGATGAACGGGAGATAGCTTCCTCTTACAGCCTTGAAATTTTTTTCTACGTGTAACATGCACTAATACAACTGTCATGTGAAAATTTGGAAATTTTCAGGGGTCATTTGACCTTTTGAAGACATTTAGCTGATTTTCTAGCCATTTAATGACCGTAATTCAAATTTGAACTACATGTACATGTACCGGCTAACCATAACGGTTTGAAAAATCATATTTGTGTACTTGTGTGCGAGTTAATTCCATGTGCAGTAAATTAGAAGGGGTTTTCAAACATATTTGTCTAACGACATGGACACATGCATATGTATGCATGGAGTGACATGGCATTTTAATTCCAAAAAATTAAAAAATATCAGAAACACATGAAACCTTGCTTGATGTAATGCCATGCCACCAATACGATGTGGTAAAAGTTGGCATGTTTGATGAAAGTTTGGACACACACCCCTCACAAACTAGAGCAACTCACTAGAAGGCTCGTGGTTCTGAGAGGGAACAATGCATGTTTGATGACGAACGGGAGATAGCTTCCTCTTGTGGCCTTCAAATTTTTTCTACGTTTAACGTGCACTACTACAACTGTAATGTGAAAATTTGGAAAATTCTAGGGGTCATTTGACCTTTTAAAGACTTTTAAGTGATTTTCTAGCCATTTAATGACCATAATTCAAATTTGAACTACATCTACATGCAACGCCTAACCATAACGGATTGAAAAATCATATTTGTGTACTTGTGTGCGAGTTAATTCCTTGTGCAGCAAATTAGAAGGAATTTTCAAACAAATTGGTCTCACGACATGGACACATGCATATGTATGCATCGACTGACATGGCATTTTAATTCCAAAACATTAAAAAATGAACAGAAAAACATGAAACCTTGCTTGATGTAATGTCATGCCACCAAGATGATGTGGTAAAAAATTGGCATGTTTGATGAAAGTTTGGACACACACCCCTCACAAACCGGAGCAACTCACTAGAAGGCTCGTGGTTCCGAGAGGGAACAATGCATGTTTGATGATGAACGGGAGATAGCTTCCTCTTACGGCCTTCAAATTTTTTCTACGTTTAACATGCACTACTACAACTGTAATGTGAAAATTAGGAAAATTCTAGCGGTCATTTGACCTTTTAAAGACATTTAAGTGATTTTCTAGCCATTTAATGACCGTAATTCAAATTTGAACTACATCTACATGCAATGCCTAACCATAACGGTTTGAAAAATCATATTTGTGTACTTGTGTGCCAGTTAATTCCATGTGCAGTAAATTAGAAGGAATTTTCAAAAATATTGGTCTCACGACATGGACACATGCATATGTATGCATGGAGTGCCATGGCATTTTAATTCCAAAAAACTAAAAAATTAACAGAAAAATATGAAACCTTGCTTGATGTAATGTCATGCCACCAAGATGATGTGGTAAAGAATGGGCATGTTTGACGAAAGTTTGGACACACACCCCTCACAAACAGGAGCAACTCACTAGAAGGCTCGTGGTTCCGAGAGGGAACAATGCATGTTTGATGACGGACAGGAGATAGCTTCCTCTTAGAGCAACTCTAGCAGACCGCGCAAAACACGTTTGCAGTTTCACGAAGATCGCGTTTGCGGGTCAGAAACTAGCGCGGCCGAACAGATACTGTAAAACAAACTGTAAAATTGGAATAAAGAGCTCCTTCCTCCAGTCCGGCCGTTGCCGCCCCTTCCTCCAACCGGCCACGCGGCCACACCGGCCGTGCCCAACCCCGTCGGCCGCGCCCCGTCGCCCGCAGGCCATGCCTCGTCGACCGCGCCCCATCGCCCATCGATCACGCCCCATCACAGCGCCGGTCGCTCCCAGCCTCGCCGGCCATGCCCCGTCGCCTCCGTCGTTCGCGCCCAGCCTTGCCGGCCACGCCCCGTCGCCTCTGTCGTCCGTGCCTTGCTCTATTGTCAGGTGAGCCGTGCCCCTTTGCCTGCCGCGTCGGGAGCATGCCGGCGGCCAGGCTGAGGTCATGGGAGGCCACGATGATGTCGAGCTCGTCCAATTTGAACCGGCGGTGATCGATTGCGGCGTGTAGCGGCCTTTACTGATGTGCGGTGATGAATTCCGGCGAGTTTAGGGCGGATTCCGGCAAACTCCGTGGCGGCGTGTTTGCTCCGATGAGGTTTGACCGTATACAGGGCCCCCTATATTCGGCCTTCCGACCTCCAAAGATAAGGGTTTCGGGTGTGCATTTGCGGTGGCCCTTAAAAATTTTACGGGTTGGACTACTTTTACGGTTTCTATTCTAGACCCTTTTCTCGCCCAAAACTGTAAAACGCAAATTTTTTGCAGGTTTGACCACTTATGCGGGGTCTGCTAGAGATGCTCTTACGGCCTTCAAATTTTTTCTACATTTAACGTGCACTACTACAACTATACTGTGAAAATTTGGAAAATTCTAGCGGTCATTTGACGTTTTAAAGACATTTAAGTGATTTTATAGCCATTTAATGACCGTAATTAAAATTTGAGCTACATCTACATGCAACGGCTAACCATAACGGTTTGAAAAATCATATTTTTGTGTACTTGTGTGCGAGTTAAAAAATCATCAGACGATGTAAATATCTGGTGTTCAAAAAAGAAAATGTAAAGATCTAGCAAGACAACCGCCCCCACACGATTGGTACTCTATCTCGCGGCTCCAGGTTTGGTAGGTGAGTGGCGGGGATCATTAATCAGACACGGTTCTGTATTGGAAACCGTCAGCTAGTATGTTCACACATGGATTTTTTCTGCGGGAATCGTGTGTAATTCAAACTACAGTACTCGAAAATTCCGGCGACCAGCGTGTGTACTATTCCCGTCGATCTAGATTCCGGCTGCCAATGAATACTAACTTGCTCACGTCATCCCGCCTGCATTCTCATCTAGATCCTCCCCTCGCTCGCCTTCTCTCTCTCAAATGTCTCCCATGGCGCCGCCGGTCTGCCCACGTGTCGAGGAGTCGCCGCCCCCCGAGGATGCTCACTCGAATAGCAGCGACGAGGACCCCTACGCGCCACCGGACGAGGTTGCACGGGACCCCCCAACTTTGCATTGGTTTTGGGCCAGTACAATCATTGTCTGTGGAAGTCGCTACCGCCGGCTGAGAAAGCCAGACAAGTGGCGTTCAAGAAGGAGATGGCGGAGGAGGAAGCCAGGTACCAGGCGGCCTGTGAAGCCCATGATGCCGCCTGGAAAAAGGAGGCGGCGGAGCTTTGGGGGCGGGCGCGTCATCATGGAGAGGAGGTGTACGAATACGGGTACTTCGCGAGAAAGGTCAAAGGTGCTGGGCGCCTTGTCGCTGCGTGGAGGTGGGCCGATAAGCTTCAGCATGCCACCGACGAGGAGCTCCGGTGGGCGCCCAACAAAATGGCAAGATGATCCGCGCTCGTCCGCCAGCAAGAGGCAGATCGGTACGTCAAGCGCTGTGAGGCGGAGGAGGCGGAGTACTGCCTCCGCACTGGGAAGACGCCGCACACCAGGGAGCTACTAGCGAGGAGCTGCAGGAATACTGGCCCCAGGTGGGATTATTAGTTTTAGTATTGTTCGTTTTCAATTTTATGCATTGTACATAGTAGTTAAGTATCATCACGTATATGTGATGATATTATATTATATATATATTCCATGATGAACTAATGAACAATTAATATATATATATATATATATTATGAATTCCATTTTCTATCTATTTTTGTATACTAATTTCGAATCTAGATGTTATCATCCACATATACAGAATGAAAAGCGTATATACACACATTGAAACAGAACATATAAGAACGAAAAACAGAGTACACACATTGAAACAGAGGAATAAACAGGGCAATACTATGATTGTTGCGTCAAAACGACTCAACATAATAAAATGTGTCCATGAGACCATGACCAGCAGCCCTTGCCTATGGTAGCTCTGCCTGAACTCGTGCAGGCGTTCGTCCAAGTGGTCGACACGCTCGCAGTACATCTAGAGCACGATCTCGATCTCCAAGTTGGCTATTTAATCGGAGATCACCAGCTCGAGGATGCGACGACCATGTTCCTCTATTGCGCCCAGGTGGACACCTGGGCCAAGGAGGCGGTTAAGCCTACCGACCAGCGCATTGACATTGAGCGGGCCGCAGACAAGGCGAACGGCGCGACCCATGCGAACGGCGCAGCGGGCGTCCGGTGCAAGTACGGCACGGCCGGCCTCTAGTGCAAGTACGGCGCAGAGGGCCTCTACCCACTCCTGGCGAGGAATGGGGGTATTGACGGGACGTGTACCTAGCTGCGACGCCGTGTCGACAGTAGGCAAGCGTCGATCGATTCGCTCTTGCTGTGCGGCGCGCCACGCCTCTCGCTCTGCGGCGCTCCAATGATCTCGTCGTGTGGCAAGCCGCAGCCTATCGGCGCTAACGCGCCTAGCTTGCTCTGCGGCGCGCCATCGATCATGTTGTGCAGCGAGCTGCAGCCTGTCGGTGCTGACATGCCTATCTTGATACGCGGTGCTCAAGCGCCATGCTCCAAAGGTCTGCTCAACCCTAGCGATGACGTGCATCATGGTGTCGTCCATCACGTTGCTGGGGAGCACCTCGGCCTCGACCTGCCATGGCGCCTACTCATTTTCCTCGTTGACGAGGTTGACTACAGAGGCAGCGCTTTGGTGGGTTGGCATGCTTGGAAAAGGTGGATGTGCTACAGGTTGCGCTAGCCGCCTCCGTGCGTCGCGCGCCGCTTAGGTTTATGCACAATATCGCTGGGTGGCGGGAAACATGTGAGGAAATGGCAGGAAATGGTGGCGTGTTCATAAAACGCCATCAATTAATGGGAACTTAGCAAAGAAGGAACATTGAGCTAGCACAAGAAGTAGATGATGATCAGATGAAAACAGACCACACTAGGGAACCCGTCAGTTGAATACTAGCAAGCGTTTGCCCACAACACACACGACTTATTCCATCACAAACAGGTCATATGGATCAACTGTATGCCACGTATCGCACATCTTCAAAAAGTAAGACCTTCTTTAACATGTGTTAAAAAAACAAGGACCTCAAGGTTAATTTAACTGATGGGCTGGGTCATATCAGTCATTTAATTTGACAGATATGACCCATCCTATTAGTTAATTTAACATCAATACAACTTCCCATCCAGTCACCCATCTGATGACTGCTCCAGCCTGAGTACACTTAACTTGAGAGTTCTCTTACATGAGCTACTGGTGGAACAGCTAGTCCTTGCTGATATAGGATGCCTCTTCGCATCCTTATGACCGCCCGTCGCCCAATGGCCAATAGATGTTGCGTAGACAGAGCATATCACATACGTCTTAGGGCCAGTTCTTTTGCTAGCTTTCTTGGGCTTCTAGAATAAGCTGCCCCCTATCCAGCTTATTCTAGAAGCCCAATCATTTTTTTAGAAGCCTACTAGTCAAGTCTTAACTACTTGGCTTCTAAAAAAATAAATTTGGGTGGGCTTTTAGAATAAGCTGGGTAGAGGGCAGCTTTTTGCAGCTTATTCTTGAAGCCATCAAAAGAACAGACCCTTATTAGAAGCACACATTTCTGATTACAGACCTGTTTGCCTCGTATCACACACATCTTCATATATTGAACCGTTTCTGTTCTCTTATCTCAACGCAAATAGTTCATCCGAGTGAACCGCATGCCGTATATCGCACACACCTTGATCTGGCTGACCGTTTCTTTTGTGTTGCCTAATCACGAACAGTTCATCCGAGTGAACCGTAAGCTGTATATCGCACACGCCTTCATCTGGCTGCCCGTTTCTTTTGTTCGTCCTCATCGTAAATAGTTCATTGAACTGAACCGTATGCCCTGCATCGCACACGCAACTAAAATCTGAACCGTGTTCGATGCATCCTCCATCGCAAACGTTTTGCACCTTTTTTGACGGTTTTTTACACCACCGTTTGCGATTAATGCATCGCACACAGTTTCGTCGAAGGGTCTCTGATCGTAGTGTTGCGTTAGTAGCAACCTGCAGTAGTGCTATATGATGTTGTACTCTGATGTACTTCAATTATGAAATCCTGCCTCCTTAATATGGAAATGAAATATATTGTGTGCTTAATATAAAATGTCAATTAGATTAATAAATGGATTATTAATAATAGGGCAATTAGCCTCCTAATTGGTTTTTTCTATTGCAAACGGTTATTGAGAAAACACCGTGGGGGATGACCTCAGGCAACGCACACAGTTTCTAGGAATAAACCATGTTGAATCAATGAACAATCACACACAACATGCTCTTGAAAACTGTTTGTGTTAGGCCACCTTGCGCAAATGTTTACCACATAAAAGTGTGTGTGATGGACAACCCTTGCCACACAGTTTCTTCTATGCACCGTGTGTGATGAATTCAATAACGTAAATGATAAAATTGTTAATATCGTGTGCAATGGCAACTTGATCACTGCTACCTCTTGAGCATGCGTTGGTTTTCCCTTGAAGAGGAAAGGGTGATGCAGCAAAGTAGCGTAAGTATTTCCCTCAGTTTTTGAGAACCAAGGTATCAATCCAGTAGGAGGCCACGCTCAAGTCCCTTGTACCTACACAAACAAATAAGAACCTTGCAACCAACGCGATAAAGGGGTTGTCAATCCCTTCATGGCCACTTGCAAAAGTGAGATCTGATAGAGATGATAAGATAATATTTTTGGTATTTTTATGATAAAGCCTAAAAGTAAAGAAAGCAAAATAAACGGCACAAGAAATAGCTTGTTGATGGGAGATTAATATGATGGAGAATAGACCCGGGGGCCATAGGTTTCACTAGTGGCTTCTCTCAAGATAGCATAAGTATTACGGTGGGTGAACAAATTACTGTCGAGCAATTGATAGAATAGTGCATAATTATGAGAATATCTAGGTATGATCATGTATATAGGCATCACGTCCGTGACAAGTAGACTGACTCCTTCCTGCATCTACTACTATTCCTCCACACATCGACCGCTATCCAGCATGCATCTAGAGTATTAAGTTCATAAGAACGGAGTAACGCTTTAAGCAAGATGACATGATGTAGAGGGATAAACTAATGCAATATGATATAAACCCCATCTTTTTATCCTCGATGGCAACAATACAATACGTGTCGTTTCCCCTACTGTCACTGGGATCGAGCACCGCAAGATTGAACCCAAAGCTAAGCACTTCTCCCATTGCAAGAAAGATCAATCTAGTAGGCCAAACCAAACTGATAATTCGAAGAGACTTGCAAAGATAACCAATCATACATAAAAGAATTCAGAGAAGATTCAAATATTGTTCATAGATAATCTTGATCATAAACCCACAATTCATCGGATCTCGACATACACACCACAAAAGAAGATTACATCGAATATATCTCCAAGAGAATCGAGGAGAACTTTGTATTGAGATCCAAAGAGAGAGAAGAAGCCATCTAGCTAATAACTATGGACCCGAAGGTCTGAGGTAAACTACTCAGATATCATCGGAGAGGCTATGGTGTTGATGTAGAAGCCCTCCGTGATCAATGCCCCCTCCGGCGGAGCGCCGGAAAAGGCCCCAAGATGGGATCTCATGGGTACAGAAGGTTGCGGCGGTGGAATTAGGTTTTCGTGGTGCTCCTCGATGGTTTGGGGGTACGTAGGTATATATAGGAGGAAGAAGTAGGTCGGTGGAGCCACGAGGGGCCCACGAGGGTGGAGGGCGCGCCCAGGGAGTAGGCGCGCCCCCTGCCTCGTGTCCTCCTTGTATGTTTCTTGATGTCCACTCCAAGTCCTCTGGATCACATTTGTTCCAAAAATAACTCCCCCGAAGGTTGCATTCCATTTGGACTCCATTTGATATTCCTTTTATGCGAAACACTGAAATAGGCAAAAAAACAGCAATTTGCACTGGGCCTCCGGTTAATAGGTTAGTCCCAAAAATAATATAAAAGTGTATAAATAAGCCCATTAAACATCCAAAACAGAATATATTATACCATGGAGCAATCAAAAATTATATATATGTTGGAGACGTATTAATCACAAACAATTTAATGGGGAAAATTGTGTGTGATGTACCTGCGAACGGAAATGTTTTCCTTGGAGTGACTGTGTGGGATATATATACGAACGGAAATGTACTTCTTGGATTAACTATGTGGGATGTACATACTAACGGAAATATATTCCTTGGATTGACTGTGTGGAATGTACATACGAACGGAAACACTTAGTGGGGACTAACTATGTGTGATGTACTTACGGTCGGAAACGATTTGGCTTGTATAATTGTATTTTTTTAGCATAACTGTATGTATAACCGTATTTGATCGCTCGCCGGTCACACACGACCTCATTTTGCCGAGCATGTGTGCCAGGAGGGCATATCCCCGATGATTTCTAGGTCATGTGGGAAGGACCCCCCTATCGCAGTCACTCACTAGGCGACGGTTCAGAACGCCGTCGTGGAAAGGGGTTAAAAACTATTTGTATAGCACCTCGCTGTACCAGTGTGTGGTGAGAAAGATCTAGGTAAATATATCCAGTTGAATATGGGTGGGCATGAGTTATTATTGTTGACATCACCCTTGAGGTGAATATGTTGGGAGGCGAAACTATAAGCCCCTATCTTCCTATGTGCCTGGTTGGAACTTTTTGCCCATGGGTATTTAGTGAGTGTTAGCAATCATAGAAGACTATATGATGGTTGAGTATGTGGACATGCCAAAAGGCTCCGATATGTGACCCTTCCTGAAAAGATGATGAATTGTAGTTGCAAAGTTGACTGAGAACATAGTTTGTTGGTTTTCAATAAAGTTTATGATTTATACTTCGATGTTGTGATGAATTGTTACATGTTCATAAGAAGTTTATGATAGAAGTTATGTGGTAAAAGTTCTATAATAAAGTTTGTTGCTGTTATAATAATATACATGATGCTTCTATGTCCGTATTTAGTTTTTATCGACACCTCTCTCTCTAAGCATGTGGACATGTTTTTTGATATTGGTTTTTCGCTTGAGGACAAGCGGGGTCTAAGCTTGGTGGAGTTGATACGTACATTTTCCATCATGTTTACCTACTGTTATTTACTATGTTTTTATGCATAATAATGCTTTTTGGAGTAATTCGAATGCCTTTTCTCTCATATTATGCAAGGTTTACACAGAGGGAGAATACGGCACCTGGAATTCTGGACCTGGAAAAGATATATCAGAGTTACCTATTCTGCACATCTCCAAATGAGCTGAAACTTTACGGAGAATTATTTTGGCACAAAAGAAAAATACTAGAGCTAATAACTACTGGAGGAGGCCCACTAGGTGGGCACAACCCACCTAGGCACGCCAGGCCCCCCAAGTGCGCCCTGGTTGTTGGGCCCTCCCCGGCCCACCTACGGTGCCCCTCTTTGGGTATATAAGTCATTTTGACCTGGAAAAAATAAGGAGAGGACTTTGGGGGCGAAGCACCGCCGTCTCGAGGTGGAACTTGGGCAGGAGCACTTTTGCCCTCCGGCGGAGCGATTCCGCCAGGGGAACTTCCCTCCTGGAGGGGGAAATCATCGTCATCATCATCACCAACAATTCTCCCATCTTGGGGAGGGCAATCTTCATTAGCATCTTCAACAGCACCATCTCCTCTCAAATCCTAGTTCATCTCTTATGTTCAATCTTTGTATCAGAACCTCAGATTGGTACCTATGGGTGACTAGTAGTGTTGATTACGCCTTGTAGTTGACTACTATATGGTTTATATGGTGGAAGATTATATGTTCAGATCCATTATGCTATTTAATACCCCTCTGATCTTGAGCATGATTATCATTTGTGAGTAGTTACTTTTCTTCTTGAGGTCACGGGAGAAATCTTGTTGCAAGTAAGCATGTGAACTTGATATGTGTTCGATATTTTGCTGATAGGTATGTTGTCATTCCCTTACTGGTGTCATGTGAACATCGACTACATGACACTTCACCATATTTGGGCCTAAGGGGATGCATTGTGGAGTAGTTATTAGATGATAGGTTGCTAGAGTGACAGAAGCTTAAACCCTAGTTTATGCACTACTTCGTAAGGGACCGATTTGGATCCAAAAGTTTAATGCTATGTTTAGATTTTATCTTAATAATTTTCTCATAGTTGTGGATGCTTGCGAGGGGGTTAATCATAAGTAGGATGTTTGTTCAAGTAAGAACATCACCTAGGAACTGATCCGCCCACATATCAAACACAAATCGACTCTACATGATGAAAGTGACTAGATGAAATTCCGTGTACCCTCAAGAACGCTTTGCCTATTATAAGAAACCGTTTTGGCCCGTCCTTTTCCACAAAAGGATTGGGCTACCTTGCTGCATTTTATTTATTGTTATCATTACTTTCTTGTTACAAATTATCTTGCTATCAAACTATCTGTTACTGACAATTTCAGTGCTTGCAGAGATTACCTTGCTAAAAACCACTTGTCATTTCCTTTGTCTCTTCGTTGGGTTCGACACTCTTACTTATCGAAAGGACTACGATTGATCCCCTATACTTGTGGGTCATCAGCAGCCGTTCAGTGCCGCTAATCTTACTACCTCAGTATCCTCGCCCGCCACGCAAGGGATAGCATGAGGGAAGACATGATGCCGTCGGCCGAGGGCGTGGCTGAATTGTCCGGCTTCGATGTGTTCCTCCTCCATGTTTCCTTCATCCCCAAT
This sequence comes from Triticum aestivum, assembly GCF_018294505.1. NCBI lineage: Eukaryota > Viridiplantae > Streptophyta > Magnoliopsida > Poales > Poaceae > Triticum > Triticum aestivum. The sequence goes on from NC_057805.1 coordinate 145,551,483, forward strand.
GCCATGGCCAATGTGAACCATCAGCGTCAACATCACCATCGCTATGGTGGTGCAGGAGCGGAGGTAGAGGAGTGGTCGGCGATGAGGGAATTGAGACAGTGGAGGATGTCGCTTGTTGTTTTTTGGATCGATTTTATCGATCACACCCTGTTTGTCGCCTTTTGTGGGGATGGGAGAGAGGACATCGCTTGTGGCGGGGGAGTTGCATCCAGATTCCAGGCTCGGATCCAATTGTTGCGGTACTTGCTTGATGGGCTTCCTGCGGGAACTAGGCCTATAGGCTAAAGGTCCAGTTAACCATGTTACACCAATTTTTTCAGCCGAGTGACCTCCCTTAGGACAGATAGCCCACTGATCGAACGATCAGAAACGGTCTACAGATAGGATCTGACGGCCAAAATTGCAGAGAGCGTGAGAGGGCTGGGAAATAGTTCAGTTTATTGTCCTTAACACTCAGTTAACATGTGTTGCTTTATTTTTTTTCTTTAATTATTATGGAATGTGCATGTGAGTTCGAACCCCATAGCCAGCAGCCCTATTTTTCTCTAATTATTGTGGATTTTTAACAAACAAGAATCCCTAATCCCCGAGTTGGCAAGAACATGTGCTTTTTCTAAGGGTAGGCTAGAACATGTGTTGCTTTATTACATACTCAGTTAACATTTGTTGCTTTATTTTCTCTTTAATTATTATGGGATGTTTATTTTAAGGGTTTGTCTAGGGCACATCTATATGTGTCTTAATTATTGCACATCTATGTAACACAAGCAAGCATAGAAAAGAAAATAAAAAGAAAAAAGAAACTATCCACACAAATCTTCGCGTAAGTACTTAGATGTGCAATACTTATGGCGCATCTAGGTGTGCTTTGGTAAAACTGTTATTTTAAGACAAATAAGACAATGGCCAGCAACCTCTTATTATTCATTCACCAATTGTTCAGTACCTCAAGAGCCTCATGTAACCAACAAGAATCCCTAATTGCCGATCAAGCAAGAACATGTGTTGCTTTGTTAAATACTCAATTAATATTTTTCTTTGAGGAAGGACCTTTATGGGGGGTTCGAACCCCACAGCCAACGGCCCTATTTGTGGAATGTTTTTAAGACAAATAAGACAATGGGAAGCAGCCTCATATTATTCATTCACCAATTGCTCGGTACCTCAGGAGCCTCATTTAACCAACAAGAATCCGTAATCCCCGACCTGGCAAGAACATGTGTTGCTTTATACATACTCAGTTAACATGTGTTGCTTTATTTTTCTCTAATTATTGTGGAATGTTCATTTTAAGACAAATAAAGCAATGTGCAGCAGCCTCTTATTATTCATTCACCAATTATTAAGTACCTGAGGAGCCTCATGTAACCAATAAGAATCCCTAATCCCCGACCTGGCAAGACATGTGTTGCTTTATTACATACTCAGTTAACATTTTTCTTCTAGGAAAGACCTTTATGGTGAGCTTTATTAAGATCAAAGCAAAGTTACATCATCCACCAGCTTATTGATCGGAAGGTTTGTTGGTCCAACTAAGTGAGCTCTTATTACAAAAATATATATGTATCCAGCACATGTGTGACCATATTGGTCGACCAAAACAATGTTTAAAGGAGACATTTCCAATGAAAGAAGCTATATCTATGCAATCCGCAAAAATTGTCGCTCCATCCCACCATTGAGTATGGCTAGTGCGGAAATTTATAACTTGAAGCAAGTCTGATTCCGCCTCAACTCTATGAAAGCTAAGCGAGATGATGAACTATATGCCTCCGTTGTAATCACATCTATGGCATAAGGGATGTAAGTGCATTGAGCTGCAAAAAAATCACCTTTCTCATCCTGTATAACAACCCTTGATGCACCAGCTACTTCATCTTCAAAAAAGTCGCGTCAATGTTGAGTTTGACAAACTTTTTGTTAGGTCTAGTCCATTTGTGTTCTATCTCTGAATTCTTATTATGCATCGCTGATAACCCACAAGTATAGGGATCAATTGTAGACTTTCTCGATAAGTAAGAGTGTCGAACCCAACAAGGAGCTAAAGGTAGAACACATATTCCCTCAAGTTCTATCGACCACCAATACAACTCTACGCACGCTTAACATTCACTTTACCTAGAACAAGTATGAAACTAGAAGTACTTTGTAGTTGTGGTCGGATATGTTTGCAAGATAATAAAGAGCACGTAAATAAAATATAGGGGCCGTTTAGATAAAGAAATAACTAAATTAGTTTTAGTAGAGAGCTTTTTGTCAGAAGAAAGTAATTTGTCCCTAGGCAATGGATAAATAGACCAGAAATCTTTATGGCAATTTTATATGAGGGAGAGGCATAAACTAACATACTTCTCTAATTGGATCATATGCACTTAGGATTGGAACTCTAGCAAACATCCATAACTACTAAAGATCATTAAGGTAAAACCCATCCATAGCATTAAAGTATCAAGTCCTCTTTACTCACATACGCAACAACCTACTTACTCGGGTCTGTGTTTCTATCACTCACGCCACCCACCATAAGCAAATCATGAGCATATTGCAAACCCCACAGCGGGCATCCCTCATGCTTGCGTTACACGGGGAGCACCATAGGATAACACCAATAATAAAACATGCAACGCAAACCAATCATGATCATCAATCAACCCATAGGACAAAACGGATCTACTCAAACATCATAGGATAGCCATACATCATTGGGAAATAATATATAGCATTGAGCACCATGTTTAAGTAGAGATTATAGTGGGAAGAAGAGGTGTTACACTGCTGCATAGAGGGGGAGAGAGTTGGTGATGACGGCGGCGAAGTTGTTGGCCGATGGCCTCGGTGGCGTTCCGGCGCCACCGGGAGAGAGGGGGAGAGAGCCCTCCTCCTTCTTCTTCTTTCTTGACCTCCCACCTAGATGGGAGGAGGGTTTCCCCTCTGGTCCTTGGCCTCCATGGCGGTGGAGGGGTGGGAGCCCCTCCGAGATTGGATCTCTCTCTCTTTCCTTCTATTTTTGCGCTCCCACATTCTGACCTTTCACCATTTCTTAAATTCCCAGAGATCCTTAACTCCGATTGGGCTGAAATTTGAACACAATTTTTATCTGGATATTAGCTTTCTTGCGGCAAAAGAAGGGCACCAACCGCCTTAGGGGGTGGCCACAAGGATCCAGGGCGCGCCCTACCCCCTGGGGTGCGCCCCTGCCTTGTGCCCCCCTCGGGCATCGTCTTGCGTTGATTCCAATTCCCAAAATTCACATATATTCCAAAAAAATCTCCATAAGTTCTTATCGCGTTCGGACTCCATTTCATATGGATATTCTACGAAACAAAAAACATGCAACAACTAGGAACTACCACTGGGCACTGGATCAATATGTTAGTCCCAAAGATAGTATAAAAAGTTGCCAAAAGTATATCAAAGTTGTAGAATATTGCCATGAAACAATAAAAAATTATAGATACGACGGAGACGTATCAGCATCCCCAAGCATAATTCCTGCTCGTCCACGAGTAGGTAAATGATAAAAAGGATAATTTTTTATGTGGAATGCTACCTAGCATAATCTTGATCGTGTAATCTAATCATGGCATGAATATAAAGACACGAGTGATTCAAAGAAATAGTCTATCATTTGAAATTAAGACAATAATACTTCAAGCATACTAATAAAGCAATCATGTCTTTTTAGAATAACATGGCCAAAGAAAGTTATCCCTACAAAATCATATAGTCTGTCTATGCTCCATCTTCATCACAGAAAGTATTTCATCTTGTACAACCCCGATGACAAGCCAAGCAATTGTTTCATACTTTTAATGTTCTCCAGCCTTTTCTACTTTCACGCAATACATGAGCATGAGCCATGGATATAGCACTGCAGGTGGAATAGAATACGATGGTGGAGGTTTTGTGGAGAAGACAAAAAAGGAAGAAAGTCTCACATCGACGCGGCTAATCAATGGGCTATGGAGATGCCCATCAATTGCTGTCAATGTGAGGAGTAGGGATTGCCATGCAACGAATGCACTAAGAGCTATAAGTGTATGAAAGCTCAAACTAAAAACTAAGTGGGTGTGCATCCAACTTGCTTGCTCATGAAGACCTCAGGCATTCGAGGAATCCCATCATCAGAATATACAAGCTAAGTTCTATAATGAAAATTCCCACTAGTATATGAAAGTGATAACTCAAGAGACTCTCTATATGAAGAACATGGTGCTACTCTTAAGCACAAGTGTGGTAAAAGGATAGTAGCATTGCCCTTCTCTCTTTTTCTCTCATTTTTTGTTTTCTCTTTTTTTGGGTGGGGGGGGGGATCTCTCTCTGTCTCTGTCTCTGTCTCTCTCTCTTTTGTGGCCTCTTTTTTATTTTTATTTATTTTTCGTCCGGAGTCTCATCCCGACTTGTGGGGGTATCATAGTCCCCATCATCCTTTCCTCACTGGGACAATGCTCTAATAATGATGATCATCACACTTTTATTTACTTATAACTCAATATTACTACTCGATATCTAGAGCAAAGTATGACTCTATATGAATGCCTCTGGCAGTGTACCAGGTTGTGCAATGATCTAGCATGGCAAAGATATCAAAAAACAGACAAGCCATGAAAATATCATGCTAGCTATCTTACGATCATGCAAAGCAATATGACAATGAATGCTCAAGTCATGTATATGATGATGATGGAAGTTGCATGTCAATATATCTCGGAATGGCTACGGAAATGCCATGATAGGTAGGTATGGTGGCTGTTTTGAGGAAGATATAAGGAGGCTTATGTGTGATAGAGTGTATCATATAACGGGGTTTGGATGCACCGGCGAAGTTTGCGCCAACTCTCAAGGTGATAAAGGGCAATGCACGATACCGAAGAGGCTAGCAATGATGGAAGGGTGAGAGTGTGTATAATCCATGGACACAACATTAGTCATATAGAACTCACATACTTATTGCAAAAATCTATTAGCCATCTAAAAAAAGTACTACACGCATGATCCTAGGGGGATAGATTGGTAGGAAAAGGCCATCGCTCGTCCCCGACAGCCACTCATAAGGAAGACAATCAAAAATAAATCATGCTCCGACTTCATCACATAACGGTTCACCATACGTGCAGGCTTCGGGAATCACAAACCTTAACACAAGTATTTCTACCAATCCACAATTACTCACTATCATCACTTTAATATCACCATCTTTATATCGCAAAAGTATTGCAAGGAATCCAACATATCATATTCAGTGATCTTCAAGTTTTATGTATGATTTTATGACTAACCATGTGAATGACCAATTCCTGTTAACTCTCTAAATAGATAAAGTGAAGCAAGAGAGTTTAATTCTTTCTACAAAAGATATGCCCATTATCTAACAAATATAAGTGAAGCAAAAGTTCATTCTACAAATGGCGGTTTTCTATGTGTACGAAAACAGGCAATCCAAACTTCAAATGATATAAGTGAAGCACATGAAGCATTCTATAAAGCCATACTCAAAAGATATAAGTGAAGTGCAAATAGCATTCTATAAATCAACCAAGGACTATCTCATACCAGCATGGTGCATTACTAAAAGAAGAATAAAAAGCACACGACACTCCAAGATTTACGCATATCATGTGACGAATAAGAATATAGCTCCAAGTAAAATTACCGATGATCGTTAGAAGAAAGAGGGGATGCCTTCCGGGGCATCCCCAAGCTTAGTTGACTGGGAGTCCTTGAATATTACCTTGGGGTACCTCGGGCATCCCCAAGCTTAGGCTCTTGCCACTCCTTATTTCTTCATCCATCATGATCTCACCCAAAACTTGAAAACTTCAATCACACAAAACTTAACAAAACCCGTGTGAGATCCGTTAGTATAATAAAACAAATCACCACTTTAAGTACTATTGAAAACCCATTCATATTTTGTTTTTGCATTGTAGCTACTGTATTATAACTTCTCCATGGCTTATACCACCGATAAAATCAATAGTTTCATCAAAACAAGCAAAACAATGCATCAAAAACAGAATCTATCTTAAACAGGACAGTCTGTAGCAATCTGAACATCTACCATACTTGTGTAACTCCAAAAATTCTGGAAAATTAGGAAAAAAAATTTATAGCAGTACTGCGCAGAAAGTTTCATAAGCTTTTGATGTTCCAGTAAAAAATGTAAATTCACGCGCTACAGCCAAAGTTTCTATTTTTCCACTGCACATACCAAACAAGCAATCTAATCATCCTGGCGGCAAATCTTGGCACATTATTACAATGGATTTGTAAAGGTGGATAATTATTTTTGTTGAAAAGTTTCTGTAGTCGAGATTCACAAAGTTTCCATGGGCATGAACAAAGTTCAAGGACGTCCCCCACTTCAACAATGTTCGTCTTTCTCATTTTCACTTTTCTTTTTGAAAAGTTTTAGGTTCCCCTCTATATTTTTTGTTTTTAAACCTCTTAAAAGCACACAACAGAAATAAATGACTCTCTAAAACTTCTGGGTTGTCTCCGTTGCAGCGCTTTCTTTGAAGCCATTAAGCTAGGCATAAAGTGCTCAAGTAATGAATCCACCCAGATCCCAAGGTATATCAAAGCCAGTTTTAATTAACAATGATTTGTGATTTAGTAGTGAGCACAAAGTAACATATATCATGCAACAATGAAGTCTAAGTCTCTTCCTATGCATCGACATGCCATAAAAGAGCAATTCATGTCTAAGTCACTTCCTATGCATCGACATGTCATAAAAGAACAATTCATGCACACATAGGTAAGGCCGATACATAGCATAAACAAATTCTTGCAATTTTATCATACTGGAAACATAGAGAGGAGGAGATGTAGTTCCTCTCTCATAATAATTGCAAGTAGGAGAAGCAAGCACATGCATATTATATTTATGAAAATCATCATGTGCAATAATAGAACGCACCCCGTCAATATAATCCTTAATAAGCACAAACCTCTCCGATATAGTGTAGTTGGGAGAATTCAAAAAGAGAATAGGACTATTATGCGTGGTTGCAATAGCAACAATTTCATTCTTAACACAAGGAACTATAGCAAGTTCATCTCCATAAGCATCATTCATATTAGCATCATGGCTACAAGCATAGCAAGCATCAATTTCATCAAAAAGGGACATTATCATAGCATTCATCCTTCGGTAAGCATGAAGGGAAATTAAACAATGTATGAGTTGAAGAGTTACTCTCATTAGAAGGTGGGCACGAGTAGCTAATCCAATCTTCCTCCTTTTCTTCTTTGCTCTCCTCGTCATCTGTTTCATCTAATGAGCTCACAGTGTCATCAATTTCTTCTTCCATAGATTCCTTCAAAATATTAGTCTCTTCTTGGACAGCGGAGACTTTCTCAGAAACTCATTAATATCGGCATTATATTTATAATTCTAATAAAAATATTTAAGTATAGCAAAATTTTCAGGTCTGTAAATAGCATCATCAAGATTTTCACACTTTTCAAACAAAGATTCAATTTCATAAGCACCCTTAAAAGCACCGAATTATTCTATCCGTTCCACATCATAGTAATCATATATACCATTAGCATAAGAAGCCAAGGTTTCATTATCATTAAATTTACATGAAAAGGGTAGGTGTGGAGCCTTCATCCTAGAGAAACAAGTATAATCATATCTCAAGCATAAATTCCGAGCATACCAATGCAATATATGAATTTGATCCCATAACAGTTTCCCTTTTTGAGTCAAGCGATAATCCCTAAAGTATTCACGTTGATCCAACATGTCTCCCATTATATAATTGAATGGGGTTTTCTCGGGATTATTAAAGTAGTGCATAATATCTTTCATATAATGAGCATCGAGGGTTTTAGGAGGTTCCCCATCTCCATGAGTAGCAAGTACGCCTAAGTTTTTTGGTATTTCATGTTCCATATACATAACTAAAGATAGAGAACAACTTAGAACAACAAATAAAATCTACTTAGTGATAAAGCGAACAAGCACACACACGAGAATATTTACCCCACGCTATTGCTCCCCGGCAATGGCGCCAGAAAAAGGTCTTGATAACCCACAAGTATAGGGGATCAATTGTAGCCTTTCTCGATAAGTAAGAGTGTCAAACCCAACGAGGAGCTAAAGGTAGAACAAATATTCCCTCAAGTTCTATCAACCACCGATACAACTCTATGCACGCTTAACGTTCACTTTACCTAGAACAAGTCTGAAACTAGAAGTACTTTGTAGGTGTGATAGGATAGGTTTGCAAGACCATAAAGAGCCTGTAGAAAAATCTAGGGCCTGTTTAGATAAAGAAATAACTAAAATAATTTTAGTACAGATCTTTTTGTCACAAGGAAGTTATTTGTCCCTAGGCAATCGATAACTAGACCGGTAATCATTATGGCAGTTTTATATGAGGGAGAGGCATAAGCTAACATACTTTCTCTACTTGGATCATACGCACTTATGATTGGAACTCTAGTAAACATCCGTAACTACTAAAGATCATTAAGGCAAAACCCAACCATAGCATTAAAGTATCAAGTCCACTTTACTCCCATATGTAACAACCTACTTACTTGGTTATGTGTTTCTATTACTCACGCCACCCACCATAAGCAAATCATGAGCGTATTGCAAACGCTACAGCGGGGATCCCTCACGCTTGTGCGACACGGAGAGCACCATAGGACAACACCAATAATAAAACATGCAACTCAAACTAATCATGATCATCAATCAACCCATAGGAGAAAACAGATCTACTCAAACATCATAGGATAGCCATACATCATTGGGAAATAATATATAGCATTGAGCACCATGTTTAAGTAGAGATTATAGCGGGAAGGTGAGGTGTCATACTGCTGCATAGAAGGGCAAAGAGTTGTGATGACGGCGGCGAAGTTGTTGGTGTAGATCGCCATCATGATGATGGCCTCGGCGGCGTTCCGGCGCCACCGGGAGAGAGGGGGAGAAAGCCCCCTCCTTCTTCTTCTTCCTTGACCTCCCCCTAGATGGGAGGAGGGTTCCCCTCTGGTCCTTGGCCTCCATGGTGGTGGAGGGGTGGGAGCCCTTCCGAGATTGGATCTCTCTCTCTCTCTCTCCCCCTGTTTCCTTCTATTTCTACGCTCCCAGATTTGGGCCTTTCACTGTTTCTTAAATTCCCGGAGATCCATAGCTCCAATTGGGCTGAAATTTTAAAACAATTTTTATCCGGATATTAGCTTTCTTGCGACGAAAGAAGGGCACCAACCGCCTTGCGGGGTGGCCTCAAGGGTCTAGGGCACGCCCCGAGCCTTGTGCCCCCCTCGGTTATCATTTCATGTTGATTCCAATTCCCAAAATTCACATATATTCCAAACAAAAACCTTTGTAAGTTTTAATCGCGTTTGGACTCCGTTTAATAAGGATTTTCTGCGAACAAAAAAACTAGCAACAAACAGGAACTCGCACTGGCCATTGGATCAATATGTTAGTCCCAAAGATAGTGTAAAAATTTGCCAAAAGTATATGAAAGTTGTAGAATATTGCCATGAAACAATCAGAAATTATAGATACGACGGAGACGTATGAGCATCCCCAAGCTTAATTCCTGCTCGTCCTCAAGTAGGTAAATGATAAAAAAGATAATTTTTATGTGGAATGCTACCTAGCATAATCTTGACCATGTAATCTAAGCATGGCATGAATAGTAAGATACGAGTGATTCAAAACAATAGTCTATCATTTGAAATTATGACAAACTAAAAACTAAGAGCTATAAGTGTATGAAAGCTCAAACCGAAAACTAAGTGCTTGTGCATCCAACTTGCTTGCTCATGAAGACCTCAGGCATTTGAGGAAGCCCATCATCAGAATATACAAGCCAAGTTCTATAATGAAAATTCCCACTAGTATATGAAAGTGGTAACTCAAGAGACTCTCTATATGAAGAACATGGTGCTACTCTAAAGCACAAGTGTGGTAAAAGGATAGTAGCATTGCCCCTTCTCTCTTTTTCTCTCATTTTTTTGTTTTCTCTCATTTTTTGGGGGCTCTCTCTTTTTTTGGCTCTTTTTTTCATCCGGAGTCTCATCTCGACTTATGGGGGAATCATAGTCTCCATCATCCTTTCCTCACTTGGACAATGCTCTAATAATGATGATCATCACACTTTTATTTACTTAGAACTCAATATTACAACTCGATATCTAGAACAAAGTATGACTCTTTATGAATGCCTCTGGAAGTGTACCAGGTTGTCCAATGATCTAGCACAGCAAAGATATCAAAAAACAAAATTGCAATAAGCTAGAAGATTGAAGAAGTAGTAATTGTAAGGAGAACAACAATGATGAAAAGTGTTGGAATGGGAGTAGAGAATGGGTGTTGCATGGATGAAGTCATTCATATAATAGTCATAACACAACCAAACCTGATAAGATTCGAGTCTCTGTGCTCACTGTGCTAGTCCGAATCAATAGCTAGCACACACAATACAAGATGTAATATCAAAATAAACCACGTGCCATAAATATTACATTGCAGATCCAGAATTGAAATATTACAAACCTCCTTAGCTCAAGGCTAGCGTAAAAAACAAAATACAATGAAAAAGAAAATAAAATAGTCATGGAATCCGTCAACACCATAGGCAAATGTCGAGTATAGACATCATAACCCTACATTGTATCGCTCCCCTGTCGTATAAATCTGCAAAATGATAAGTTGCGGCCACAAGGGTCAGTATGTTGAATGTATTGGCAAGTCCACATGAATAATATAGCAGACCTACATCTATATGCAAGGTGTGTCAAGAGGATAGTGTAGTGGTACTTTTGCAAAAAAGCTAAATTTTCCTTGATAACTACATAATATAATAGTCAAATTTTAATTTGCCCTGCTACGGTAAAATACATATGGTTGAATTGTGCACTCCAATACCAACCTATTCCCGCTATTAAGTTTCCCATATTTTTTTACTAACATGTATCATCTGTAAAGATCATCCAACAACTGTAATGGTCTAACTGCTCAAATTTGTCTGTAACTGGGGACACGGCTAATCATGGTCAGTTTTTTACACTCTGCAGAGGTTTGCACACTTTACCCACTAGACTGAACACGAGGATTGAGACGAAGTCTTTCAGAAGCAGTCACCTCCACCCAACGGCATCCGGTACACCTACTCATATCTACATGACTACATCTGCTAGCTTTTCCTGGACGAGGCTCCGACTACCTACTAAACTAAGCCAGAGCCCATATAGCCAGTGTTGTGCATGGAAGCTACTATTCACTAAGTCTGTCTAATCTTTTTGAACATGGGCGTCATTCCACTTACATTCAGAGGGTAGATACCATGATGCTCTTGAAACCACCCAGCAATACCATTGCGCTAAAAGGTGAATTTCTTTAGTTACTACTAAAGTCATTTAGTATAATCCTCAAATAATCTCGATGAGTACACAAATCAAATGTCCGTCTGCATAGCATAGCAAGAATACAACTACCACGATATACAAGGCCATACTAAGCTGAAACTCAATAGCAATTACTACCATAATATTCCTACACATGCATAATATCATATGGTGATAAATAGCTACATGCATAGAAAAAAATAAGATGAACGATGATAAAGGTGTAACTTGCCTGGTACATTTGATGAAGATCGTTGCACTCATAGTTCCTGATAATTTTACTAGTCATGCTTCGAGCAACCTATTGTTAACGAAAGAATCCAAATCAATAACCATGCCATGAAGAAGAACCAAAAGAACAACAAAACAAATATGGCAAGGTTGAACAACATCAATATATATATATAGGCTTAATATGTAATATAGGGTATTTATGTGCTATAACATGGCAGAGTGAAGGAATGAACTCGGAAGAGTTAATGAACAATGGAATATTGCTTTAGAAGCTTATAGATTTGACATAATATGAATCAGAGTCAAAGTGATGGCAAAACAACATAGAAGTGGTGTAATAGTTTGCATATGACATAAGGGTTCATCAACAAAAGGAATCAATTGAAAGCAGCACTACAATGCAAGTTATAGTGATATGAAGTTTGAATGAAATATTTGAATTCAAAAGAGGTAAAAATGCTTGAATTTTGATTATACAGTATATGATCAACAAGTATTTGATACAAGTTCTCATATGCAAAAGGAATCACTGGATAGGATATATGATTTGGAAGATATGATCACATGATGGTTTGAATTCAAATTTGAACAAGTGAAATATTGATGCTATGGGATAGTACACGTCAATACAAATGTGTAGGACAAAAAAATTGAATTTGTAATTATATAGCTCAAGCTTGATAACTCACAAGTATAGGGGGTCATTTGTAGCCTTTCTCGATAAGTAAGAGTGTCGAACCCAACGTGGAGCTAAAGGTAGAATTAATATTCTCTCAAGTTCTATCGACCACCGATACAACTCTACGCACACCAATGTTTGCTTTACCTAGAAACAAGTAATAAAACCAGAAGTAATTTGTAGGTGTAGTGGGATAAGTTTGCAAGATAATAAAGAACGTGATAATAAAAGTTAGGTACTATTTAAATAAAAGAATAATTAAGTTAGTATAGCAAGTGTGGAATAGTGGTGGTAGGATTTGTGAGATTGTCCTAGACAATTGATAACAAGATCGGTAATCATTATTGCAATTTTATATGAGGGAGAGGTCATGTCTACACTACAAAAAAAGACACATCCGTGACATTTTGGCCCGAACGAAAACTTTTTTGTCATGGTTATGATAATTGCGACAAAACCACGTATCATCATAGATGTGGTGCGCTCCTACTTCTATGACAAAAAATCATGACAGAAAATGGGCTTTTCATCATGGGCGGTCCGGGGACGCACCTGCATGACATTCTTTAGGCCGTCCATGACGGCAAAAATCATGGTAGAAGCGAGGGCGAGGAAAATTTCCGGTAGTTCCCGGTTACAGTGGGTGGTTGGGGCCGAGCGATGCACGGAGGTTTATGCATTTCTCTTATACACATATGCACGTGTGTGCGAGGCATTGGGCTCTAACTGAACCCGAGCGAGGCGTTCGCTTATTGAACCCGAGCGATTGCACTAGCTAGCTACGTTACTGAACCTGACCGATTGATCCCTTGGCTGTTAACTGAATCTGAGCGATTCCTTTGCTACTGCTGCTAACTGAAGCTGATCGAACCTGCCTCTTGATGAACAGTGACCATTGTTGGGCGTTGGATGAACAATTCCCGGTGGTGGTTGGATGAACAGGCCCCTGTGGTAGTAGAGGCTGTTGCCATTGGATAAATAGGACACCGATCCAGGAGGCCGCCACACACCCGAGCCGGTTGGGGGTGGATGAACAGGACCCCATGGAGGGCTGGTTGAACAGTAGCCGATGGAGGCTGGATGAACAGTAGCCCATGGATGAACAGTAGTCGGTGGAGGCAGGAGGAAGAGGCGGTGGATGAACAGTAGCAGGTGAAGGCTGGAGGAAGTCGACGGTGGATGAACAGTAGCCCATGGAGGCTGGAGCGAGGCAATAGACGGTGGATGAACAGTAGCCCGTGGAGTCCCGTTTTGCAGTACGCCACAAACCTCCCAATGAACAGGACCCCATTTTGACCGTAGGCGCTCCAACAGAAGTTTGTTTCCTCTGTTTTGCAGTACGCCACACCCCTCCCGATCAACAGGACCCTGTTTCGACCGTAGGCACTCTAAGAGAAGGTCATTTCCTCCATTCTATGGTATGCTAGACCTCGTTTCGGCTGTTCCGTCCAAGCCGGTTGGCTCCCGATGAAAAGGACGTATCCTGACCCAGTTGGTTGCCTCCCGATGAACACGATGTTGTTTCCTCCGTTCCAACCCAGCCGGTTGGCTACCGATGAACAGGACGCCGTCGCTATATGCGTTCGAGACCCCGCCCTTATGTATGTACATAGCCGTATTTACTTTCTTGCAGCGTGGCTGTACGTACGTGCAGACGATATAGATGGGATTACGTGACATGCTACATCGGCGGTTCTACTACGACACCTGCCGCTCCTTAATCGGCCACACTTCATTGCTGCAGAGAGACCGATCGACCAGTATGTACATACACGGTCGTGACCAGACAGATAACATTACATATGCTTTGACCGGGTGGGTCCCAGCTGTCAGGGAGGACAAGGAGGCACTTCCTTGAGTGCGAAGATATAGCTAGTGGGTCTCAGCTGTCAGGGGGAAGAATCATATTTTTTTCCCGTAATAAGGAGGCACTTCCTTGCGTGCAAAGATGTTGTTGGTGGGTCCGAGGTGTCAGGGTCAGGAATAAGGAGGCACTTCCTTGCGTGCGAAGATATAGCTGGTGGGTCCGAGCTGTCAACGGCAGGAACATTTTTTTCACGAAATACAGAGGTCCTTCTGGTGGGTCCCCGCTCTCAAGTGGAGGAATCATTATTTTGCGTGTATTAAGGAGGCACTTCCTTGCGTGCGGCCATGGACCCAGCAGTCTGCCTCTCCACATACAGTCCTCTTCTGACGGCTGTCTTTCGTTGACCGCATTGACGACGGCGTACCGTCTAAGAGCACCAAGGTGGCGGACGATGATGTTTGCTAGAACTACGTCGGTATTTCCCCAAAGAGGAAGGGATGATGCAGCACGGCAATGGTAGGTATTTCCCTCAGTGATGAGTCCAAGGTTATGGAACAGTAGGAGAATGAAGCAACACTACGTAAAGAGCACCTGCACACAAATAACAAATACTCGCAACCCGACGTGTTAAAGGGGCTTTCAACCACTTTCGGGTAACGGCGCCAGAAATTGGCAAAAGGACGGGATAAAAATATGATAGATGTGATAAATAGATCTCAACTAAAATAAAGTGCAACAAGCTATTTTTATATTTTTGGTTTAATAGATCTGAAAATAAAAGCAAATAAAAATAGAACGCAAAGGTAAATATAATAAAGAAGAGACCCGGGGGCCGTAGATTTCACCAGTGGCTTCTCTCGAGAAAAATAGCAAACGGTGGGTAAACGAATTACTGTTGGGCAATTGATAGAACTTCAAATAATCATGACGATATCCAGGCAATGATCACTATATAGGCATCACGTCCAAGATTAGTAGACCGACTCCTGCCTGCATCTACTACTATTACTTCACACATCGACCGCTATCCAGCATGAATCTAGTGTATTAAGTTCATGGAGAAACAAAGTAATGCAATAAGAATGATGACATGATGTAGAAAAGATCTATTTATGTAGAAATAGACCCCATCTTTTTATCCTTAATAGCAAGGTTACATATGTGTCGGTTCCCCTTTTGTCACTAGGATCAAGCACCGTAAGATCGAAGCCATTGCAAAGCACCTCTTCCCATTGCAAGATAAATAGATCAAGTTGGCCAAACAAAACCCAAATATCGGAGAAGAAATACGAGGCTATAAGCAATCATGCATATAAGAGATCAAAGACAACTCAAATAACTTTCATGGATAAAAAGATAGATCTTCTCATAAACTCAAAGTTCATCGGATCCCAACAAACACACCGCAAAAAAGACTTACATCATATGGATCTCCAAGAGACCATTGTATTGAGAATCAAAAGAGAGACATAAAGCCATCTAGCTACTAACTATGGACCTGAAGGTCTACAATGAACTACCCACGCATCATCAGAGAGGCACCATTGAGGATGATGAACCCATCCGTGGTGGTGTCTAGATTGGATCTGGTGGTTTTGGAACTTGTGGCGGCTAGAATTAATTTTCGTCGACGGTATTTATAGAGCAAAGAGGCAGTGCGAGAGGCCACCGAGGTGGGCACAACCCACTAGGTTGTTTCTCTGGCCCATCTGGTGTCTTCTGGTCAAAAAAATCCACAAAAAGTTTCGCTGCATTTAGACTCCATTTGAAATTGATTTCCTGTGATGTAAAAAACAAGCAAGAAACGACATAAAGCACTGGGCACTATGTCAATAGGTTAGTCCCAAAAAAGGATATAAAATTTGTCACATCCTAGCTAGTTCATGCATTAGAGTGTTGCATCATGTTTACTTTTTCCAGAAACTTGAAATGGGGATGTCAGAACCCCCAGCCCCCCTGGAAACAACTAGGGTTTACTAAAATCTTTTTCAATGAACCTGAAATGCCCTTCTAAAATGTCCATCATTTTTGTCTTGGTCCAGAACCTCTGCCAAAATTGGTTCACATTTTTCTAGGACACAGAAGGTCATTGAATTAAATCTATGTACCTTGCATTTGGGCATTTAAATGCTAGTAAATATTTTAAATGCCCAAATAATTCTGGAAATAAGTGTGGGCTGTTGGAAATAATCTAACCAGAGTCACTAATTATTTTCAGGATTTTTTGAAAGTGCCTAACTATTTTAAATAAAGCCACACAGTTACAGAAAAATAGAAAAAAACAAAACAGAATAAAGAGAGGGAGAGTATCCTACCTGGCAGCCCACTAGCCGGACCTTTGGAGACACATGTAGAGCACCTTTATAATCACCCAGTTACATTGTGACGTTTGGTCGCACACAAAGTGTTCCTCTGGTAAACGGGAGTTGCATAATCTCATAGTCATAGGAACATGTATAAGTCATGAAGAAAGCAATAGCAACATACTAAACGATCGAGTGCTAAGCTAACGGAATGGGTCAAGTCAATCACATCATTCTCCTAATGATGTGATCCCATTAATCAAATGACAACTCATGTCTATGGCTAGGAAACATAACCATCTTTGATCAATGAGCTAGTCAAGTAGAGGCATACTAGTGACACTCTGTTTGTCTATGTATTCACACAAGTATTATGTTTCCGGTTAATACAATTCTAGCATGAATAATAAACATTTATCATGATATAAGGAAATAAATAATAACTTTATTATTGCCTCTAGGGCATATTTCCTTCAGCCACATCCGAGTCCTTATGGACCGCAAGCTCCACAGGACCGACTGTTTCCAGATGATCATGTTCAGCTCCCAGGTTATGGTGGTAATCTTTATGAAGATTACTACGGAGACGTCTGAGTTGGTAGTAGCTTCACTAGTATTGTAACAGTTGTATTCTCCACAGTCCTGCGTGACTTGTGGGATACGACTTGGGTGTATCACGTTCCGGAGGTGTAGACAAATAATGTATAGGAGCTTGGAATGCCTCCGATGAGATGTATCGTCTTTCACCGTAGTTGTACTTTAGCCTGGGTTTGTACTAAACTATGTACGGTGTGTATGACCGTTGGTATATATATGGCAGTTTCTATATTACCATGTCATACGGATGAACATCTCTGCATTCCGTGTTATCTATCCGCACTTCCTTGCCAAGATTTTGCCATCCTTGTCTAAACCGTTGTCTTGTTTTCCTAGGATGGTCAACACCCGCAACAACCCTGCTGTCCAGGCGCAGGGTGAAGCCAGTGCAGCTAGGGATGAGAATCTGCCTCAACCGCCTTCTCTGGCGGAAGTTATGCTGGAGGCAGAAAGAAACAAGCGTGATACTAACCGCTTGCTGGAGCGGATTGAGCAGAATACTGCACGTCATCAGAGGAACGACTTGGTGTCAATCAATGACTTTGTCAAGTTGTACCCACCGAAGTTTAACCATTCCATCGAGCCCCTCGATGCGGATGATTGGCTTCGCAGCATCACCCATAAGCTACGTTCTGCCAACGTAGCCGAAGCTGATAAGGTTACCTATGCTACCTATCACCTCGAAGGCCCTGCTAGCCTTTGGTGGGAAACTTTGAGGCTATGCGCCCAGCCGGCCAAATCACTACTTGGGCTGAATTCAGTGAGGCTTTCCGTGAGCATCACATTCCGGAGGGTCTCATGGATCGTAAGCGGGAAGAGTTCTGCAATTTCACCCAAGGCAGACTGACGGTGGATGCATACAGCCGTGAGTTTGGAAATCTAGCACGCTATGCTCCTGAAGAGGTATCCACCGATGCCAAGAAGCAGGCAAGGTTCCGCAAGGGACTTAGCCCTGAGCTTCGCCGTGAACTTCATCTGCACGAGTGCACCTCCTTCCAGAAGCTGGTCAATAAGGCCATCAGTGCTGAGACAGGTCAGACTGACTATGACGCTTCACGCAAGCACTCCCGTGACTTTGGTTCTTCATCCGGCTCTGGATCTCAGGAGCGCCGGGTCTGGATTCCAAACACAGCTCTGCCACCCAGGTTCACTCCGAGGCCATCCTTTGAGGCGCCTCACCCCAACCAGTAGTATGCACCGCCCACGGTCTATGGTGGCCCCGCTGCTAATGCTGCTCCACGCCCCAATGTTGTGACATGCTTCAAGTGTGGAGAGACGGGTCACTACCTGCGCGAGTGCCCCCAGAACAACCCCAATCAGCCTGGAAAGTACGTTGGCCATGGTAAGCCAGCGGAAAAGACTTACTATGCCAAGCCCGCCACCACTGCACATGGCCATGTCAACTATGTCTCAGCTGAGGAGACTCATGAGGATCCCAACGTCGTCCTTGGTACGCTCCTTGTTAATTGCCATCCAGCAACTGTTCTTTTCGATACTGGAGCATCTCATTCATTTATTTCTGAGAGCTATGCTAGATTGCACAACACCACATTTAGTGACATGCCCACCTCCATGGAAATTCAAACACCTAGTTCTAGATGGCAAACCTCTACAATAAGTCATGGAAATGAAATTCTTGTCGATAGATTGGTCTTCCTTGCATCACTGATAGCTCTCAAGTCCTCGGACATAAACATCATCTTGGGTATGGACTGGATGTCAGCCCATTATGCTAAGATTGATTGCTCTACTAGAACTGTTCAACTCACCCATCCATCGGGCAAGACAGTCAATGTTTTGACCCGAGTGTCTAAGCGTCAGCTCTACTCCCTAAATGCCAACCCTCTTCCAGACCTTGAAGATATTCCGGTAGTCCGTGACTTCCCGGATGTCTTTCTAGAAGAACTGCCAGGTGTTCCACCTGACAGGGATGTCGAGTTTGTGATAGACCTTGTTCCAGGAACCGTCCCAACCTCTAGAAGACCTTATAAGATGGCACCCCTAGAACTAGCCGAGCTTAAGAAACAACTCGATTAGTCCTTGCAAAAGTGTTTCATCCGTCCTAGTTCTTCTCCATGGGCTTGCCCCGTCCTCTTCATCAAGAAGGATGGAACGGACCGGATGGTTGTAGATTACCGACCTGTCAACTTGGTCACTATCAAGAACAAGTATCCGCTCCCCGGGATCAACAATCTGTATGATCAGATCGCTGGATCCTCAGTCTTTCCCAAAACGGATTTGAGGTTGGGCTACCATCAAATAAAAATCAAGAACGGGGACATTCCTAAAACGGCCTTTGTTACTCGTTATGGCCAATACAAGTACACCGTCATGTCTTTCGGTTTAACCAATGCCCCAGCCACCTTCTCTCGGTTAATGAACTCGATCTTCATGGAGTATTTGGATAAATTCGTCATGGTATACCTCGATGATATACTCATCTACTCCAAGAATGAGGAAGAACATGCCGAGCATCTAAGGCTAGTGCTGATGAAACTTCGATAGCATCGCCTTTATGCTAAATTCTCTAAGTGTGAATTCTGGTTGCCAGAATTGACCTATCTAGGCCATGTAATCTCTGGTAAGGGTATTGCCATCAATCCCGAGCGAGTTCAAGCCGTCCTTGATTGGACTCCACCTAAAATGGTCAAGCAAGTATGAAGTTTCCTTGGCTTAGCGAGCTACTGTCGCCGCTTCGTCGAGAATTTTTCCAAGGTTGCTAAACCTCTAACTGAACTCCTCAAGAAAGATAAAAAGTTCGAGTGGACACCCATAGTGCGATTTCAGCTTTCAGGAACTGAAAAGACGCCTGACATCTGCTCCCGTACTCGTACCACCAGATTTTTCTAAGGACTTTGTTATCTATTGCGACGCCTCGCGACAAGGAGTAGGTTGCATACTCATGCAAGATCGTCATGTGATTGCCTACGCTTCTCGACATTTGCGTCCACATGAGGATAACTATCCCACACATGATCTAGAGCTTGAAGCTGTGGTCCATGCACTCAAACACATGGCGACATTACCTTCTTGGTAATCGCTGCGAGATTTACACCGATCACCAAAGTCTGAAATAAATCTTCACCCAACCAGATTTGAATCTCAGGCAAAGACGTTGGGTGGAGTTGATCACAGATTACGACTTAGGAATAACTTACACCCCAGGCAAAGCCAATGTCATGGCTGATGCACTAAGTCGTAAATCTTATTGTAACAACCTAATGTTACAACAAAGTCAGCCACTTCTCCACGAGGAATTTCGTAAGCTTAACCTTCACATTGTTCCTCGAGGATTCCTTTCCACCTTGGCGGCGAAACCTACCCTTATGGATCAGATCATCAAAGCACAGAAGGTAGATCCGGGAATCTCCCGTATTAAGAGAAACATCAAGAAAGGAGTCGCGGATTGTTTCTACATTGATGATCAAGGTGTTGTGTTCTTTGGAGACCATCTAGTGGTTCCCAAGGTACGCAACCTGAGGCGGTTGATCCTTAAGGAAGCTCATGAATCTCCTCTCTCCATTCATCCCTGTAGTACTACAATGTATCAAGACCTACACCAGAGGTTTTGGTGGACTAGGATGAAGAGAGAAATTGCTCAATACATTGCTAATTGCGACGTCTGTCGTCGTGTTAAAGCAGAGCATCAACGGCCTGCTGGCACCCTTCAACCTTTGGCTATTCCTGAATGGAAATGGGATAAAATCAGTATGGATTTCATTACCGGGTTTCCCAGGACCAAGAGAGGGAATAATGCTATTTTCGTTGTTGTCGATCGTCTTTCCAAAGTAGCCCACTTCCTACCCGTTCGTGAGAGTATAACCGCTAGCCAGCTAGCTGACTTGTACATCTCCCGAAGAGTGTCTCTTCATGGTGTTCCATTGGAGATTAACTCAGACCGTGGAAGTCTCTTCACCTCTCGATTTTGGGAAAGTTTCCAAAATTCTATGGGAACTCGTCTCTCCTTTAGCACGGCCTTCCACCCTCAATCAAGTGGTCAAGTAGAACGAGTCAATCAAATTCTGGAGGATATGCTACGAGCTTCTGTCATCTCTTTCCGTATGGATTGGGAGAAATGCCTTCCATTCGCCGCATTCGCTTATAACAATAGTTATCAAGCTAGCTTGCGCAAAGCTCCTTTCGAAGTTCTCTATGGACGAAAATGTCGAACGCCTCTTAACTGGTCAGAAACCGGGGAAAGACAACTCTTTGGCCCGGATATGATTCAGGAAGCAGAAGAGCAGGTTCGCATTATTCGTGAGAACTTGAAAACAGCCCAATCTCGTAAAAAGAGCCAATATGACCGCAAACATAAGCTCATGACTTATGAAGTTGGCGAGAAGGCTTACCTTCAGGTTACTCCTTTGAAGGGAACCCATCGATTCGGTATCAAAGGCAAATTGGCTCCTCGTTACATTGGACCCTTTCGCATTCTTGCCAAATGAGGAGAAGTTGCCTACCAATTGGAACTACCTCCGCATCTTTCCAGAGTTCATGATGTCTTCCACGTTTCTCAACTCAGGCGTTGCTTCGCGGACCCTATTCCTGGGGTGGACCACGAAACGCTCGATCTCCAAGATAATCTCATATATCGGGAATATCCCATTCGCATCCTTCATCAAGCCGAGCGTACCACTCGACGCCAGAATATCAAGTTTCTCAAAGTTCAATGGTCACACCATTACGAGAAAGAAGCTACTTGGGAGAGGGAGGATCGTCTTCGACTTGAGTACCACACCTTCTTCCCAACGGATCCTAAAGCTCGGGACGAGATTCTTTTGAGTGGGGGTGAGTTGTCACATCCTAGCTAGTTCATGCATTAGAGTGTTGCATCATGTTTACTTTTTCGAGAAACTTGAAATGGGGATGTCAGAACCCCCAGCCCCCCTGGAAACAACTAGGGTTTACTAAAATCTTTTTCAATGAACCTGAAATGCCCTTCTAAAATGTCCATCATTTTTGTCTTGGTCCAGAACCTCTGCCAAAATTGGTTCACATTTTTCGCGGACACAGAAGGTCATTGAATTAAATCTATGTACCTTGCATTTGGGCATTTAAATGCTAGTAAATATTTTAAATGCCCAAATAATTCTGGAAATAAGTGTGGGCTGTTGGAAATAATCTAAACAGAGTCACTAATTATTTTCAGGATTTTTTGAAAGTGACTAACTATTTTAAATAAAGCCACACAGCTACAGAAAAATAGAAAAAAACAAAACAGAATAAAGAGAGGGAGAGAATCCTACTTGGCAGCCCACTGGCCGGCCCAGCACTGTGCTGGCCCGTGCCAGCCAGCTGCTTCCCCTCGCCAGAGCAGGCAGAGAGGTGACGCCCGCGTGCGCGAGCTCGCCACGGCGCCACCTGCTTGCAGCCCGCGCCTCTGGACGCGCTGGTCGACCTCCACGTCGCCCCCTCGACCGCTTGGACACCCCCGCACGCCCCCTGTCTCTCTCCCTCGCCCTCTCCCGCCATGGCCGATGCACCTGCCGCCGCACCGCTGACGTAGCCGCGCTCTCCGTCGTCCTCGTGCCGCGCCACCGTGCCCAGAAGCTCCGCTGCCCTTCTCTCCTGCGAGCAAGCCAAGCCCCGAGCGCTCGTTTGCCCCGAAGCCCCTGCAACGACCTCGCCCGACTCCGCCACCGCCGGATATCCCCTTCGCCGTCACCGCTGCACCAGCTCGTCCCCGACCGCGCCGTCTGCTCCTACGTGACCGCCGTGAGCCCAGCTACCTCCTCCCCCTTCCCGTTCTCGCTCTCGAGCATCATAGCGATCGCATGGAGCATCACCGAACGCGCCGCCGCCGAGCTCGTCGCCGACGTGGCTCCGGCCACCCACCGGCCACACCATCGTGTCCAACACACTCACCGCATCCCCAGGATCCCATAGCACCACCGCACGCCCCTTGCCGCGCCCCTAGCGACGGGTTCGACCTTACCCGAACTCCGGCAGCCGCACAGGTCGTCTCCGGCGTCGTTTCCGGCGACCCCGAGCACAACCACCACCACCACTTGACGCGGCTCGTTCCCAGCTACGCGTAGATGACCTCCGCCGCCCTTTTGGTCGCCGGAGCACGAAACCCGCATCCCACCGCCACGTCTGGCCTCGCCGGCGGCTAAACGCTGGCGAGTTGACCCGCTGACCGTTGACTGGGTGGGCCCAGTTTGACCCCTGGGTCACTGACGTGTGGGCCCTAGGCCACTAACTAAACTAAGTTAGTATTAGTTTAACGCTAACTAAACTTAGTTAGTTTAACTGACACTGACAGACGGGACCCATAGATCAGGGTTGACCTGGACCGTCTCTGTTGACTGATGACATCAGCCTGACGCAACGCTGATGCAGTAAATCATTTCCTGGAATTATTCTTATACAGGAAATTCCAGAAAATCCTACAAACTTCAAAAAATCATAGAAATTAATCTGTAACTCCAAATCCAAAGATTTATATATGAAAATTGATCAGAAAAATTCAATCTTTCCATCTGTACTGGTTTCATGCATGTCAGAACACTTTAACCTTGATGTTGAGATGAAACAAGCTAATGCACTAATATCACCTCTTATTTTGGGTTAGCATTTGAATCCTTGATTCAAATGAACTCAAACCAATCTGCCCTAAGTTGCATTAGCCAAAACACACTCATTTTGTCATGTCATTGCATGCATCATATTGTTGCATATTGCCATGTGGTGATTGTGTTTCGATGTGTTCTTCGTGGTAGGTTCTGCCTCCGAGGATATTCACGAGTATCCAACTGAAGGGCAGTATTCCACTACCACTCTGCCAGGCAAGCAACCCCATTGATCATTTTGATACAAACCCATCTTCTCGCTTCTGCTCTCGTTTACTACATTAAGACAACGCGTTTCAAACTGCTGTGTGCTGCGGTAGTTGAACCCACTTCCTCTGCATGACCTGTCATTGCCACAGTAACTAGATAAAACCCACTAGCATGTGTAGGAGTTGATTGAGCCATGTTTGTGTTTCCTACCATGCTATGCTTGCTATGCTTAGAGTCATGTCAGGTCTGGCTCATCGGGGTGATGAACTAGAGTGAAAGCTTGTGTCGGTAAAGAGAGTGAAGTGTTGAATATGATTTGGTAAAGGTATCGATGAGAGGCCATGTAGGAGTACATGGTGGGTTGTTTCATTGAGTCCGTCCTTAAGAACTGAGATCTGTATGTGTGATTTAAGATCAGCTACTACCACGCGTTGGGCCCGAAACCAATGGACCCTCTCGACTTATTAACCACTCTTGTCCTCTGTCCAGGAGTTGCAAGTAGTTTCTGGTGTTTATAGTTGCTGGAGGCCGTGCGCAGCGCTGAACTTTGGGGTGGGCTGTGATGCGGTAGGCTCGTGCCCTGGTGTACCGAGTCGCCCGTTTGGTGTCTCGGGAACCCTGCACACATCGTTTCGGGCCATTGAGGACACCCCGGTCGGATTTCCTTGCGGATGGAACCCGAATAGGCGATAAACCTGGACTAGGGACTCGTGTGTTTAGTCAGGTCGTGGCCGACACCCTCGCTGGGCTTCCGCTTGAAGGTTGCCGAGTACATGTCGTGTAAACGACAATAAGTGGTGGAAGCGTGTGTGAAGAAGTACACCCCTGCAGGGTATAAAACTATTCGAATAGCCGCATCCGCGGTAAAGGACTACTTGGTCACTTATGCTGTTCATAGAAAAGTTAATGGTTACTACTAAAAGACTCAAGATAAGTGTGAGTACCGCGGATGGCTCTCTCGTAGGATGACGAGGGAGGACCCATGGTGAGTATTGAGATGGTGATTAGTGGACTCGTGTGCGACAACTATTTTACAAGTGGTGTCTCATAGGATAGCTTAGCCAAGAGTCAAAGCTGGCTTGCTGCAATAACTCCACTACCTTCTTGAGAATGTGCATGTATAGTAGGATCTGTTGTAAGACTTGCTGAGTACCTTTGTACTCATGTTGCTTTAATTACTATTTTCAGACGGCAACACCGCCCCTTCTGATGGGTTCTATGTAGATCTCGACGTTGATGAGTGACTTGCCACCCAGGTGGTGATCTGAGCTTGTGAAGGACCTATGTAGATAGACAGGCTTCGTCAAGCCTTCTTTCTTTCTAGTTGTCTGTACTCAGACAAGTTTGCTTCTGCATGTGCTTGTATGTTTGTATGACTTGAGTGTCGGGTCATGTGACCCCTATCTTTATGAACATGTTATGTATGGCTCTCCGGAGCCTTTAAATAAAGTACTTTGAGTTGTAGAGTTTTGTTGTGATGCCATGTTGTATTTACACATATCGAGCATATTGTGTGTATGATTGAAATGCTTGGTATGTGTGGGATCCGACAATCTAGTTGTTTATCCTTGGCAGCCTCTCTTATGGGGAAATGTAGTCTAGTGCTTCCATGAGCCATAGTAGTCCCTACAGCCCGGTTCACCGGAGTCCTGTTAGCCCAGCACTACTGCTCCGGAACACTTGACTGGCCGGCATGTGTTTCACTTCGTTCCTGTGTCTGTCCCTTCGGGGAAATGTCACGCAGTGACATCCGGAGTCCTGCCTAGCCTGCTACAGCCCGGGTTCCCGGAGTCCTGTTAGCCCAGTGCTACAGCCCGGATTCACAAGCTGCTGACCGACATGTTCGATGTTGATTCATGTATGCCTGTCCCCGTAAGTCAGTGCCGCTTTGCGTTCACGACTAGCCATGTCAGCCCGGGTTCTCTGTCATATGGATGCTAGCGACACTATCATATACGTGAGCCAAAAGGCACAAACGGTCCCGGGCCACGGTAAGACGACACCCGTGGGAATACCGTGCGTGAGGCCGCAAAGTGATATGAGGTGTTACTGGCTAGGTCGATGTGACATGGAATCGGGGTCCTGACAAAATTGCTACAAAATGATTGTAAAAAATTATAGATACGTTGGAGACGTATCAGCATCCCCAAGCTTATTTCCTACACTTCCTCGAGTAGGTAAATGATAAAAACAGAATTTTTGATGTGGAATGCTGCCTAACATGTTCATCACATATTCTTTTCTTTGTAGCATGGACATTTGGACTTTTATATGGTTCAAAGCAATAGTCTAGTTTTGACATGAGGACTTTAATACTCAAGCATATCAATAAGCAACCATGTCTTTCAAAATATCAACACTAAAGCAAGTTATCCCTAGCCCATTATGCTCAATCATTGATCCATTCATGAAACACACTCGCATATTAGCTACACTTAGTGCAAATGAAGGCTAGCAAAAGATTGAGAAGTAGCTAACCAAGAAATGAAAAATATTATAAGCGAGCATTAAGCATAACTAACACTAAATAATGCACCACAAGTAGGATGTAATTTCGTTGCATAACTATTGACTTCGTGCTAGCATAGGGAATCACAAACCTTAACACCAATATGCTTACTAAAGCATAATTACTCATCAACATGGCTCACATATCACTATCATCATATCTCAAAACTATTACTAAGAATCAAGTTTATTCTGTCCAATGATCTTCATGAAAGTTTTTGTTATATCCTCCTTGGATATCTATCACTTTGTGACTAGTTTCGTATGTTGCTTTTAATAAGCTCAAACAAATATAAGTGAAGAACATGAGCATAATATTTCTTTCTCTCAAAATAATTTAAGCGAAGCAAGAGAGAATTTCTTAAAAAAATTACTAACTCTCAAATAACTCTAAGTGAAGCATGAGATAATTTCTTCAAAAATAACAAAGCACACTGTGCTCAAAAAGATATGAGTGAAGCACTAGAGCAATTCCATAGCTCAAAAAGATTTAAGTGAAGCAAAGGAGCAATTCTAACAGGTCATAGCATAATTTTGGCTCTCTCAAATAGGTGTGTCCAGCAAGGATTCATGACTAGAAATAAAAAGCAAAACAAGCAAAGACTCATATCATAGAAGACGCTCCAAGCAAAACTCATGATATGTGACGAATAAAAATATAGCCCCAAGTAAAATACCGATTGTTGTTAGAAGAAAGAGGGGATGCCACTCGGGCATCCCCAGGCTTAGTTGCTTGCTTCTCTTTGGGTAATAGCTTGGGATTCCATTGGGCATCCCCAAGCTTAGGCTCTTCTTACTCCTTATTCCTTCATCCATCATAACATCACCCAAAACATGAAAAACTTCAATCACACAAAACTCAACAAAACCTTCGTGAGATCCATTAGTATAAGAAAGCAAATCACTACTATAAGTACTGTAGAAAACCCATTCATATTTTATTTTTGCATTATATCTACTGTATTCCAACTTTTCTATGGCAAAAACTCTTCAAAGGAAACCATAGAATCATCAAACAAGCACACAACGCAAAGAAAACAGAATCTATCAAAAACAGAACAGTCTGTAGCAATCTGGATATTTAGAATACTTCTGTAATGCAAAAATTCTGCAAAATTAGAATAACGTGAGCAATTTGTATATTAATCTTCTACAAAAATAATTGGTATTTTATCACGCTTCTGTTAAAAATGAGAATTATTTTCATGAGCGCAAAAGTTTCTGTTTTTCAGCAAGATCAAATCAACTATCACCCAACATAATCCTAAAGGCTTTGCGTGGTACCGACACTAATTAAAACACAAAAAACACAATCATAACAGTAGCATGATTGTGCAAACACTCAAGAACAGAAAGCAAAAGAAAAAAGTAAATTTTATTCATTGGGTTGCCTCCCAACAAGCGCTATCGTTTTACACCCCTAGCTAGGCATAAAGCAAGGATCTAAGTATTGTCATCTTTGTTTCTAGATCCATATGATGCCCTCATTATTGATTAATATGGTGGCCTAATTATTCTTCTAGGGAAGTGTTCCATACCCTTCCTTAGTGGAAATTGAAATTTAATATTACCTTCTTTCATATCAATCACGACACCGATACTACGTAAAAATGGTCTACCAAGAATAATTGGACAAGACGGATTGCAATCAATATCAAGAACAATAAAATCTATGGGCACATAATTCCTATTTGCAAGAATAAGAACATCATTAATTCTTCCCATAGGATTTTTAATAGCAGAATCCGCCAAGTGCAAATTTAAAGAACATTCTTCTATATCGGTAAGACCAAGCACATCACAAAGAGATTTTGGAATTGTAGAAACACTAGCACCCAAGTCACATAAAGCAAAACACTCATAATTTTTAATCTTGACTTTGATGGTAGGTTCCCATTCATCATGTAATTTTCTACGAATCGAATCTTCTGATTCCAATTTTTCTTCCAAAGCTTTCATCAAAGCATCAACAATATGTTTAGTAAAAGCTTTATTCTGTTCATAAGAATGGGGTGAATTTATCATGGTTTGAAACAAAGAAAAACAATCAATCAAAGAGCAACTATCATAATTAAAGTCTTTGTAATCCAAAAGAGTGGGCACATCACTAGTTAATGTTTTGACCTCTTCAAACCCACTATTATCAATTTTCTCAACAAGATTTTCACCCTCCGGATTATCGAGACGCCTTCTAGTTAAAGTTGACTCTTCTTCAGTCCCTTTATTATCAATCTTACTTTTACTAAACAAAGAAGCAATAGGAGAAACACCAATCATTTTAAGATCTTCATCATTTTTATGAAAGCAATCACTAGAAAACGCTTTTTCTAAAAATTATCTTCTAGCTCTAAGCATAGTGGTTCTTTTCTTACTTTCATCCATAGAAACATAAAGAGCTTTAATTGATTCCTAAACCTTTGGCACAAAAACTTTCATCATGAGATTTTCAACATCATGAGAGATTCTATCAACATTTCTAGACAAATCATCAATCTTATTCAACTTTTCTTCCATTGTAGCATTGAAAAAAAATTGTGTATCGATAAATTATCTAATATTATTCTAAAGATCAGAGGTGTTCCTATTATTTTTATAAGAAGGATTACCATAGGAATTACATAATTATTAGAGGAATTACTAGGGAAAGGCCAAGGATTAAAATTACCTCTATAAGCATTGTTATTGAAATTGTTTCGCGAGATAAAATTCACATCTATGGCATCACTATTTTGCTCAATCAAAGTAGACAAAGGCACATCATTAAAATCAATAGGAGCACTTTTATTATAAAACAATTTCATAAGAGCATCAACTTTTTCACTCAAAGAAGAAATTTTTTCAACTAAATTAACTTTTTTACTAGTAGGAGCTCTTTCGGTATGCCATTGTGAATAATTTGCCATAATATTATCAAGAAATTTGGTGGATTCACCCAAAGTAATTTCCATGAAAGTACCACCGTGGCGAAATCTAAAAGATTACGAGAAACAAAATTCAACCCCGCATAAAAAATTTGTATGATCATCCAAAGATTTAAACCATGAGTTGGGCAATTCCTTAGCATCAATTTCATCCTTTCCCAAGATTGTGCAATATGCTCATTTTCAAGTTGCTGGAAATTCATGATCTGGGTTTTAAGGGAAATAATTTTTGCGGGCGGAAAATACTTAGTAATGAAAGCATCCTTACACTTATCCCAAGAATCGATACTATTGCGAGGCAAAGAAGAAAACAAATTTTTTGCACGATCTCGTAAAGAAAACGAAAATAATTTCAACTTCACAACATTATTGTTGATACGTCCATTTTGCATCATGTTTTCATACTGTTATTTATGATGTTTTTATGCATAATAATGCTTTTTGGAGTAATTCGAATGCCTTTTCTCTCATAATATGCAAGGTGCACACAAAGAGGGAGAATTCTGGCAGCTGGAAATCTGGACCTCGAAAAGCTACGTCAGGCCACCTATTCTGCACAACTCCAAACAAGCTGAATCTTGACAGAGATATTTTATGGAATATATGAGGAATACTGGAGCTAATAAGTACCATAGGGGGCCCACCAGGTCCGCACAACCCACCTAGGCGCGCCAGGGAGCCCAGGCGCGCCCTGGTGGGTTGTGCTCCCCTTGGCCCACCTCTGGTGCCCATCTTCTGTTATATAAGTCATTTTGACCTAGAAAAAAAATAAGGAGAGGACTTTCGGGACGGAGCGCCGCTGTCTCGAGGCGGAACTTGGGCAGGAGCAGCTTTGCCCTCCGGTGGAGCGATTCCGTCAGGGGAACTTCCCTCCCAGAGGGGGAAATCATCGTCATCATCATCACCAACAACTCTCCCATCTTGGGGAGGGCAATCTCCATCAACATCTTCAACAACACCATCTCCTCTCAAACCCTAGTTCATCTCTTGTGTTCAATCATTGTACCGGAACTATAGATTGGTGCTTGTGGGTGACTAGTAGTGTTGATTACATCTTCTAGTTGATTACTAGATGGTTTATTTGGTGGAAGATTATATGTTCAGATCTAATATTCTATTTAATACCCCTATGATCTTGATCATGATTATCATTTGTGAGTAGTTACTTTTGTTCTTGAGGTCACGGGAGAAATCATGTTGCAAGTAATCATGTGAACTTGATATGTGTTCGATATTTGGTAGTATGTAGGTTGTGATTCCCTTAGTGGTGTCATGTGAACGTCGACTACATGACACTTCACCATATTTGGGCCTAAGGGCATGCATTGTGGAGTATTTTTTAGATGATGGGTTGCGAGAGTGACAGAAGCTTAAACCCTAGTTTATGCGCTATTCCGTAAGGGACCGATTGGATCGAAAAGTTTAATGCTATGGTTAGAATTTATTCTTAATACTTTTCTCGTAGTTGCGGATGCTTGCGAGCGGGTTAATCATAAGTAGGAGGTTTTTTCAAGTAAGAACAACACCTAAGCACCGGTCCACCCTCATATCAAATTATCAAAGTAGCGAACACGAACGGATCAACATGATGAAAGTGACTAGATGAAATTCCCATGTACCTTCAAGAACGCTTTGCTCATTATAAGAGACCGTTTTGGCCTGTCCTTTGCCTCAAAAGGACTGTGCTACCTTGCTTCACTTTTGTTACCGTTACCATTACTTTCTCATTATAATTTATCTTACTATCAAACTACTCTGCTACTTACAATTTCAGCACTTGCAGACATTACCTTGCTGAAAACCACTTGTCATTTCCTTCTGCTCCTCGTTGAGTTCGACACTCTTACTTATCAAAAAGGCTACAATTGATCTCATATACTTGTGGGTCATCAAGGCTATTTTCTGGCACTGTTGCCGGGGAGTGAAGCGCTCTTGGTAAGTGGAATTTGGTAAGGAAACATTTATATAGAGTGCTGAAATGTACTGTCACTTGTTACTATGGAAAACAATCCTTTGAGGGGTTTGTTTGAGGTATCTTCACCTCGACCGGAACCACGTTTAGTTACCCCTCAACCTACTGCACCTACTGAAAATATTGAATATGAAATTCCTTCGTGTATGATAGAACAACTGCTAGCTAATCCTTATGCAGGAGATGGAACAGAACATCTTGATATTCACTTGATATATGTGGAAGAAATTTCTAGATTGTTTAAGCTTGCAGGTTTACCCGAAGATGAAGTTAAGAAGAAGGTTTTCCCTTTATCTTTGAAGCGAAAAGCATTGTCATGGTATAGGCTATGCGATGATATTGGATCTTGGAATTGGAATCGATTGAAATTGGAGTTTCACAAAAAAAATTAACCTCTGCATCTAGTTCATCGTGATCGAAATTACATATATAATTTTTGGCCTCGTGAAGGAGAAAGTGTCGCTCTAGCTTGGGGGAGGCTTAAGCCAATGTTATATTCATGCCCCAATCATGAGCTCTCAAGAGAAATTATTATCCAGAATTTTTATGCTCGGCTTTCTCATAATGATCGATCCATGCTTGATACTTCTTGTGCTGGTTCTTTTATGAAGAATACTATTGAATTCCGGTGGGATCTTTTGGAAAGAATTAAATGCAACTCTAAAGATTGGGAACTCGACGAAGGTAAAGAGTAAGGTATTAAGCTTAAGTATGATTTTGTTAAATCTTTTATGAATACCGATGCTTTTCAAAAGTTTAGCACTAAATTTGGACATGACTCTGAGATAGTAGCCTCCTTTTGTGAATCATTTGCTAGTCATGTTGATCTCCCTAAGGAGAAGTGGTTTAAATGTCACCCACCTATTAAAGAAGAAATTAAAGAACCGATACTAGCTAAAGAGGAAACTATTATTTATAATCTTGATCCAGTTGTTCCTACTGCTTATATTGAGAAACCATCTTTCCCTGTTAGGATAAAGGAAGATGCTAAAGTTTCAACTGTGTTTAACAAAAGTTATATTAGAACACCTAAACCTGACGAACAAATTAAAGTAGAACCTAGTGTCGCTATGGTTAAGGATCTCCTGGAAGACAATATAGATGGGCATGTTATTTACTTCTATAATGAAGCTACTAGAATTGCCAAACCTGATAAAGAGGATAAACATAGACACGTTGTCGGCATGCATGTTGTCTCAGTTAAAATAGGAGATCACTGTTATCATGGTTTATGTGACATTGGTGCTAGCGTGAGTGCTGTTCCCTTTACCTTATATCAAGAAATTATGGATGGCATAGCACCCGCTAAAATAGAAGAAATAGATGCTACTATTAAACTTGCTAATAGAGACACCATCAGACCATTGGGATTGTTAGAGATGTGGAAGTCTTGTGTGGGAAAATAAAATATCCTACTGATTTTCTTATTCTTGGTTCCCCACAAGATGACTTTTGTCCCATTATCTTTGGAAGACCTTTCTTGAACATCGTTAATGCTAAAATAGATTGTAAGAAACAAACTGTCGGTGTCAGCTTTGGTGATAAGTCTCATGAGTTTAATTTTTCCAAGTTTAGTAGAAAACCTCATAAAAAAGAATTGCCTACTAAGGATGAAATAATTGGTCTTGCTTCAATTGCTGCGCCTCCTACTGATCCTTTAGAACAATATCTCCTAGACCATGAAAATGATTTACACATGCATGAAAGAAATGAAATAAATAGAATCTTATTCGAACAACAACCTCTGCTTAAACACAATTTTCCTATTGAAACTCTAGGAGGTCCTCCTCCACCTAAAGGTGATCCTGTGTTTGAATTAAAACAATTGCCAGACACTTTGAAATATGCTTATATTGATGAGAAAAAGATATGTCATGTAATTATTAGTGCTAACCTTTCAGAATATGAAGAAGAGAGATTATTGAAAGTTCTAAGGAAGCACCAAGCTGCTATTGGATATACTCTTGATGATCTAAAGGGAATTAGTCCCACTCTATGTCAGCACAAAATTAATATGGAACCTGATGCTAAACCCGTTGTTGATCACCAACGTCGGTTAAATCCGAAGATGAAGGAAGTGGTAAGAATGGAAATATTAAAACTTTTGGAAGCGGGTATAATCTATCCTATAGCTGATAGTATATGGGTAAGTCCTGTTCATTGTGTCCCTAAGAAGGGAGGAATTACTATTGTTCCTAATGATAAGAATGAACTTATTCCACAAAGAATTGTTACAGGCTATAGAATGGTAATTGATTTTAGAAAATTAGACAAAGCAACTAGAAAAGATCATTACCCTCTGCCTTTTATTGATCAAATGCTAGAAAGATTATCTAAGCACACACATTTTTTCTTCCTTGATGGATATTCTGGTTTTTCACAAATACCTGTCTAGCATTTGATCAATAAACTTATGCTTATAGACGTATGCCTTTTGGTTTACGCAATGCACCTGCTACCTTTTAAAGATGTATGACTGCTATATTCTCTGACTTTTGTGAAAAGATTGTTGAGGTTTTCATGGATGACTTTTCTGTTTATGGGAAGTCTTTTGATGATTCTTTAAGCAATCTTGATCGAGTTTTGCATAGATGTGAGCAAACAAATCTTGTCCTGAATTGGGAGAAGTGCCACTTTATGGTTAATGAAGGTATTGTTTTGGGGCATAAAATTTCTGAAAGAGGTATTGAGGTGGAGAAAGCTAAGGTTGATGCAATTGAGAAAATGCCATGTGTTGGGGATATTACCACTGGGCGTAAACCGGCCAGGAGAGGCCGGGTTAACCCCATAAGTAGTTCATCTGTATCTTAAGTCCATGAAGACAGACGGTGACGCTTCATGAAGGCCCAGGGCCCAAAGCCGATTTAGGGCCTGTAGACATAAACCGGCATTGATATGTAAACTTGTGTTGTAAGATAGAAGTAGCAGAGACCGAGCCGGACACGATTATGAGCCGGCCTCAGGATTCTGTAAACCGGCGGGCGTCAACCCATTTATATAAGGGGACGACCCGGCGGCGGTTCAGGGACAACAGACTATAACTCGAGACTCAGGAAAAGCGTATTCGCTCCCTGGTCATCAAAACCCCATCAATTCCATCACAACTAGACGTAGGCTTTTAGCTTCATCGTAAGGGGCCGAACTAGTATAAAACTCTCTTGCGTCCCTTTTCCGCTTTAACCCCTTTAAGCTAACCCGTAGCGATGGCTCCATGACTAAGTCCTTTCTCTAGGACATCTGCCGTGACAAAACCACAATAGTTGGCGCCCACCGTGGGGCTATCGCATGATGGTTTCAAGTTCTTGGAGGGCACCTTCGAAGGACTCAAGGGTTACGCTGTGGGCCGGATGACCAAGAGTCGTCGCGGCAAGCTCTACATCGACGATGCAGGCTGGGGCCCCGAGGCCGGCTCAATCGAGTACGGGTACCGGGTCCCCTTTGGTGGCATACACATTTTCATTGGCAGGATCGGCGAACCGGGCCCTGAGCCGGACGTCTGCACCGACCTCGTCGAAACGGCTCAGCATGCGAGATATGCCCGGGTCAAGCCTGTCATGAAGCGTGCCTTCGTGGGAGTTATCCATAGAGGGGAATCTGAGGATAGATCGGAATCTGGTAGTGAGACCGTCGTTTATTCCGGCGATGAGTCGTTATATCAGTTACAAGATGGCCGGATTGGGGGCTGTTCCGATGGCAACAGTATTCCAGTCCCCTTTGATCTGCCAAACCGGGTTGCGATCTTCATGGCCGGCATGCAACCGGCGCTCCACTCTTTGACCGCAGCGGCGATGATTTCCGGATTGGCAACGGCAGCAGCGGCCGGGGCAGGAGGCCCTGTGCGACCGCCAGCTCAGGTTCTATCTGATTTGTTTGACGCGTTGGCAACGCTGATGGCGGAGGTTAACCCGGCGGATCAGGATGCACACAATGCGGAAATCGCGAAAGTGAAAAATCAGATCACCCAGGCCAAAGCCGACTTAGCAACTGAGGATACCAGGATAGCCGCGGAGCGGGCCGCTTTGGATGCACAAGCTTACCGGATTATGCTGGATCAGAGTGCGTCGAACGAAGTCCTGAAGAGGAGGCACCGATCTCGCTTGCCGCTGGTTTATGACACTAGAAATCTCTTTAACACCCCAGGAGCGGGGACCAGTAATCCGCCGGTGGTAAACCGGGCGGAGGCACTGGGGGCAGGGGCGCCGGTTCAGCCATGTTTGGTGGATCCGCCTCGTCAGAACAACATTGTGGCACCGCATGCCCCCACGCCACCGGGTCATTATTCTAACCCGATGGACAACATTGTCGCTGCCGCTTCACGGCTGGCGGCCATCCCGATCGAAGATGATTCTCCAGCAGCGGTCGAGACGCGTCGGGTTAAGGAGCTTCTTCAGACATCCTTGGTTCAACAGGAGGCTTATTCATATAGTCGCGATCGGATTCATTCCACTCCCCGTCCAAGCCGGAGTTACAGCAGGCGTATGGATGAACCGGCAGTGTCAAGCACTGCGCGGAACCGTGATCCGCCCCATGGCAATAACCCGGCGGGTGGTGCTGGTGATGCTCAGGAGGTGGTGGACCGGGCTCGGGCACGCAGAGAAGCCGAGTTAGCGGCGCAGCATGAAGCCCGTCAGCTTACTCCGGTTCGTCCAACCACATCGGTGCAACCAGGAGTTACCTCTAGTTCGTTGGGAGTGCCATGTCTTGTCCCAGCATTGCGCAATGTGCGCCTGCCCAAGGATTTCAAGGGCCCGCGCAAGGTGCCGAATTACACCGCCGATTTATCCCCTGAAACATGGGTCGAAAGTTATGAGATGGCCATGGAGATGTTGGATGTGGATGATGCGGCATGTGCGAAATACTTCACCATGATGCTAGAAGGGACAGCCCGCACTTGGTTAAAGAGCTTACCGGCTAATTCTATCAGGTCATGGGCCGAGTTGAGAGCCCGGTTTATTCAGAATTTCAAGGATACATGCAAGCAGCCCATGTCAATTGTGGACTTAGCTGCCTGTGTCCAGGAGGAAGGAGAGTCAACAACCCATTGGGTGCGCCGGGTTTCGGAGATTTTGCATTCATCAGATCGCATCAACGCTGACACCGCAGTTTTAACATTGGAAGGCAATTGCCGGTTTGAACCCCTGAAGTTGAAGTTGGGACGGCTCAAACGTCATTGTAATGACATGGGAACCCTCATGGCTGCACTGGTGAAGTATGCCGACTCTGATAGTACCAAGGATCTCGAGTCTGACGATGATAAGACAGGGAAGGGAAAGAAGAGCGGCAACACCAAGGGGCAGCACCACAACCCGGCGGGTCATGGAAACGGCGGCAAGCTTAAGGCGGACCATGGTTTAGACTTTGTGGCTAATAATAATACACACGACAAGGGCCAGCGGCGTAAGGGTAAACCGCCCCAGCGCGGTGGAAGGCCAAATCCTAATCCGGAGCGTTTGTCTTATCTGTTGAACCAGCCCTATCCAAAGCATGGGACGAAGGAGGAACCGTCCACGCACCTCTGGAAAGATTGTTACATCATGCAAGAGTTCAAAAATTCTGATTCTTTCCGGTATGATCATGGACCAGGAGGCGGTTCGGGCCCCGGGTCTCATGGGCCGGGTTATGGTGGAGGAAATTCCGGTTTAGGCTTCCATGGTAATCAGGGTGGACATAACAATCAAAGTAATCAGGGTAATCAAGGTGGCTATAATCATCAGGGCAATCAGCAGCAGCAACAGTTGGTTACCAGAGCAACCCGAAGCAGTTGAATAGCAGACAGTATCATGTCTTCACCACTAGCTTGGACAAGCGCGATCAGAAGCTTCATAAAAGGGTGGTGAATGCCGTTGAACCGGCGGTGCCCCGTTATTTGCGCTGGTCCGAGCAGCTGATTGTGTGGAGTAGAGAAGATCATCCACCTCGGGTTGACAATCCGGGTCATCTGGCTCTGGTGGTGGCACCTCAGGTGGGAGGTTATAAGTTCACTAAGGTACTCATTGATGGAGGGAGTAGTATCAATATCCTTTATTATGAAACTTTTCGTCGCATGGGGTTAACAGATAAAAATCTTAAACCGTCCAATACGGTGTTCCATGGTGTAGTGCCTGGTAAGTCGGCATATCCTGTTGGTAAGATAGCTCTGGAGGTGGCTTTTGGAGATGAGCATGACTCGAGATCAGAAACCTTGACCTTTGAAGTGGTGAAAATCAGCAGCCCGTATCATGCCCTATTTGGACGGCCAGCTTATGCTAAGTTTATGGCACGGCCTTGTTATGTCTATCTGCAGCTCAAGATGCCGGGTCACAAGGGAACTATAACCGTGCATGGGAGCCGCAAGATTGCTCTGGAGTGTGAAGAAGGTGATGCGGCTTATGCTGAGTCGGTTTGTGCAACAGAAGAGTTGAAGTTTTACAAGGACAATGTTGATCCGGCAGATATGACTTCGTTGAAGAAACCAACTACAGAGCATGATCCGGCCCTGAAGTTTAAATCGGCTGATGAGACTAAGCTTGTTGACTTCGTGCCTGGCGATTCGTCCAAGCAGTTTAGCATCAGCGCTAACTTGGATCCGAAATAGGAAAGCGCGCTCATCGAGTTCATCCGTGAGAATCGGGACATCTTTGCATGGAAGCCTTCCGACATGCCAGGTGTACCGAGAGAACTCGCTGAGCACACTCTCAATGTTGATCCCAAGTATAAACCGGTCAAGCAGTTTCTCCGCCGGTTCAATGAAGAAAGACGCAAAGCTATTGGAGAAGAAGTAGCCAGGCTCTTGGCAGCTGGATTTATCGTTGAAGTATTCCATCCTGAGTGGTTGGCTAATCCGGTGCTGGTCCTCAAGAAGAATGGCACTTGGCGTATGTGTGTGGACTACACAGATCTCAACAAAGCTTGTCCAGCAGATCCTTTTGCCCTTCCCCGTATTGATCAAATTATTGATGCTACGGCGGGTTGCGAGCGTTTAAGCTTTTTGGATGCATACTCTGGTTATCATCAGATCAAAATGGCAGTTAAGGACCAGGAGAAGACAGCCTTCATAACTCCCTTTGGAGCCTTCTGCTATGTGTCCATGCCCTTTGGGCTCAAGAGTGCCCAGGCGACTTATCAACGGTGTGTGCAGAATTGTCTGCATAAACAGATCGGCCGCAATGTTCATGCCTATGTGGATGATATTGTGGTAAAATCAAGGAAGAAGGAGACATTGATTGATGACTTGAAGGAAACCTTTGATAACCTAAGGGTTTATAAAATGATGCTTAATCCGGCCAAGTGTGTCTTTGGTGTACCTGCAGGCAAGCTCTTGGGCTTTTTGGTGTCTAACAGGGGCATTGAAGCTAATCCGGAAAAGATCAAGGCCATCACCTCCTTGGCTAAACCGAAGTGTATCAATGATGTTCAACGCCTGGTAGGCCGGATTGCCGCGTTGAGCCGGTTTGTCAGTCGCCTTGGCGAGAAGGCCATCCCTTTATATCAGATGCTGAAGAAAACGGATAACTTCGTCTGGAGTGACGCCGCTAATGAAGCATTTGAGGACTTAAAGCGGCAGCTGGCTAATCCGCCGATTCTCGCTGCTCCAGTGGACAAAGAACCATTGTTGCTATATGTGGCAGCTAATGCTCGGGCTGTTAGTGTGGCTATTGTGGTGGAGCGCAAGGAGGCAGGAAAGGAATATCCGGTTCAGCGGCCGGTTTACTATATCAGTGAGGTACTTATTGAGTCCAAGCAGAGGTACCCGCATTGGCAAAAATTGGTGTATGGGGTTTTCATGGCAAGCCGGAAGCTTAAGCAGTATTTCCAAGGTCATCCCATCACGGTGGTCAGCTCTGCTCCTTTGGGGGATATAATCCAGAACAGGGAAGCAACTGGTCGGATTGCTAAGTGGGCTATCGAGCTCGGGCCTCACGGGTTGAAATACATACCCCGAACGGCGATCAAATCTCAGGCACTTGTGGATTTCATCAATGATTGGACAGAATTACAAGCGCCAGAGGAGAAGCCGGATCACACTTATTGGACTATTCATTTTGATGGGTCCAGGCAATTGGAGGGCTCGGGGGCTGGAGTCGTATTAACTTCCCCACGAGGTGATAAGTTTTGTTATGTTCTCCGTTTAATGTTCCCTTGCACTAACAATGCAGCTGAATATGAGGCTTTACTCCATGGTCTTCGGATGGCTAAGGAGATGAACCTAAGCCGAGTTAAGTGCTTCGGTGACTCGGATCTGGTGGCTCAACAAGTGTCCGGCACTTGGGATTCCAAGGACCCACTAATGGCAGCATATCGTCGTGAGGTGGATATTGTTGCAGGTCACTTTAAAGTTTATCAGGTGGATCATGTGGACCGGCAGAAGAATGAAGCGGCGGACGCTTTAAGCCACCTGGGTTCCCAACGTAAACCGGTTCCACCTAATGTCTTCCTGGATGTTTTGCATAATCCGTCCGTCAAGCTCCCTGGTGAAGAGGATTTGGCTGTTCCTAATCCGGAGGCTCAGTTGGTGGCGGCTCTTCATGTTATCCCGGATTGGACGGTTCCATATCTGGCGTATATGAACCGGGCTGAGTTACTAGAGGATGAAACCTTGGCCAGGCAGATAACCCGGCGGTCCAAGTCCATGACTATTATCAATGGAGAGTTACATCATTGCAGTGTGACTGGGGTGTTTCAACGTTGTGTGTCTCCTGAGGAAGGCCGTGAAATTTTGCGTGAGATCCACGAAGGAGATTGTGGTCACCACGCCGGTTCAAAATCTTTGGTGGCCAAGGCGTTTCGTCACGGTTTCTATTGGTTGACAGCTCATGCTGGTGCCGAGGACTTGGTCAAAAGATGTGATGGCTGCCAGAAATTCTCAAGGCGCGCTCATGTACCGGCTCAAGAATTGAGGATGATTCCAATCACCTGGCCTTTTGCAACTTGGGGGCTGGATATGGTTGGGCCTTTCAAGAGGTCCAAGGAAAAGAAGACCCACCTTTTGGTGGTGGTTGATAAGTTCACGAAGTGGGTGGAGGCAGAGCCAGTTAGTAAGTGTGATGCAGCCACGGCGGTTCAATTCATCAAAAAGGTGATCTTCCGGTTTGGCTTTCCACACAGCATTATAACAGACAATGGTACCAATCTGTCAAAGGGTGCCATGAAGAAGTTCTGTCAACGTGAGCACATCCGGCTTGACGTGTCATCAGTGGCTCACCCCCAGTCCAATGGTCAAGCGGAGAGGGCCAATCAAGAGATCTTGAGAGGCATCAAACCCCGGCTTATGGTTCCTTTGCAACGGACGCCGGGTTGTTGGGTTGAGGAGCTACCTTCAGTGTTATGGAGCATCAATACCACACCCAACACATCGACAGGATATACACCGTTCTTCATGGTTTATGGAGCAGAAGCGGTTCTTCCTAGTGACATCCGTCATGACTCACCTCGTGTAGCGGCATACATTGAAACTGACAATGAGAAAGCATGGAAGGAAGCTTTTGACCTGTTAGATGAGGAGCGTGACATGGCGGCAGCCCTTCGGCAATTTATCAGCAAGATTTGCGTCATTATCATAGCCGCCGGGTTAGAACCAGAGCCTTTCAGGAAGGAGATTTGGTGCTTCGACTCATCTACGATCAGACGGATATGCACAAGCTATCCCCCCCCTTGGGAAGGACCTTTTGTGGTCAGCAAGAATCTACACAACGGGTCATACTACCTAATCGATGTTCGAGAGCGCAAATACTCACGTAAATCAGAGGAGGAGACCAACCGGCCATGGAATATTGCTCATCTTCGGCCCTACTATACTTGAGCTACAGGCTCTGCTTATGTACATATTATGACACTGTATATATTATGATCAATATAATAAATCGGAACCTCAGCTAAAGCGGGGTATCTGTTGTTTTCTTACATCATGTGTGGTTACATGGAGCTTACAAAGCGGCGTCTGGTTTACCCCTTGATTTAACTTCTCAAAGCTTGATATTAGATCACTTGGGGGCTTGGTTGAACCCGAACCATAGCTACACCTCTTGATCGGCGCAATGCCACAGCATCACTTGGGCGCTTGATCGTATTCGAACCATAGCTACACCTCTTGATCAGCGCAATGCCACAGCATCACTTGGGGGCTTGGTCGAACCCGAACCACAGCTACACCTCTTGATCGGCGTAATGCCACAGCATCACTTGGGGGCTTGGTCGAACCCAAACCATAGCTACACCTCTTGATCAAATTTGGGGCCTGGCAGCCCGTGAAAAGCCTCGACTACAACGGTTTTTATTTTCCTTTTGCTGAGTTTTCTTTGTTTTAAAAAGATTTGTGACGTTTTTAAACCGGTGTTTATCAGCCCGGTTAGGCTATCAACTACAAGTTGACAGTATACAATCAAATTATAATCCGGAGACTATCAGCCCGGTCTGGTTTTGACTCAAAGTTACCAGTATGGAATAAACTGGTGTTTATCACAGCCCGGAACGGTTTTCTGATAAACTGGCATCATATAACAGGAGTTACTTCTACTCCGGATTAGGGTTATTACCCTCATTACAAAGTTGGTCAGCCAACACTATGCCTAAAGGTCACAGGTACCATATATTTTCATAATTGGTTATCTTTTACCTTGGTTATAAGCCTTGGTCATATATATATTTGGGTATCATGACCCGCCCGGTGGTAAACCGCCAGGGCGCTTTAAGCTTCTTATCTGCAGGAACAACTTGAATAAATAGCTATGGATTATGAACATCATATCTTAAGCATGGCGGATTAACACACATCAGTTGCATATAGATATGGACGAAGGCATAACAGACCAAGTGTTTTAACTAGCCTATTACAAGGCATTTCAGTGCCCAAAGGGATAATTGTTTCTCAATAAGCATTGCAGCAAGTGGAAGACTAAACCGGCCCCCGGATTATGATTGCTTATCAGCTTGACCTGACGGCTGTGGATCATCTTGCACTGGTTCATCTTCGTCCTACCCAGCGGCTGGAAGTCAACAGTTGTCCAGTCGATCCCAGTTAAAGCTTGGAACACAGCTTCGTCGCTTATAAGGGTGGACGGTTCAATGTCAGGGGCATAAGTGTGCTTACGGATTGGAGGGATCAGGTTTTGAGCCTCACGAGTTGGTGCAGCAACCCGCTTGTTATTGGTATCATAACTCGCCTGGTAAAATGAAAGATCAGCCTCTTCAGCAAGTTGACAAGCCAGTGGACGTACTTCCCGGTTTATGGTGCGGAGATCTTCAGTGCAAAATTCTGATCCGTCTTCTTTTAAGCTTGGGTAGCCTTTAGCCACGTCCGTCGGATCAAGATCAGGCACCCATGCTTTTGCCTGGGTTAGTGCGGTCAGAGTGCCAGCCCTTGCAGCAGACCTCTTTAGCTCTTCTACCCGGGCAGGCAGCATAGATAGCCTGTCTAAGGTATCCTTGATTAACGTCGGGGGCGGCTTATTGTGAGAAGCGGTGCAGATAATTCGTTGTGCGCCGGTATACAGTTGTTCTATCAGCGTGTAGGCAGCCTTCAGCTTCTTCTAAACATCAGAGCCCAGATGACTAATGTGAGTTCCTGCATCATTGCAAACATCAGCAAACCGGCAACGCATGGAAAGATATGTTGAAAGTATAAAGTAAGGATGCTTACCGAACACAGCAGCAGTCATGGCATGTATCTGCCGCTTTACACCAGTCAGCTCGTCTACCACCGGTTTGAGAGCTACTTCAGCGTCTTCAGCTCTTTTCCGCAAAGCGGATTTCTCTGTGTTCCAATCCGCCCGCTCCTTGGCGAAGCTCTCCTTTAGCTTTTCCATAGTGGCTAAGGCGCTCGTCAGCTCATCTTTTGCTTTGAAGGTTTCGGACTTGGAACTTGATGTTCTCTTGCAGATCAGCGGTTTGGCTTTCCTTCTTGCTTGGTTCAGCCTATAAAGAGACAGATACATAATGAGTTGACAGTACATATTTGAAGTACCATGCACATAACAAGTTATGCCCTTGATACTTGGGGGCTAATGCATATTTGCTCCTTGTCAGCAATTTCTACAAGTCCCAAGCACAATACAAGTATTAATCTTGGCACTTGGGGGCTAATGTGTGTTTGCTCAAAAACTGTTGGTATGGGAATTCTTATACAGTCCCGGTTCATCTTTATAAAGTTAAACCGGCCCTTGGGGCTATACCGGTGAAAGAGTAGTATGGCAAATTTTAAGGAACCGGTTCATCATAAAGAAGTAATCTGGTCCCTGGAGGCTAAATATGCAAAGTTAAGTTATGACAAAGTCCCAGTTTAGATTGGTATCATAAACCATCACTTGGGGGCTACTAGGAGTTGATAAACTGCAATTGGACAAAAGAGAAAAATAGTAGTTACCTCATATCGCTCCTTCATCAAGTTTACCAAACTAGCTTCATACTCACGGCTGGTATACAGACGGTTCAAGAAGCCAGAGTGAATGTCTTGAGCAGTGAGATGGGCGTAGCTTGATAAATCGGCATTCCATTTGCCTTTGCCGATAGCAGAGAGCTCGTCCTTGGCAGTATGCTTTGACAAAGCGACAGGGTTGCTAGGAGTGGTGTGGCCAGTGCCAGTAATCATAATGTCATCATTTTGATCATCAGCAGCCTTAGCTGGAGTTGGCGGTTTGTCTGTATCCTTAAACGGACTGGCCAGTTTGTCATCAGTTCGGACACGGCTGGTTCACCGGTCTGCATGGCTTGTAGTGTCAACTTGCACTTGTCCAGCAAGGAAGTCATGGTCTTGAGGCGGCGCATCGTTAAGCATGTCGTCAGCGTTGGTTTCTTCCGGATTTGGAGTTGTTTCTGGTTCCGCAGCTACATTATCATCAGCCGGTTTGCTTAACCGAGCCTTCTTGCTGGGTCTTGGCTTGGCGCTGAGAAAAGATAGACATAAGGATCAGTACAGT
Organism: Triticum aestivum; assembly: GCF_018294505.1. Lineage (NCBI taxonomy): Eukaryota > Viridiplantae > Streptophyta > Magnoliopsida > Poales > Poaceae > Triticum > Triticum aestivum. Next base: position 145,595,558 of record NC_057805.1, read on the forward strand.
ATGTAAAGATAACACATCAAGAATAAAGACACGTGCATAGCTCACCCAGGAAGAGTTTTGAGGGGTGGAAGCTGCGTGCCGATGACTCGCCAGAGGATGAGTGAGAAGTACCCTGATAATTTGAATCAGATGGGTTAAGAGGCTGGCGGAAACAACCTGCTTTTGGGCATGAAGTATCAATGGGATAAGAGACCTCTGATCGGCGTTTCCGAACCGGACTGTTCGGTAAACCGGCGGAGGTAACTACCTAGCCACTATGCCGGGTTGTACGGCGAGCTTCGTGCTGCTGCGTCTTCAAAAGAAAGTTTGGGTCCAAGTAAGCAAGAGGGTGAGAAAATTTTACTTTCCGGTTTGCTTGATGGATTTTTGATGTTGGCAGAGGATCTGAATCGGAGGAAAGAATGGTTACCTCTACGTCCTCAGCATGACTGCCTTAAGCGTCGTCCTGATAATAATCATTGTCAATGAGATGTACGAAAAATGAACCAAGAGAGTCAAGTTCTACCTCTGGTTCCGGGTTACCCACATCGTCATCAGCTGGTGGATCGGAGGATGCAGTGGTCCTTCTCTTGGCAGGTTTTTTAACAACCTTGGTCTTTGGACGAACTGGTTTGACCGGTTTATCTTGCGGCTTCGCCGGTTTGTCTTGGGATGGTTTCTTGTTCCAGAACGGATCATCACGCTGTCAGAAAATAATCACACTTTTAGAGAATATTTGGACAGAAGCAACTTCAAATAAAAAGATTATATGATTCTTACAGCTGGTGGTTTGTTGAAGGTGCGAAAAGGGAGTAGTCTGGTTTGGGCACACACAACCTCCGGTTCATTGAGTATCTTTTTTACAGCCTCAGTGACTTCTGCATCTGTAAGTTGAATGTCAATGTGCCGCTGAGCATCCTTCAAACTCCCCGTATACTCACACATCAAACCGGAGCGCCGGCTTAAGGGTAGAATACTCCAGCTTATCCAGCAACGAGCAAGATCAACTCCTGTCAAACCGTTCTCCATGAAGGCTCTAAGCTTTGATAATTGGGGAGCATAGTTGGCCCGTTCTCTTGCCGTCAACCTCTGAGGAAAAGGATGTGTGTTGCTAAGGCGTTCAGGGCGGTAACCCGGCAGGGGGTTTTCATCAGATGGAGAGGTATCCATGCAGTAAAACCAAGTCTGGTTCCACTCTTTGGGGTGACTGTGGAGTTTGGGATGGGGGAAGGTGACTTCCTTCCTTTTCTGAACCGCCATTCCGTCCAGTTCCGTATTGGGTCCATCTGAGAACTCTGTGCGACGGTTTAAGTGAAAGAAATCCCTAAACAATTCGACTGAAGGTTCCTCTTGCAGATAAACCTCACAAAATACTTGGAAGTGGCATATGTTGGTTACAGAATTGGGACCGATGTCTTGAGGGCGCAGTTGGAAACTAGCCAGTACATCCCGGAAATTTTTTGACCCGGGAGGGCTAAAACCTCGTCTGAGATGATTAGCGAACACGACTACCTCTCCATCCTTGGGTGTAGGAGGATTTTCCGGGCCAGGGACCCTCCAGTGGATGACATCTTTTTTAGCTAAAGTGCCCGTTTTAACAAGATTGTTTAACTGCTCTTCGGTTACTCGAGAGGGAGCCCAATTGCATTCATAGACTTGCTTGGCCATGGCAATGGAAATCTGAAACATGATTATTGCCGGTTTAAGATTTACAGTGGACAACTACACATCAGTATAAGGATACAAGCATATTGATAAACCGGAATTGGTTATTTGTAAACCGGAGTCTGACAATGGAAATAGCACAATGATGAAAGCATTGGCGGTTCAACAGGGGACTAATGGTATCTACTGGGTCATCATTTTGTATATGAAGTTAAACCGCCCAATCTGGTATTAAAGATGTATAAGTGAAGGGAAAACCAGGTTTCACAAGTTGGCATTATAATTTTGGATCTACCGCATGTCCGAAAATGAAAATATATTCAGACCTAAATATTGGTACCGAAGCAGTTGATGAATGTTCAGATGGGATTTTCTACTTGAACGAGATACATGGATGGAAAAGAAGGGCTACGACTATCGCCGTACAGGATAAATATCAAGGTTTGAATCAAAGAGCTATTCCACAACGACGAACACCGACGAACACCGATGAACACTGAAACCCTAATGACAGATCTATGGCGGAAGGAAAGAAGGCTTACCGATGCTGATGGAAGAGCGGAGAGGCGCCGCGATTCTCTGGTGCGTTAAGGGTGATGCAGCAGCCGGAGTTGAGGCAGAAGCGAAGGTTGACGGTGGCGGCGGAGCTCCAAAGGTCGGGCACCGCAAGGAAGAGGACGAGGTGAAGAGATACGGGGGGGGATGGAAAGACCCCCTGGCCCTATTTATAAGGGCAGAAAGATAAGCGTCAGCCGCGAAAATCAAGGAGCCTAAATTTTGGATATGAGGTGGAGCTGTCGCCTCGATTGTTGGAGGCTCGTTATATGACAGGTGACATCACGGCGGTTTACCAGGATCCTAGAAGATGATGTCACGGTGGTTTACAAGATTGTGTGAAGATGTTGAAGAAGAAATTTTCTTAAGTATTGAGGATTGACATGAACCAGTTCAAATCAATCTGGGGCCTAATGTTGGGGATATTACCACTAGGCGTAAACCGGCCAGGAGAGGCCGGGTTAACCCCATAAGTAGTTCATCTGTATCTGAAGTCCATGAAGACAGACGGTGACGCTTCCGGCATTGATATGTAAAATTGTGTTGTAAGATATAAGTAGCAGAGACCGAGCTGGACACGATTATGAGCCGGCCTCGGGATTTTGTAAACCGGCGGGCATCAACCCATGTATATAAGGGGACGACCCGGCGGCGGTTCAGGGACAACAGACAACAACTCGAGACTCAGGCAAAGCGTATTCGCTCCCTGATCATCGAAACCCCATCAATTCCATCACAACTAGACATATGCTTTTACCTTCATCGTAAGGGGCCGAACTAGTATAAAACTCTCTTGCGTCCCTTGTTCGCTTTAACCCCTTTAAGCTAACCTGTAGCGATGGCTCCACGACTAAGTCCTTTCTCTAGGACATCTGCCATGACAAAACCACGACACCATGTCCTAAAGATATCAAAGGTATTCGTAGTTTCTTAGGTCATGCTGGTTTCTATATGAGATTTATCAAAGATTCTAAAATTTCTAGGCCCCTTACAAATCTTTTGCAAAAGAATGTTCCTTTTGTTTTTGATGATGATTGTTTAGAAGCCTTTGAAACACTCAAGAAAGCCTTAGTTTCTGCACCTATTGTTCAACCACCTAACTGGAACTTGCCTTTTGAAATTATGTGTGATGCTAGTCATTATGATGTTGGTGTTGTTCTAGGACAAAGACTTGATAAGAAACTAAATGTTATTCATTATGCTAGTCAAACTCTAGACAGTGCACAACGGAATTATGCTACTACTCAAAAGGAATTTCTAGCAGTGGTGTTTACTTGTGATAAATTTAGATCTTACATTGTTGACTCTAAAATTATCGTTCACACCTACCATGCTGCTATTAAATATCTTATGGAAAAGGAAGATGCTAAACCTAGACTTATTCGATGGGTTCTCTTGTTATAAGAATTTGATTTACATATCACTAATAGAAAAGGAGCAGAGAATCCCATAGTTGATAACATGTCTAGGCTTGAAAATGTGCTTGATGACCCACTACCTATTGATGATAGTTTTCCTGATGAGCAGTTAGCTGCAATAAATGTTTCTCACAACACTCCTTGGTATGCTGACTATGCTAATTACATTGTTGATAAATATTTACCACCTAGCTTCACATACCAACAAAAGAAAAAAATTCTTTCATGATTTAAGACACTACTTTTGGGATGACCCACATCTTTATAAAGAAGGAGGATATGGTATTATTAGGCGTTGTGTACCTGAGCATGAAAAGGGACAAATCCTGCAGAAATGTCACTCCGAAGCTTATGGAGGACATCATGCGGGAGACAGAAGTGCTCACAAGGTATTGTAGTCCGGATTTTATTGGACTGCTCTCTTCAAGGATGCCCTCAAGTTTGTCTCATCTTGTGATGAATGTCAGAGAATAGGTAATATCGGTAAGCGTCAATAAATTCCTATGAATTATTCACTTGTTGTTGAACCATTTGATGGTTGGGGTTTTGATTCACATGGGTATACACATATTTTGGTTGTTGTTGATTATGTAACTAAGTGGGTAGAAGCTATTCCAACTAATAGTGCTGATCACAACACCTCTATTAAAATGCTTAAGGAAGTTATTTTCCCGAGGTTTGGAGTCCCTAAATATTTATGACTGATGGTGGTTCTCACTTTATTCATGGTGCTTTCCATAAAATGCTTGCCAAGTATGATGTTAACCATAGAATTGCATCACCCTGTCATCCTCCGTCTAGTGGTCAAGTTGAACTTAGCAATAGAGAAATAAAATTAATTTTGTAAAAGACTGTCAATAGGTATCGGAAGAATTGGTCTAAGAAATTAGATGATGCACTTTGGGCTTATAGAACAGCATATAAACATCCTATGGGTATGTCTCCTTATAAAATGGTTTATGGGAAAGCTTGTCATTCGCCTCTTGAGTTATAATATAAAGCATATTGGGAAATTAAAGAACTCAACTATGATTTCAAACTTGCCGATGAAAAGAGGTTATTTGATATTAGCTCACTAGATGAATGGAGAACCCAAGCTTATGCAAATACCAAGTTATTTAAAAAAGGGTTAAAAGATGGCATGATAAAAGAATCCAAAAGCGTGAGTTCAAAGTTGGAGAATATGTTCTTTTGTAGAACTCTCGTTTCATATTCTTTGCAGGAAAACACCTCTCTAAATGGGAAGGACCCTATGTTATGAAGGAGGTTTATCGGTCTGGAGCAATCAAGATAAATAATGCCGAAGGTACTAACACGAAGGTTGTTAATGGGCAACGAATAAAACATTATATCTCAGGTACGCCCATTAATATTGAAAGTAATATTATCCAAACTATGACACCGGAAGAACACATAAAAGAATACTTCTGGAAGACTCCAGAATCGTGAAAAAGAGGAGGTACATGATACGGTAACTAAATGGACTCCGAAAAATCCGCAAAAATACTTTTTGTCAGTTTTGGAATATTTAGAAGATTAGGAAAATAAGAAACTACTCGGAAAGACACCGTGGTGGGCACAAGACACCAGGGCGCGCCTGGCCCAGGTTGGTTGTCCCCACCTTGGGTACCTTCCGGACTCCGTTTTTCTACCGTTTACTTGTTTCCCAAGATAAAAAAATCTTTATATACCCCCCGAACCTATTAACCACTGTATCGCGGAGAAATCTTCTGTTTTCTTTCCTTGCTGTTTTCCTGATAGATCTGAAAATATGACATCCCAAGACTCTGAGGGTGAGAGCTATGTTGCTGATTATATCGCAACCCTAAGGTTTATGGGGAGGTGGAGCACTATAACTGGACTTCCAAAGAAGAAGATGAATCGGTTCCTCCTCGTTTCAAAAACGAGAGCATGGAGGCGTTATGCAAGAGGATAATGAAACTTGAGATGGAGAACGATGAGTTGAGGATAGACAATTTTATTCTTTGACAGAAGCTGGAAAAGGAGAAGAAGGACAAGATCGCCTCCACTTCATCACCACCACCTTCTTCTTCATCACCAAAATAAAAATGAGTTCCGGGTATGGGCTCTCCCCTTGGCTTCGGCCAAGCTTGGGGGAGGTGCCCCGGTATCGTATCACCCGACTATCTTTTACCTTTACTTATTTTACTTCAATCCATAGTTATCTTTTGCTTTAGATGAATAAAAGTTTAGTTCGATCCTTTCTTCTCGAGAGTTTGCTTAGTGATCTATCCTTGTAACCATGTGCGAGATATATAATGAATTTTAGTTTTAGTTTTTGCTTTCTTTACTTTCATGTTCCAATAAAAATAAAGGAAATAAATGAAAAAGATCATATGCTAATCTTATGGTAGGTGATGGCACCACATAAGGAAAAGTATAAGTAGAAAATTTTATTAGAGATTGACAAGCATATCATTGGTCAATTATGTAACTCGTGAAAGAATTAATAAGGTAAGAGAAGATTCACGTATAAATACACTATGCTGGAAATCTTTTGTGATTTTGAGCCCCCATCAAAATATTATATGCCAATTTTTTTGACGTTGGACAAGGAAGACAACTTAATGATTTATGTTTGTTCATATTCACATAGAAGTTATATTGTCATAGATACTTCAACATTTGGTGCTTGCCCCCCATCTTTGCTAGAGAAAAACTCCGCACTAAGTAGAGATACTACTTGTGCATGCAAAAACCCTTAAACCCAAATCTTATTTTCAAGTGTCCGCCATACCTACCTAAGGATTGAGTAAGATCCTTCAAGTAAGTTGTCATCGGTGCAATAAGGCAATAAAAATTGCTTCTAAAAGTGTGAGATCATTTAGTGTAAGAGAAAATTGAGCGTTGTACAAACTTGTGATGGTGAAGAATAAAAGCGACATACTACATACTAAAGGTTGCCATCACAAGGCGCAATACAACATGACGTTCTTTTGCACTAAGGGGTTGAGCATAGAAACAAATAAGCGCATGGGAACCTCTGCTTCCCTCTGCGAAGGCCTATCTTTTACTTTTATGTATTTACTTTTATGCAAGAGTCAAAGTTTTTCTCTCTACTCCTTTCTATTTTCTCCTTTGGCAAGCATCATGTGGCGAGGAAAGATCTAGGCACATATGTCTAGTTGAATATGGGTAGCATGAGTTATTATTTTTGACATCACCTTTGAGGTGAATACGTTGGGAGGCGAAACTATAAGCCCCTATCTTTCTATGTGTCCGGTTGAAACATTTTGCTCATGTGTATGTGGTGAGTGTTAGCAATCATAGAAGACTTTATGATGGTTGAGTATGTGGACTTGCCTAAAGGCTCCGATACGTGACCCTTCCTGAAAAGATGATGAATTGTAGTTGCAAAGTTGACTGAGAACATAGTTTGTTGGTTTCCAATAGAGTTTATGCTTTATACTTTGATAGTGTGATGAATTGTTACTTATTCATGACAAGCCTATGATAAAAGTTCTATGATAAAAGCTTTATGTTAAAGTTTGTTGCTGTTATAATATTTCACATGATGCTTCTATGTCCGATTTTGTTTTTATCGACACCTCTCTCTCTAAGCATGTGGACATGTTTTTCGATTTCGGTTTTCTCTTGAGGACAAGCGAGGACTAAGCTTGGGGGAGTTGATACGTCCATTTTGCATCATGTATTCCTACTGTTATTTATGATGTTTTTATGCATAATAATGCTTTTTGGAGTAATTCTAATGCCTTTTATATCATAATATGCAAGGTACACACAAAGAGGGAGAATTCCGGCAGCTGGAAATCTGGACATGGAAAAGCTACGTCAGGCTACCTATTCTGCACAACTCCAAACAAGATGAAACTTTACAGAGATCTTTTATGGAATATATGAGGAATATTGGAGCCATTAAGTACCAGAGGGGGCCCACCAGGTCGGCACAACCCACCTGGGCGAGCTAGGGAGCCCAGGCGCGCCCTGGTGGGTTGTGCTCCCCTTGGCCCACCTCTGGTGCCCATCTTCTGGTTAGTAGACCGACTCCAAGATTAGTAGACCGACTCCTTCCTGCATCTACTACTATTACTCCACACACCAACCGGTATCTAGCCTGCATCTAGTGTATTAATTTCATGGGGAAATGGAGTAATGCAATAAGAACGATGGCATGATGTAGATGAGATCTATTCAAGTAGAAATAGCCCCCATCTTGTAATTCTTCATAGCAATGATACATGCGTGTCTTGCTGGCCCTTCTGTCACTGGGAAGGAACACCGCACGATCGAACCCATCACAAAGCACCTCTTCCCATGGCAAGAAAAATCGATCAAGTTGGCCTAACCAAACCAAAGATTCGAAGAAGAAATACAAGGCTATAAATAATCATGCATGTAAAAGATCAAAAGAAGACTCAAATAATATTCATGGATAGATCTGATCATAAACTCAAAGTTCATCGGATCCCAACAAACACACCGCCAAAAATGAGTTCCATCAAATAGATCTCCAATAGACCATTGTATTGAGAATCAAAAGAGAGAGAGGAAGCCATCTAGCTACTGCCTACGGACCCGTAGGTCTATGATGAACTACTCACGCATCATCGGAGAGGCACGAATGAGGATGATGAACCCCTCCCTGATGGTGTCTAGATTGGATCTTGTGGTTCTGGAACTTGCGGCTGGAATTGTGTTTCGACGACTCTCCTAGGGTTTCTGGGATATTTGTGAATTCATAGGAAGAATAGGCGGTGCGGGAGGTCACCAAGGGGGCACAACCCCCTTGGGCGCGCTTGGGCCTCCTGGCGCGCCATGGTGGGTTGTGACCACCTCGGGCCTCCCCTCTGGTACATCTTTGGCCCACTGGGTGTCTTCTGGTGCAGAAAAAATCTCCAAAAAGTTTCGCTGCGTTTGGACTCCGTTTGATACCGATAGTCTGCGAAGTAAAAAACAAGCAAAAAACAACAACTGGCACTGGGCACTATGTCAATAGGTTAGTCCCAAAAAATGATATAAATTTGCTATAAAATGATTGTAAAACATCCAAGAATGATAATATAATAGCATGGAACAAGCAAAAATGATAGATACATTGGAGACGTATCAGCATTCCCAAGCTTAACTCCTACTCGTCCTCTAGTACGTAAATGATAAAAACAGAACTTTTGATGTGGAATGCTGCCTAACATGTTCATCACATATTCTTTTCATTGTAGCATGGACATTTGGACTTTTATATGGTTCAAAGCAATAGTCTAGTTTTGACATGAAGATTTCAATACTCAAGCATATCAACAAGCAACCATGTCTTTCCAGATATCAACACTAAAGAAAGTTATACCTAGCCCATCATGCTCAATCATTGATCCATTCATGAAACACACTCGCATATTAGCTACATCCAATGTGTCGTGGTATTATCACGGGGGAGGTGCGAGGCGACAGATGCCACAAGGGCTTAGTGTGAGGGTAAGACTGCTGCTGATAGGACCGGGAGCGGGTATGCGAGTAGCACGCGCTAGTTTACCCAGGTTCGTGGCTCTCTGGAGAGATAATACCCCTACTCCTGCATGTCTGAGTATCTGTAGTATATCTGGTATAGAGTTGCTCCTGGAGCTGTATCTGAGCTCAGTACCATAGGCATCGGGCTTTGTATATGCATATGATTACAAGTGTGTGCATGGCCGCAAGTGCATGAGCATGCATGCGTGAGTGTGTGGGCGTGTGAGTCCATCCTGGATGGATGGATGGATGTGTGCCCATATATATAGGCATGGCTAGCTTAGAGAGTAAGCTATGTGGTGGCATGGGCAAGGCATGGTGGGGTGTCATGCTTGTCCCCTGGGCCACTTCATAAATACTGCCAGGGGACAAGCGACACTATACATGATGGCTGGGGTGACACGTGAATAGTGCTCGGGTACGGCCAACTCGTCGGTGTCTTGTCGGTGTCGGGTCGGGCTGCAGTCGGCAGCCGGCTGGTTGGCGCAGTCGGCAGCCGGCTGGTCGGCGCAGTCAGACATAGGGGCTTTGCTAGCCCCGATGTCTGGAAATGTTGTCTTGCTGTATTCGGGGTACCCGTGGTCAATTACTCCGTCACAATGCTCAAGTACGATCATAGTGCCCCTTAATTGGTGCTTTATAAGAGAAGATGGAGACTCAAATAAAAATAAAAATTGCATAAAGTAAATAGATAGGCCCTTCGCTGAGGGAAGTAGGGATTTGTAGAGGTGCGAGAGCTCAAAGCTTAAATTGAGAGATAATTTTTTTTGAGAGGCATACTTTTCCCGTCGACGAAAATGACCGAGCAATTCCCAACACTTTCCATGCTAGATATATCATAGGTGGTTCCCAAACAGAAAATAAAGTTTATTCCTTCTTCCACCATTCTTTCACAATCCATTGCTAGTCGTATCCACAGGTGCCTTCCATACCAAACACTTTCCAAGGAATTTATTATTTGACAACATAAAGTAAATTTCTTTTTCATTTCGGGACTGGGCACCCCTATTATCGCCGTACTCTCCTGCAATGACAAGTGAATATACACTCATCTTGAGAATAATACGTCTAGCATGGAAAATATTGGCCACCCCCTGCCGCTCCATGAGCGGTACGAGCACACAAAAAGGAAATTTATTTTGAAAAATAGAGATGGCGCATACAAATTTTCTTAGAACGGCACCTAAATACCGCATATAGGTAGTATGGTGGACTCATATGGCAAAACTGGGTTTAAAGATTTTGGATGCATAAGTAGTATTTCTACTTAGTACAACTGGAGGCTAGCAAATAGATTGAGGAGCAACCAACCAAGAAACGAAAAATCACATAAGCGAGCATTAAGCATAACTAACACCGAATAATGCACCACAAGTAGTAGGTAAATTCATTGCATAACTATTGACTTTCATTTTTTGCATAGGGAATCACAAACCTTAACACCAATATTCTTACTAAAGCATAATTACTCACCGACATTACTCACATATCACTATCATCATATCGCAAAACTATTACAAAAAATCAAGTTTATTTGTCCAACCTTCATGAAAGTTTGTATTATATCCCTCTTGAATATCTATCACTTTTGGACTAATTTCATATGTTGCTTTTTGATAAGCTCAAACAAATTTAAGTGAAGAACATGAGCAAAATTTTCTTCCATCTCTCAAAATAATATAAGTGAAGCATGAGAGAATTTCTTAAAAAATTACTAACTCTCAAATAAATCTAAGTGAAGCATGAGAGCATTTCTTCAAAAATATTAAAGCACACTATGCTCAAAAAACTATAAGTGAAGCACTAGAGCAATTCCATAGATTAAAAAAAATTAAGTGAAGCGTAAAGAGCAATTCTAACAAATTATAGCATAATTTTGGCTCTCTAAAATAGGTATGTCCAGCAAGGATATATGACACAAACTAAAAAGCAAAACAAGCAAAGACTCATATAATACAAGACGCTCCAAGCAAAACTCATCATATGTGACGAATAAAAATATAGTTCCAAGTAAAATACCGATGGTCGTTAGAAGAAAGAGGGGATGCCTTCTGGGGCATCCCCAAGCTTAGTTGCTTGGTTCCTTTTGAATAATAACTTGGGGTACCATGGGGCATCCTCAAGCTTAAGCTCTTTTCACTCCTTATTCCTTCATCCATCGTGGTGTCACCCAATACTTGAAAACTTCAATCACACAAACCAAAACAAAACCTTCGTGAGATCCGTTAGCATAACAAAGCAAATCACCACTCTAAGTACTGTTGCAAACCCATTCATATTTTATTTTTGCATTATATCTACTGTATTCCAACTTTACCATGTCTTATATCCCCCAATACAATCCATAGGTTCATCAAAATAAGCACACAACGTAAAGAAAATAGAATCTGTCAATAACACAACAGTCTGTAGTAATCTGAAAATTTCATATACTTTTGTATCTCCAGTAATTATGAAAAATTAGTACAACGTAGGCAATTTGTATATCAATCTTGTGTAAAGAATTCAAAAAATTTCGTTGCTTCTGTGATTTTTAAGAATTAATTTACTACACGCAAAAGTTTTTGTTTTTCAACAAGATCAAATCAACTATCACCCAACATGATCCCAAAGGCTTCACTTGGCACAAACACTAATTAAAACATAAAAAACACAATCATAATAGAGGCATAATTGTGTAAACACTCAAGAACAGACAGTAAAGGCAAAAATAAAATTTATTCATTGGGTTGCCTCCCAACAAGCGCTATCGTTTTATGCCCCTAGCTATGCATAATGCATAGATTCAAGTGCTATCATCTTTAGTTTCCAATTCCTAAATCACACAACCATAATTCTTCAAAGTTTTAGCATGCATATTTTTGATAATAATACTTCTAGGAATAGGACTGAAGAATTCATTCTTGCAAGTAGGGTTTACAACTTCAACAAAGTCAGGGTGAATACTAATCATCTTAAGATCTTCTTTGTTATTATTAGAAGTTGCGCCCTTGTTCTTAGTGCCTTGAGTAATCTTGCCAAGTTTTACGGGAGTTTTTTCAATAGTTTTAACAGAAGCGAAAGCCGAGCTTAAATTGCTAAAAATTTCTTCCAACTTATCAATCCGAGAAGGACTTTCTTCCATTCTTTCGTTAACTACAGTTTCCTTCTCCCTTAGCAATTTAAAAACATTGCCCGCTTTTGACTCAAATTTATTAGCAGGATTTTGCATCTTTTTATCCAAATTTTCAATTTGCTCTAAGGTGACCATCTTCTTTTCAATAGCATCTAATCTTTGTATAACATGCTCGAGTGTTAAAATTGTTTCATTAATAATGATAGGTGGTGCACCTACTAGATCTCCCATGGTATTAAAATCATCCAAAGATGGACACATCAAGAAATTCCCATCGGTAATCGTATCGACGAATATATAACAAGTGGTGATGCCCACATAAAAACTACGAAGAAGAATAATGGTAGATTGCTTATGAACAGATCTATTATGAGCATTGCAAATCCTATACCAAGCATCTTTTAGATTCCCCCCTTGTTTAAAATTAAGAACCTCATTCTCGGGCGTACACACAATAGAGGAAGAACTAGCCATAATGACAAAGTAGGCAAACAAGATCACAAACAAAAAGATAGATCTGACGAGAAAACGGCAAACAAAGAAGAGGGCGAATAAAATGGCAAATTATTGTGAATTGGGGGAGATGAAAATGGGAAGCAAATGGCGAATAATGTAAATTGCAAGGAGATGAGATTTGTGATTAGGAACCTGATAGATGTTGACGATGTCTCCCTTGCAACTGTGCCAGAAATTCCTTTTGATGTCGCTTGAACTACATCGGTATTTCCCCAAAGAAGAAGGGATGATGCAGCACAACTACGGTAGGTATATCCCTCAGTTATGAAACTAAGGTATAAATCCAGTAGGAGAACCAAGCAACACTATGTAAACAGTACCGGCACACAAAGAACAAATACTTGCAACTCGACGTGTATAAGGGATTGTCAATCCCTATTCGGGTAACAGCGCCAGAAATTGTCAAGTTGATGGGATAAAAATTGTGGCAGATTGGATAAATAGATCTCGACAAAACGCGAAATAAAATAAGTAATAAGAAAGCGCATCAAGGTATTTTTGGGTTTTTGCAATAATAGATGTAAAATCAAAAGCAAATAAAAATAGATCTCAAAGCAAATATGATAAAGAATGGACCCGGGGCCATAGATTTCTCTAGTGGCTTCTCTCAAAAAATAGCACACGGTGGGTAAACAAATTACTGTTCGGCAATTGACAGAAGATCGAATAATTATGACGATATCGAAGGCAATGATCAATATATAGGAATCACGTTCGAGATTAGTAGGCCGACTCCTGCCTGCATCTACTACTATTACTCCACACATCGACAGCTATCCAGCATGCATCCAGTGTATTAAGTTCATGGAGAAACAGAGTAATGCAATAAGAATGATGATATGATGTAGACGAGATATTTCATGTAGGAATAGCCCCCATCTGGTTATCCTTAATAGCAACGACACATGCGTGTCTTGCTGCCTCTTCTGTCACCGGGAAAGAACACCGCACGATCAAACCCATCACAAAGCACCTCTTCCCATGGCAATAAAAATCGATCTAGTTGGCCTAACTAAACCAAAGATTCGAAGAAGAAATACGAGATCAAAAGAAGACTGAAATTATATTCATGGATATAGATCTGATCATAAACTCAACGTTCATTGGATCCCAACAAACACACCGCAGAAAAGAGTTACAACAAATAGATCTACAAGAGACCATTGTATTGAGAATCAAAAGAGAGAGAGGAAGCCATCTAGCTACTTCCTATGGACCCGTAGGTGTATGATGAACTACTCACGCATCATCGGAGAGGCACCAATGAGGATGATGAACCCGTCTGTGATGGTGTCTAGATTGGAGCTCGTGGTTCTGGAACTTGCGGCGGCTGGAATTGTGCTTCGTCGGCTCTCCTAGGGTTTCTAGAATATTTGGGAATTTATAGGGTGAATGGGCGGTACAGGAGGTCACCGAGGGGGGCACAACCTGTCGGTGGAAACGACACCTATGGCATCATGGGGAATCCCTTCTACGGTTGGCGGGCGCGGGGCTGTGGAAAGAGCGGGTTTAGAAGATCAACGCGGGGGGTTTATCCAGGTTTGGGCTGCGAGTGACGCGTAATACCCTACTCCTGCTGGTTTGTGTTTATCTGGTGTTCTTGGACTAGCTACAAAGCGTGCAGGGTCCAAAAAGTCTGAATCCTCTCTCAGTACGCCGCGGGCCTCCTTTCATAGTCAAAGGGGCTGCCACAGTGGCACAGAGGAGGTGGAAAGTTGTACAGTGTACAAGCTTATCGCCTAACATCACAGGAGAAAACGCATTAAATGCGCTACTTAGGTGTCCTCTTGCTTTATCGGGGACGGCAACGAAACCCGTCCCGTCCGTCGCCGCTTCGCCTTGCCCCGACACGCGTCCAGGCCAACCAGGCATGCAACGCCATGTAGGCTGCCAGGCTGCTAAGCTGGTGTGGTGGCAGGGTGTTCCCGAAGATATGCATGCCACCATGCAGGTGCTTCACTAGTTGGCTTAGGAGCCACGTACTGCCACGTGGGTACTTGCTTAGATGGTGGGTCGGCCGCTGAGCTGGGGCGGCAAGGCCTTGCTACGGTCTTGCTGATATAACCCGGCAAGGGTCTTGTCGGGGCCTTGCGGGCGCCCTTGGCAAGAGTCTTGCTGGAGCCTCATGGGTATCTTCGGCAGGAGCCTTGCTGGGGCCTCCTGGGCATCCTCGGCAAGGAGCCTCATTGTTGTCTTGTTTTCTGGTTCCTATCTAGGCCTCGCAGGCCCTTTGTCTTCACAAAGGTCTGCATGCCACCATGCAGGCGCGTCCCGAGCCTTGGTTCCAATGTCGCTGATGGTGTTGGAACCCTTAGGCTCAAGGGTGGCGGCCTCACTGGTGTTGGGCAAGTTGCCCCGGCAAAGCTCTTGTCGGGGCTTTGTAAGATGCCCCGGCAAGGCTCTTGCCGGGGAAAGCCCATCTTGTCCCTTTGCTCCTCGCGCCCCTGGCTTGGCGCTGCTCTCGTGGTCTTGTACTTTTCCTTCCTTCCTCTGCCCTGCTAAGTGTGGCCGTAGGCGCGGCTCTAACTTCCCGTGCACAAGTAAAGGGGTACAAAGAGGCCCCCTACTTTTGTACACCGACAGGAGCTCCCGGGCCTGGGCCACACATAAGTGCGAGGCGTTGTTGGGCTAGGCTCAGAACGGTGCACGGGGATGCGAGGCAGAGTTTTTACTGCAGTAACTCCCCTGCTCATTGCGCTTCCCCACGACCCGCGTTGAATGCATGGCTTGGGGGTCGTGCGTGACGTGGGGGTCATGCGTGGGGCGGCCGCAGCGTGCTCGCGTCACGTCGCGGTGAATGGTAAATAGGTGGCCCGCATTTTGCCCACAAGAAGAGAAAACCGCAAGGGCACTGCTCATTTACCCTCTGCGCCCTCTCCAATCTCGGAACCGCCGTCCCCTCCTCTTCTTCCTCAAGCTCTTGTCGAAGTTCTTGCCCCTGCTCGCCGCTACCGCGCCCCCATTGCCCTTCATTCTTCGCCCTCTCCAAGTCGCCATGGTGCCCAAGACAGGCAAGGGCAAGGGAGCGATCAAAGATGATGGGGGGAAGGAGGCGTCGGAGAGCGAGTTGGCAGTGCTGCGGACGCAGCATGCCTATTTCCCCTCGACGGTCGATGCGGTCCACCTCAGGGACTACTTCAGGCCCCTGTGGGGGAGGAAGACGACGAGGCACCCCGCTACGCACATCATCCCTACCGACTTCGCCAAGGCCCGCCCAAATCGGTACCCCTTCTTCGTGGATTACTTCTCTTGCAGGCTCTGCCCCCCTTTCTCTGATTTCTTCAACTACGACATTCACCTCCTCGACTTTACGCCGAATGCCATGGCGTGCATGGCCTTCTTCGCCCACCTCTGCGAGGGCTTTGCCGGACTGCTCCCCAGCACGGCGCTCTTCCGCCACTACTTCTATCCTTGCATCCAGCCAGGGGACGCCATTTCTGGGTGCATCATCTGGATCCTGAGGACCCAGGAGAAGGGCACGGACCCGGAGGGTGCCCAGAAGGAGATGTGGGACGAGTGGTGGGGGCGGTGGCTCTGGATCAAGGAGGAGGATCCGAAGGAGTTCTGCCGAGTTCGTCAGAGCCCGCCGACCCGCCGCAAGGACTGGAGCGACCTCGACGCCAACGACAAGAAGCTCACGGTCGCCACCACCAGGATCCGTCGCCTCACCATGGCCGGGCTCACCCTTGAGATGCTTGGGGCCGATTTCATCCATCGCCGAATCGCCCCGCTTCACAACAAGGGGAGGCCAGCCTGGGACTTCAGGAATGCGGCCGATGTCATGAGGCTCCGGCCTGGCCTGAAGCACAACTTCACGATGCTGGGGCATGCCCATTTTTGGCAGAGGCTCTACCAGCTCAATGTGGACAGCGACGGCAGGGCTGAGAGGACCGACAAGGCCGTGAAGACCGGCAAGGCCATCAAGGGGCCTCTGTTTGGGTTGCCGGCAGGAGTGGTCCCGCTGAGGAACAACTCTGGCCAGTCCACTATCATCGCCATGATGCCGGACTTCAACGCGCACGGCCTGGGGCGAGCCGCCAGCAGAGAAGGTGCAGGAGTTTGTCGACAACTTGTCGGAGAACTATGTCCGCGACGAGCCGCTGCTCATCCGTGACACCAACAAGGAGGACCTGTACTACATCGCCACCAGGTCAGTGGAGGTGGCGCTTGCCTAGGAGGCCGGCAGCGTCGGCGCCGTGGAGGACGAGGCCGACACAGCCGCGGAGGAGAAAGAGCTCGCCGGATGGGCGGAGTCTGCTGGGGAGGCCAGCAGCACCGGCGCCGGTGCTCCTCTCGTTGAAGACATGGTCAAGGAGTCGACCGAGGAGGAGGCCGAGGCGGACGACCCCAACCCCTTCTCCTCGTCCAAGCGGCACCGGACCCCATCCCCTTCTCCTCCTCCTTCGGACAGCACCTTGGAGGCCGAGTTCGACCTCGGATCTTTTAGCCCGAAGAGGAAGAGGAAGCCAGTGTAGGAGGAGGTGGAGGACGTGTAAGTATTTTGCCCCCCCCCATCATCTCCTGACCTCACGCCTGTGTTATCCTCTTTTGACTTGATTTTATCCTTACAGGGACACGGATATGCTGGCCCAGAGGGTGGCGAAGAGGGCCAGGGCGTTGACGAGCGACAAGCCCCTGGCCGGCGCTCCGCACACGCCGGTGGGGGTGGAGATCAGCCTGGACAACAGCCCCCGGCGCAGTCCCCGCTTCATTCCCCAGCGTGAGTTCATTACTCACTCCTTCACTGATGAGCATTGGGGTGTGAATTCTCGATGATGACCTTGCCGGGTTTGTAGGAGGAGAGCGGTAGCAGGAGGAACCGCCGAGGGCCACTCCCAACACGCCGCCCCCATCGACCACGCCGCCCAGAGGGGCGTCCCCGGCATGGGCATCCACCACTGAGCCCACGCATATGGAGGAGGAGGAGGAGAGCTTGGGTGCCGGTGGTTCTGTCCCGGCAACGGATGTTGGCGGGGAGGAAAACGCATCCCAGCTTGGCACGGGTGAGTTGTACGTTTCCCATTTCTTGTCGCTCGGTGTGTTTTTTTGCTTTTGTTCTGAACCTTGGCCTTGGCCTTGCTTTATCTTCTCTTCTGGCTTCCAGACCTTCCCTCGACGAACCCGGAGGACGTCGACACTGTTATCGAGGAGGTCACCAAGGATGCCAAGGCCGAGGCTGACAAGATTGCTGCCGAGGAGGCCGGCAAGGGGCCTTCTGGGGAGGCCGGCAAGGATACTGCCGAAGGGGCCATGATACGTCTCTGTCGTATCTACTTTTCCAAACACTTTTGCCCTTGTTTTGGACTCTAACTTGCATGATTTGAATGGAACTAACCCGGACTGACGCTTTTTTCAGCAGAATTGCCATGGTGTTATTTATGTGCAGAAACAAAAGTTCTCGGAATGACATGATACTCCACGGAAGTTATTTTTGGAAAATATTAAAAATATTGGCGAAAGAATCAAGGCCAGGGGGGCCACCACCTGTCCACGAGGGTGGGGGCGCACCTGCCCCCTGGGCGCACCCCCTGCCTCGTGGGCCCCTTGTTGCTCCACCGACCTCAACTCCAACTCCATATATGTTTTACGAGAGAAAAAAATAAAGGAGAGAAAGGTTCATCGCGTTTTACGATACGGAGCCGCCGCCAAGCCCTAAACTCTCTCGGGAGGGCTGATCTGGAGTCCGTTCGGGGCTCCGGAGAGGGGAATCCGTCGCCGTCGTAATCATCAACCATCCTCCATCACCAATTTCATGATGCTTACCGCCGTGCGTGAGTAATTCCATCGTAGGCTTGCTGGACGGTGATGGGTTGGATGAGATTTATCATGTAATCGAGTTAGTTTTGTTAGGGTTTGATCCCTAGTATCCACTATGTTCTGAGATTGATGTTGCTATGACTTTGCTATGCTTAATGCTTGTCACTAGGGCCCGAGTGCCATGATTTCAGATCTGAACCTATTATGTTTTCCTGAATATATGTGAGTTCTCGATCCTATCTTGCAAGTCTATAGTCACCTACTATGTGTTATGATCTGGCAACCCCGAAGTGACAATAATCGGGACCACTCCCGGTGATGACCGTAGTTTGAGGAGTTCATGTATTCACTATGTGTTAATGCTTTGGTCCGGTACCCTATTAAAAGGAGGCCTTAATATCCCTTAGTTTCCATTAGGACCCCGCTGCCACGGGAGGGTAGGACAAAAGATGTCATGCAAGTTCTTTTCCGTAAGCACGTATGACTATATTCGGAATACATGCCTATATTACATTGATGAATTGGAGCTAGTTCTGTGTCACCCTATGTTATGACTGTTACATGATAAACCACATCTGGCATAATTCTCCATCGCCGATCCAATGCCTACGAGCTTTTCATATATTGTTCTTCGCTTATTTACTTTTCCGTTGCTACTGTTACAATCACTACAAAACCCAAAAATATTACTTTTGCTAACGTTACCGTTACTTCCATATTACTTTGCTACTAAATACTTTGCTGCAGATACTAAGTTATCTAGGTGTGGTTGAATTGACAACTCAACTGCTAATACTTGAGAATATTCTTTGGCTCCCCTTGTGTCGAATCAATAAATTTAGGTTGAATACTCTACCCTCGAAAACTGCTGCGACCCCCTATACTTGTGGGTTATCAAGAATATTTTCTGGCGCCGTTGCCGGGGAGCATAGCTCTATTCTTTGAGTCACTTGGGATTTATATCTGCTGGTCACTATGAGGAACTTGAAAGACGAGAAAACAAAAATTTATCCCTCAACAATGAGGGGGGGTAAGGAACTGCCATCTAGCTCTGCACTTTGTTCACCTTCTGTTTTGAGTAAGCTTGCGACACCTAAATCTGCTTCTGCTATTAATTCTGATATGTCACATGTTATTGATGATGCCACTTCTGCTATGCATGATATTTATGATGAAACTACTTCTATGCTTGATACTACTGTGCCACTTGGTGAATTTCTTGATGAAACTTGCTAGGGCTAGAGAGAATGAAATTATTGAAACTGATAATATTGATGAAAGTGATGATGAAGGCTCTCCCAATAAATATGAATTGCCTGTTGTGCCTGAGGGCTATGTTATGGATGAAGAGACTAAAAGAGACTTTCTTGCTTGCAATGATAGAAGTGATCTTAAGAAATTATTAGCTAAGCTTAAACAAAAAACTCTGAATGCTAGAATGAAATATGATCCTGCTTATGCTACTTTACCTATCTTTGTTACTGATAAGGATTATGAATTCTCTGTTGATCCTGATATAATTACTTTGGTTGAATCTGATCCTTTTTATGGCTATGAATCTGAGACTGTTGTGGCACATCTTACTAAATTAAATGATATAGCCACCCTATTCACTAATGCTGAGAGAACCCGCTACTTTTATATCCTTAAAATATTTCCGTTTTCATTAAAGGGTGATGCTAAGATATGGTTTAATTCCCTTGATCCTGGTTGTGTGCATAGTCCCCAGGGTATGATTTATTACTTCTCTTCTAAATTTTTCCCTGCTCATAAGAAACAAGCTGCTTTATGGGATATATACAATTTTGTGCAAATTGAAGAAGCGAGTCTCCCACAAGCTTGGGGGAGGCTTCTCCAATTACTTAATGCTTTGCCTGATCATCCTCTTAAGAAAAATGAAATACTTGATATCTTTTATAATGGACTAACCGATGCTTCCAGAGACCACCTGGATAGTTCTGCTAGTTCTGTTTTCAGGGAAAGAACACCGGATGAAGCTGAAATTCTATTGAATAATATGTTGACAAATGAAAATAATTGGACACTTCCTGAACCAACTCCTAAACCAACTCCGAAGAAAAGGGGTGTTCTATTTCTCAGTCCTGAAGATATGCAAGAGGCAAAGAAATCTATGAAAGAAAAAGGTATAAAAGCTGAAGATGTTAAGAATTTACCTCCTATTGAAGAAATACATGGTCTTAATTTACCGCCTGTTGAAGAAATATATGATCTTAATCCATTACCTATTGAAGAAACTCATGGTCTTGATAACCCGACACGGGTAGTAAAGGTAAATTCTCTCTGTAGATTTGATGAAGGTGATATTCCTCGTTATAAGTCTGCTAGACAATGCTTAGATGAGTTTCAATTCTTATATTGGTAGACAATTAAAATACAATTCCGATACGCTTGAACACTTGGGTGATTATATGTCTAGAGTTAAAGGTCAACTTAAACTCATCAGTAAACATGCTTCTATGGTTACCACTCAAGTACAACAAGTACTTAAAGCTCAGAATGATTTGCTCAATGAACTGAATAGTAAGAATAATGATTATGCTGTTAGAGTGGCTACTAGAACTGGTAAAATGACTCAGGAACCTTTGTATCCTGAAGGCCATCCTAAGAGAATTGAGCAAGATTCTCAAAGAACTAATATAGATGCACCTAGTCCTTCTAAAAAGAAGAAAAAGAAAAATGATAGGACTTTCCATGCTTCTAGTGAACCTATTGCTGAAACACCTGAGAATCCTAATGATATTTCTATTTCTGATGCTGAAACACAATCTGGTAATGAACGTGAAACTAGTGATAATGTTAATGATGATGTTCATGTGGATGCTGAACCTAGCAATGATAATGATGTAGAAATTGAACCTGCTATTGATCTTGATAACCCACAATCAAAGAATCAACGTTATGATAAAAGAGACTTTGTTGCTAGGAAACACGGTAAAGAAAGAGAACCATGGGTTCAGAAACCCATGCCTTTTCCTCCCAAACCATCCATGAAAAAGGATGATGAGGATTTTGAGCGCTTTGCTGAAATGATTAGACCTATCTTTTTGCGTATGTGATTTGCTC
This sequence comes from Triticum aestivum, assembly GCF_018294505.1. Taxonomy (NCBI): domain Eukaryota; kingdom Viridiplantae; phylum Streptophyta; class Magnoliopsida; order Poales; family Poaceae; genus Triticum; species Triticum aestivum. The sequence continues at coordinate 145,617,134 of NC_057805.1, forward strand.
AAAATGAATCCTTATGCTAAGTATATGAAAGAAATTGTTACTAATAAAAGAAAGATACCGGAAGCTGAAATTTCCACCATGCTTGCTAGTTATACTTTTAAGGGTGGAATACCAAAGAAACTAGGATATCCAGGAGTACCCACTATACCATGCTCCATTAAAAGAAACTATGTTAAAACTGCTTTATGTGATCTTGGAGCCGGTGTTAGTGTTATGCCTCTCTCTTTATATCGTAGACTTGATTTGAATAAGTTGACACCTACTGAAATATCTTTGCAAATGGCTGATAAATCAACTGCTATACCTATCAGTATTTGTGAGGATGTGCTTGTTGTGGTTGCAAACGTTACTATTTTAACGGACTTTGTTATTCTTGATATTCCCGAGGACGATAGTATGTCTATTATTCTTGGAAGACCTTTTTTGAATACTACAGGGGCTGTTATTGATTGCAAAAAAGGCAATATCACTTTTCATGTTAATGGTAATGAGCATACGATACACTTTCCGTGGAAACAACCTCAAGTTCATAGTATCAATTCTATTGGAAAAATTCCATCGATTATTTTTTGAGGTTTTGAATTTCCTCTTCCTACTGTCAAAAAGAAATATGATATTCTTATTATTGGGGATGTGCATATCCCCGTTGAGGTAACATAGTGTTATTCGAAATTTCTCCGGTTCCATGCTATTCGGAATGAGTTTGTTAACAAGACTTGATCAACCTTGTTAGTGGATTCCTTTTGATGAGCATGAGATGGATGAAGTTAGAAGCACAACCTTCTGTACCCTCTCTCTACTTTCTGTTATTTAGTTGAAATAAAGTAAAAAATAGTATTTTTCTGTCTGTTTTCTGAATTATCCGTGCAATATAAAAATACCCCGAAAATAAAAGTTCTCCAAATGCCCTGCCAATTTAGTATGATTTTTTATGGAATATTTGAGAATATCTGGCACTGGGAACACGACAGGGGGAGCAAGCACCTGGCCACGAGGGTCCAGGCCGCGCCCACCCCTACAGGGCGCGCCCCCTGCCTCGTGGGCCCACGGTGGCTCCCCTCCACTTATTCCTGCACCCACACACTTCTTCTTCCTCCCAAAAAAATCACCATCCAGCTCAAGCACGAGTTCTAGCTCATTTTGCTGCGATTTTTTATCTCCTTGCTCAAAGCACCTCTCACAAAACTGCTTTGGGGGTTTGTTCCTTGGTATGAGACTCCTCCAATGGTCCAATTAGTTTTTGTTCTAGTGCTTTATTCATTGGAAATTTGTGCTGCCTAGGTGAGCATGTTCTTGAGCTTGCATGTCAAATTTATATGGTTCCAAGTAGTTCTAATGCATGATATAGTCTCTAGGCACTTGTAGGAGTAGTTGCTATCAATTTTGTTGAGCTTGGTTCACCTTTATTTGAAGTTACTAAAAATTTCAGAAATTTTTAGAAACGATGAAGAGATTTTGAGGGGCTCATCGAGCCGAAGCTCGAAGGAAAAGCAAAGTGAAGAAGCAGAGAGGCCCAAATATAATCTGCCTCGCACCACGGAGGTTCGGCCGTGTGAATGGCCTTCCGATGATTTCTTGAGAGCAGCCGGGATTTATGATGATTTTTATGAATTGGCTGAGAATGCAGGCCTCACCGACTTCCTCCGCGACCAACGCGAATAGTATCCCTTACTCACCAATACTTTTGTGCAAAACTTCTACTATTATCCTAAGGAATCACCTCCTTCAGTAGAGTTTCATTTATATGATGTGGTTAAGAAGATGTCACTAGATGAATTTTGTAGGGTTTGCAAAATACCTTTTGAGGGTAGCTTAGAGGAACCACATCGTAAAGATGTGGACGGGTTTATTAATACTATTACTGTAGGGTAAACTAGGAAGGTTTCTGATGCAAGAATCACTAGCATACATTTTCCTGTTTTACGCTACTTTGCAATATTTGCTAGTCGTTGCTTAATTGGTCACGGAAATTGTGGAAACCTTAGTGTTCCTGATATTATTATTTTGTTCCATGGTTTATTCCACGATGACTCTGTTAGTATGGGCGGTATTATTGCCAAACGGTTAAGTCTGAACCGTACAAAGGGCCCCATCTTTGCAATGACAATTAGAGATTATAGTTACTTATGCCATGCTTAATTAGCTAGGAGTTTATAATGGTTTACCTTGCATGCCAACATGCTATTAAAATGGTTGTGATGTGGTATGATGGGGTGGTATCCTCCTTTGAATGATTCAAGTGACTTGACTTGGCACAAGTTCACACATGTAGTTGAAACAAAATCAACATAGCCTTCACGATACTTATGTTCATGGTGGATTATATCCTACTCATGCTTGCACTCAATGTTCATTAATTTTAATGCATGTTCATGACTGTTGTCGATCTCTAGTTCGTCGCTTCCCAGTCTTTTGCTAGCCTTCACTTGTACTAAGCGGGAATACTGCTTGTGCATCCAATCCCTTAAACCCCAAAGTTATTCCATATGAGTCCACCATACCTTCCTATATGCGGTATCTACCTACCGTTCCAAGTAAATTTGTATGTGCCAAACCTTCAAATGAAATTCTGTTTTGTATGCTCGAATAGCTCATGTATCAACTAGGGTTGTCCATATCTTGCATGCTAGGCGGGTTATTCTCAAGAGGAGTGGACTCCGCTCCTCACTCACGAGAAAATGGCTGGTCACCGGGATGCCAAGTCCCATACTTTATGCAAATCAAATCAAAATAATTGCAAACAAAACTCCCTCGGGACTGTTTTTAGTTGGAGGCACTCGTTGTTTCGAGCAAGCCATGGATTGATGCTTGTTGGTGGAGGGGGAGTATAAACTTTACCATTCTATTTGGGAACCACCTATAATGTGTGTAGCTTGGAAGATATCGCCATCTCTTGGTTGTTATGTTGACAATGAAAGTATGCCGCTCAAAATATTATTTATCTCTATTTCAAAATCGAGCTCTGGCACCTCTACAAATCCCTGCTTCCCTCTGCGAAGGGCCAATCTATTTACTTTTATGTTGAGTCATCACCCTGTTATTAAAAAGCACCAGCTGGAGAGCACCGCCGTCATTTGCATCCATTACTGTTAATTTATATTGGGTATGACTATGACTGGATCTCTTTTACCATCAATAACAATGTCTAGTCAGTCCTTGATCTTTAAAGGTGCTCTGCATTTATGTTTTGCGGTCTCAGAAAGGGCTAGCGAGATACCATCTTGTTATACATATCATGATTGTTTTGAGAAAGTGTTGTCATCCGAGATTTATTATTATTGCTCGCTAGTTGATTATGCCATTGATATGAGTAAACATGAGACCTAAGAGTTATTGTGAATGTGGTTAGTCATAATCTTTGCTGAAAACTTGAATGCTGGCTTTACATATTTACAACAACAAGAGCAAACAGAGTTTGTAAAAGTTTTTCTTTATCACTTTCAGTTTATCAACTGAATTGCTTGCTGACAAGCAAAGATTTATGCTTGGGGGAGTTGATACGTCTTCGTCGTATCTACTTTTCCAAACACTTTTGCCCTTGTTTTGGACTCTAACTTGCATGATTTGAATGGAACTAACCCGGACTGACGATGTTTTCAGCAGAATTGCCAGGGTGTTATTTATGTGCAGAAACAAATGTTCTCGGAATGACCTGATACTCCACGGAACTTATTTTTGGAAAATATTAAAAATATTGGCAAAAGAATCAAGGCCATGGGGCCCACCACATGTCCACGAGGGTGGGGGGCGTGCATACCCCCCTGGGCGCGCTCCCCTGCATCGTGGGCCCCCTATTGCTCCACCGACCTCAACTCCAACTCCATATATTCGTGTTCGGGGAGAAAAAAATAAAGGAGAGAAAGATTCATCGCGTTTTACGATACGGAGCCGCCGCCAAGCCCTAAACTCTCTCGGGAGGGCTGATTTGGAGTCCGTTTGGGGCTCCGGAGAGGGGAATCCGTCGCCGTCGTCATCATCAACCATCCTCCATCACCAATTTCATGATGTTCACCACCGTGCGTGAGTAATTCCATCATAGGCTTCTGGACGGTGATGGGTTGGATGAGATTTACCATGTAATCGAGTTAGTTTTGTTAGGGTTTGATCCCTAGTATCCACTATGTTCTGAGATTGATGTTGCTATGACTTTGCTATGCTTAATGCTTGTCACTAGGGCCCGAGTGCCATGATTTAAGATCTGAACCTATTATGTTTTCATGAATATATGTGAGTTATTGATCCTATCTTGCAAGTCTATAGTCACCTACTATGTGTTATGATCCGGCAACCCCGAAGTGAAAATAATCGAGACCCCTCCCGGTGATGACCGTAGTTTGAGGAGTTCATGTATTCACTATGTGTTAATGCTTTGGTCCAGTACTCTATTAAAAGGAGGCCTTAATATCCCTTAGTTTCCATTAGGACCCCGCTGCCACGGGAGGGTAGGACAAAATATGTCATGCAAGTTCTTTTCCATAAGCACGTATGACTATGTTCGGAATACATGCCTACATTACATTGATGAATTGGAGCTAGTTCTGTGTCACCCTATGTTATGACTGTTACATGATGAACCGCATCCGGCATAATTCTCCATCACTGATCCAATGCCTACGAGCTTTTCATATATTGCTCTTCGCTTATTTACTTTTCCGTTGCTACCGTTACAATCACTAAAAAACCCAAAAATATTACTTTTGCTACCATTACCGTTACTTCCATATTACTTTGCTACTAAATACTTTGCTGCAGATACTAAGTTATCTAGGTGTGGTTGAATTGACAACTCAACTGCTAATACTTGAGAATATTCTTTGGCTCCCCTTGTGTCGAATCAATATATTTGGGTTGAATACTCTACCCTCGAAAACTGTTGCGATCCCCTATACTTGTGGGTTATCAGGCCGGCAAGGCCGCTGCTGGGGAGGCCGACAAGGCTGCCGCCGAGGAGGAGGTGGCCCACGACCAACCTTCCTCCCCTTCGGCCCCCGCCCCGGGCAGGTACTTGAAGTTGGGCGACGGCTTGTTCGGTCACCTCCCGGGGACGACAAGCACCAGGGCGCCAACCGAGGGGGAGGTGTTCAACGACGAGGCGCTCGCCACTGCTGGGCTTCAGGTTGTTGATGAACCGAGCACCAGCGGTGGCGGTTCCCAAGAGGAGCAGCTTCTCCGGACCATGAGCGCCAACTTCCATAAGCTCCAGGCGCTCCACCGTGCCCGCCTAGACAAGGCGAAGTCCAGGATGGCGGCAGCGGACAAGGCGGAGGCGGATCTTGAGGAGCGCGTCGCCTAGACGCAGGCCTAGTTCCGCGAGGCTCAGGAGGGACTGAAGGCTTCCCAGGACGAGCTGGCCGAGCGCAAACGGGAGCTCATACTGAAGCAGGCTGACATCAAGAAGGCCCAGGAGGCGGCGAAGGAACAGGCCGCCAAGGACGCGGCCGCTCGGCAACAGCACCAGGCTCTGCTAAACTCCCAGGAGGAGGAGCTTGCCGCCCGTGAGGAGGCGCTCACCGCCACACTTCATAGCAAGGATGAGGAGGTCGAGAAGCTCGTCGCGCAGCGGACCCAGGAGCTGGAGCAGAGGCACAAGGAGGCACTCAATGCTCAGGCCCTGGTCCATGCCGGCAAGGTGAAGGAGTTGGAGGTGGAGCGGGATGGGCTGAAGAAAGAGGTCTTAGAGCTGACGGAGGAGAAGGACACGGCCAACGGCGCTCTGGCGGATGCGTAGGCTGTAGTCCTCGGCAAGGTCGAGCTACTCTCCAAGGCCAACGACTCCATTAATGACATTAAGCTGAAGGCGGACGGCTTGGAGGGGAAGCTCTCGGAGGCCGGGGCTCGTGAGGAGACCCTGAACAAGGCCCTGGAGGAGGAGAAGCGGCTGTAGAGGGATGGCACCGCCGAGTACGAGGCTGCCTCATCGACGTCGCGGAGAGGCTCACCGCACAGCTAGCCGCCATGGGCCTGCCGGATGTCAGGTACTCCCGGGAGCCGAACATGAGCGCCAATGCCAGGCTGACCCTGTTCTTCGAGGGAATCCTCGGATCCCTGGAGCGGCTCCGCTCCAACCGAGCAACCTCTCTGGCCAATGAGGCCCGGAAGCTCTGCCAAGGCGCCCTGACCAAGGTCCTCACCAAGGTGGCATACTGGAACCCCAACGTCGACGCGCTGGAGAGCCTGCCAGAGGACGTGGACCTTGCGGCACTCGAGGATCGTATTAAGCCCATCATCAGCTGCGTCGACGGAGTCCAGAGGGTGGCGGGCCAGCGCCGGGACTAGGCGCCCCCGTTTCTCATCACCGCTGCGGGTTCATCACCAAGACAATTTTATCTTAAGTTAGAACCACAACAACAATTGATGTAATATAACTATGCAGTACTTTAAGATCAAGCATGCTATCTTCCTGTGAGATCTTTCTTTGTATGTTTGCACCCTACGCTTGGTTGGATAAGGCTGCCGGCGCGTAAACCCATGCCGTGGTGCTTTGAGGACGGATCCTTAGCAGCCTGCAGGGGGGCGCTTGCTGCCGGGCAAACCACCTTGCCGCTCCCAGCGCGGTCGCTTGAACCGTCGAGCGGACTCGAAACAGAACAAGGGCGCTGCTAATAGCGGGTAGGCCACCTTGCCGTTCTCAGCGCAGCCGCTTGAACTGTTAAGGGGGATTGAAACAAAGCAAGGGCGTTGCCAATAGCGGAAGGGACCCATCGTGTGCAGGTTTCCCATATAAGGAATGAGACCTTTCGAGGAAGACAGAGTTATATAAATGGAATTACTCAACATTTTGCGTGACTTAGCTTTTCGTAGCCACGCGGATGGCACCAGAGGGCGGCGGATCGATGTCGCCTTCTCCTCTCGATCCCTCCCCGTGGAAAAGTCGATGCACCGGCTTCAAACCATATTCTTGCAGCTTGCGCCCCCTACCTGGCGCGCCAAAGATGTCGGCGGAAACGACACCTATGGGATTACGGGGAATCCCTTCTACGGTTGGCGGATGCGGGGCTGTGGAAAGAGCGGGTTTAGAAGATCAAAGCAGGGGGTTTATCCAGGTTCGGGCCACGAGTGACGCGTAATACCCTACTCCTGCTGGTTTATGTTTATCTGGTGTTCTTGGACTAGCTACAAAGCGTGCAGGGTCCAAAAAGTCTGAATCCTCTCTCAGTACGTCGCGGGCCTCCTTTTATAGTCAAAGGAGCTGCCACAATGGCACACAGGAGGTGGAAAGTTGTACAGTGCACAAGCTTATCGCATGACATCACAAGACAAAACACATTCAATGTGCTACTTAGGTGTCCTCTTGCTTTATCGGGGACGGCAACGAAACCCGTCCATCCGTCGCCGCTTCGCCTTACTCCGACATGCGTCCAGGCCAACGAGGCATGCAGTGCCATGTAGGCTGGCAGGCTGCTGAGCTGGTGTGGTGGCACGGTCTTCACGAAGATCTGCATGCCACCACGCAGGTGCTTGACTAGTTGGCATAGGAGCCACATACTGCCACGTGGGTAATTGCTTAGATGGTGGGTCGGCCGCTGAGCTAAGGCGGTGACGGGGCGGCAAGGCCTTGCCTCGGTCTTGCTGATATTCCCAGCAAGGGTCTTGCTGGGGCCTTGCAGGCGCCCTTGGCAAGAGTCTTGCCGGGGCCTCGTGGGTATCTTCGGCAGGAGCCTTGTCAGGGCCTCGTGTGCATCCTCGGCAAGGAGCCTCGCTGTTGTCTTGTTTTCTGGTTCCTATCTAGGCCTCATAGGCCCTTTGTCTGCACAAAGATCTACATGCCACCATGCAGGCGCCTCCCGAGCCTTGGTTCCAATGTCGCTGATGGTGTTGGAACCCTTAGGCTAAAGGGTGGCGGCCTCGCTGGTGTTGGGCAAGTTTCCCCGACAAAGCTCTTGCCGGGGCTAAGCCCATCTTGTCCCTTTGCTCCTCGCGCCCATGGCTTGGCGCTGCTCTGGTGGTCTTGTACTTTTGCTTCCTTCCTCTGCCCTATTAACTTGGCCGTAGGCGCGGCTCTAACTGCCCGTGCACAAGTAAAGGAGTACAAAGAGGGCCCCTACTTTTGTACACCGACACATCCCCCTGGGCGCGTGTGGGCCTCTTGGTGAGCCCTGGTGGGTTGTGCCCACCCCAGGCCTCCCCTCTGGTACATCTTGGTCCCACTGGGTGTCTTCTGGTCCTAAACAAATCTCCAAAAAGTTTCGCTGCGTTTGGACTCCGTTTGGTACTGATATTCTACGAAGTAAAAAACAAGCAAATGGCACTTGTGACTATGTCAATAGGTTAGTCCCAAAAAATGATATAAAGTTGCTATGAGATGACTGTAACACATCCAAGAATGATAGTATAACAAGATGGAACAAGCAAAAATTATAGATACGTTGGAGACGTATCACGCCCCAGATGTCAGGGGGAGGAATCATTTTTTCGCGTAATAAGGAGGCAGTTGCTTGCGTGCAGCCATGGACCATGAGGGTACCTACTGTCAGCCTCTCCACATACATCCCTATTCCGATGGCTATCATTTGTTGAATGTTGACCACGTTGAGCACGCCACGCCTGGAGCACCAACGCGGTGGACGATGGTGAGGCCTTGGAATGGAATGACCCGGAGCCGGCAAAGACACATCAGTGGATGCCCACGCTGAGGGGAGTATGATGGTTGACTGGTTCGGCTGCGGCGTGACGCTGCCATTACCGGAGAATAACACGAGGTGCGGGTGGGTAGAGGGATGGCCAGGCCAGCAGAGGGAGTAGGGTGGGCCGATGAAGCCTGTGCGTTATCACAGCCGACCACAAGAGGAGGGAGCAGACAGTCCCGCCGGCGCTGCAGGTTTGAGCAGCTGGCGCAGGAAGATCAAAGACTGAAGAAGCACATCGGCCGTTGGATGGACATCCAATAGTCACTACTGCTAGAATCATGTGTTGACTATAAGTTGACAAAGCCTTGCATAAACAAGTCAACCTCGAAATCTATGGCATGTACAACAGATTTGCTATTACTTTTATAATTTACAGCCCATTTGCTAATTCATATGGAATTCATTGCAACCCATTTTCCATTTTTAGAGTTGCTGCCCATTTTTTGGTCAGTACCAGGGTTAAAATTTTGAACTAAAAAATATGCAAAATTTAAAAAATTCACATATTTTTGCTGGGGTACAAAATATTTTTAATCCCAAAATTAGGAACCATACTAAACTAATTTAAAAATAAAGTAATACTATGTTATGTTAAAATCCAATGAAATGTAAAATATCAGTGAAGAACAAAAACAAAAAACAAAACTAGTTGCCCATTTGCTATATTTTTTTGGAATTCGCAGCCCATTTGATATTACTTTAAAATTTACTGCCCATATTCTAGCCAGGCCAGAATGCATCCCTCCTTGTCTTGAATGATTTGAAGCCCAGTGAGTCGGAGAAAACAAATAGGCCTAGGTTGGGTATTCTTCAAAAAGAAATGGTTGGCTTCCTATTTTCCCAAAGAAAAAATTGTTGGGGTGGTCATGTTGTTAGACGGGCCATAGAGACCGCACAACTTAGATATATTGACTACAGTCCTCTCCGATGATGTGACTCCTAGATATCAGCAGGGTGGGTTAGAGTAAAAAAATCGAGGGGTGCATCTAAGTAGTAAAGAGGCACTTGCTTGCGTTCGGGAGTACACCTGGTGGGTCCGTACTGTCATACTCACAACTACAGTCCTCTCCCGATTCACTATGTTGATAAGGCCAGTCGGCGGCGCCGCTGCGTGCACACCAAGGCGGAGGACGACGGCGATGCCTCGGATGGTAATGGAAAGGAGCTGGGGAAGATGCAGCAGTGCGCCCGTAGGCGGAGGACGGTACAAGGGTTCACTGGTTCTAGTGTGGGGTGGGCCACTGTCGCCGGAGAAGAATAGGATGTCAGGGGGAATAGGGATGGCCTGGCCAACATTTCAGGGTACGACAGGGTGGCGATGCATGCACGATAGAGCAACCAGCCGTAGAAGGCGGGAACAGGCGCTCCCGCCGGCGTAGGTTTAGTTTTGACGGCTGGACGGATCAGACCCAAAAAGTCATTATGCTGGATTATAAGGATTAATTTTATATGGCTACAACTTATTGTAAAATGCTGCGGAGCACCTTTTTCTTCTTGAGTTTTTTTAAGACAATTTTCTTCCTGAGGTGATGCCAAGCACATTCAAAAACCCTTGGATAAAGTGGTGTCGCCAATATGGTTGGCTCAGTTGGGCATTCTTATCGAAAAATAATAATGGAATGGAACTATTTACCATGTTGACTATGATTTGCTTGGGTCCGCTGGTTGCAGGAAGAAAATGGTGGGAGAAAAAGACTGGTCGCTGTCTTTGCCTAAGAATAATATCAACTGAATGTAACAACACTCTCATAGGAAATAATATCCTCCTGTTAAAATTTGACTTTTCAAATCGTAAATTTAAAGAACTGGTGCATGAGAATTTAGCTTTGTTTATTTATTTATTTTTAGGGGACCTTGCGCATGTACCTGGGCCGGGTTCATGTGAGAGCCTCCCTCCCGGTTAATTGTGGGCGCCTCTATTGGCCCTTCGTCACTGGGCTACATGTGATCAACAAGTGGAAAATGTGTTCCATACCAAAAATAGTGCGCTACATAAGGGGCACTAAAGGATTGGACCGTGCAACGACTTCCAAAACATTGTGTTTGTCGTTCTAACAACACATTTATTCAACCAACAGACAAAATATATTACTGATTGCACGTTGAAAATAGCAGCAGCAACCAGGGCTAGGGGTGCAACAGAAGTAGTAAGTAGGCCAGAAGAGTAAAGACGCAACTCTCTCTTCCAAACCAAACATCAGCCAATATTGCAAAAGGGCTACCAAAAAAGAACAAGTGTATGCATCAAACTAAATAAAGATCCTACTACACCAAGTGTATGCATGTAACTAGCTTGCTCAGTTAGACGTTACTATTTACTAAGCTGTGGAGATTTGCTAACGGCTTGAACCAGATGGGTGCCTGGCGGGGGAAACTCTGGCCAGTAGGTCGAAGTCTGATACTTGCGACCCTCTCTCCTACTTTGGGCTGTAGAGTGTGGCGGCACATATCAGGGTATGGTGCATGGAGAGATGCATGGTACGCTGTGCACACACAGTTTTGCCTAATGAACGAAATCACGCTGCCATCATGATCCTTGCCGTCAGTTATCTCCTGGTTAATCGGATAATTCAGTCCGAGAACAGAGAGCGTGTACCAAGGCTACTTATCAGCCTCCAGTCAAAAATTCTTAAGGCCCAGAGAAGCTGGGATGCTGTTCAAAGACCATGCAGTGGCTATGATTGTATTTCATGAAACAACACATCCGGTACATGCGAACTATCATCAATCGTTCGCTGTCATCTGAACGAGCCAAGAATCACCTGCAACTGCCATGCCGCTTTTCTTTGAAAGGTTCTAGGATTAGGAAGGCTAGGGACACCAGGAGGCCTACAACATCATATCAAGTTGAACTCAAATAAAAAGGGCTCGTACTATAGTCAATCTTAAGAACAACATGTTATGAGCATGAATATTTTTTCAGTAAATGTTGACAATAATATAAGCAAGCCATCATGATATCATAGGAAAGTAACGTACTATTGTAACAACCATTTGTAGCAATGACTGGAGTAGGCCAGCAATACGTCCAGCCGTAGGAGTGCACAATGCCCTTGTGTTCAATGGCATCAGAGAGCCATGGAGGATGTATGATCCTGCGATGGACGTGCAGATTTATCCACTTAGCGCAGTTACCTGTCAGATAGGCGAGACTGCGGTTGAAGAACGCAATTAGCATGAAGTCTTTATAATTTGAAGATCTTGTGGGCACTTGGCAGATTACAACCTTGAGCAAATCAAACTTGGTATCATGTTGGCTACTGTAAGATTCCGATTATTCTGGGCCATGGTGCCAAAGCAGTGCAGTGTTAATCAAAGGAAGAGGGATCAATCACCAGGTGTAGACCTCCATGAGCATCCAGCTGCCGCGACCATCAACGAGCACCATCCAAGACGTGTTCATGCTGACCCAGTGCATACCATTAATTTAGTTGAGGGTGAAGGGGATCGGATCGCTGTCAAGGGGGTTGATGCTCACCACCCTACGATTGTTATGCTTTGTGACACGCCATTTCTGAAGATCAGGCGGCATCAGCAAGCAGGGAGCTGGCTTAAAAAGATCCGGCCTGAGGGCTTTGAGTAAACGGTATAGCCCCGATGAGCAAGCGACGAGCGGCATGGTACCAATATTGTCCACAGGCGAAACAATGAGTTTGATTACCTTTGTGGGGCGAATTCCAGCCACTCTTTCGGTGGATGCTGCTCGGTTCTGCCATTGTTAGTGCTTGGGTTTCAGAAGAGGGGGGAGGCGCCTAGCGGGGATGGATGATTGGACGATTATGTGCGGACGAGGATGGAGAAGAGAATATGTGCCGCGGGAATTGGACAGGTGATGATGACAATGTAGCAGCAGCACGCCGCTTGACTTACGGACACATCCCAGCAGCGTAAGGTCATATTGATGCCAGACAACTCGAGTGATCACAGTACTAGTACAATAAACTACAGTACCTACACTACAAAAAAAAACACGTCCGTGACATTTTGGGCCGAACGAAAAAAATTGTGATGGTTATCACACTTCTATGGCGATGATTGTGAAAAAACAACATATCATCATAGATGTGGTGGGCTCCTACTTCTATGACAAAAAATCATGGCAAAAAATGGGCTTTTCTTCCTGGGCGGGCTGGGGACGCACCTACATGACATTCTTTGGGCCATCCATGACGGGAAAAATCATGGTAGAAGCGAAGGCGAGGAAAATATCGGGGAGTTCCCAGTTACGGTGGGTGGTCGGGGCCGAGTGATGCATGGAGGTTTGGTGTTTCTCTCGTACACGCGCGTGTGTGCAAGGCGTTGGCTAACCTGAACCCGAGCGATATTACTAGCTACGTTACTGAACTCGAGCGATTGATCCCTTGGCTGTTAACTGAACCCAAGCGACTCATTCGCTGCTGACTAAACCCGAGCGATTCCTTCGCTACTGTTGCTTACTGAACCCCGATCGAGCCCTCGTGCGAGACATAGCCAGCCGGTGTTGGTTTGCCTATTGATGAATAGTGACCATTGCTACCATGCGCGAGGTACGTAGAACGAGTCAGATGTGTTGAGTCGAGCGGGTTAGTTGGCTGTTGATGAACTGTTCCCGGTGGGGGTTGGATGAATAGGACCCCATGGTAGTAGGAGGTTGCATTAACAGGACTCCGAGGAGGCCGCCGCACCACAGCCAGTTGATGGTTGATGAACAGGACCCCGTGGAGGCTGGATGAATAGTAGGCGGTGGAGGCTGGATGAATAGTAGCCGTGGATGAACAGTAGCCGTGGATGAACAATAGCTGGTGGAGGCTGGAGGAAGTCGACGGTAGATGAACAGTAGCTCATGGAGCCTAGAGCGAGGCAGTAGACGATGGATGAACACGACCCGGTTTCAATTGTAGGTGCTCGAACAAGAGTCTGTTTGCTCTGTTCTACAGTATGCCACACCCCTCCCGATCTACAGGACCCTGTTTCGACCGTAGGCGCTCGAGCAGAAGTCTGTTTCCTCCCTTTTGCGGTATGCCAGACCCCACCCGATGAACAGGATCCCCTTTCGACCGTACAGTGTTGAACAGAAGGCCGCTTCCTCCATTCTGCAGTACGCCAGACCTCGTTTCGGTTGTTTCGTCCAAGCCCGGTTGGCTCCCGATGAACACGACGCATTCCGTTCCCTCCCAATGAACACGACACAGTTTCTCTGTTTCGATCCAGTCGGTTGGCTGCTGATGAACAGGACGACGTTGATGTACGCGTTCGAGACCCCGCCCGTATGTACGTATGTAGCCGTATTTACTTTCTTGCAGCGTGGCTGTACGTACGTGTACATGATATAGACGGGACTGAGTGACGGTGGTTCTACTACGACACGTGCTACTCCTTACTCGCCCATGATATAGAGAGACCGATCGACCGCTATGTATGTACACGTTCGTGACCAGGATAACGCTACGTGGGTTCCTACTATCATGGGGTAAGGAGGCACTTCCTTCCGTGCGAAGATGTACCTAGCCGGTCCCAGCTGTCAGGGGAAACATTTTTTCGCGAAATAGAGAGGCCGTTCCGATGGGTCCCCGCTGTCAGGTGGAGGAATCATTATTTTGCGCTTAATAAGGAGGCACTTCCTTGCGTGCATCCATTGACCCAGTTGTCAGCCTCTCCACATACAGTCCTCTTCTGATGGAAGTCCTTCATTAACCATGTTGACCACGACGCGCCGAGAGCACCAAGGCGGTGGACGACCGCGAGGCCTAGGAAGGGAATGACACAGAGCCGGGGATGACTCAACAGTTGTTTCCCACACGGAGGGGAGTACGAGGGTTTACCGGTTCGTCTGCCGTCGCCGGAGAATAACAGGAGGTGTGGGTGATTAGAGGGATGGCCAGGCCAGCGATGGTAGTAGGGCGGGGCGGTGAGTCCTGTGCGGCAGCACTGCCGCCCAGGAGAGATAGGAGCAAGATCAGTGGTTGAAGAAGCAGCACGGCTGTTGGATTAACATCCAACGGTCCAGCTGCTAGAATCATTTGTTGATTAAGTTAACAAAGCCCTGCATACGCGTCAGCTTAGTAGGCCTACAAGTCAGCCCCCAAATCTGCCGGGTCCTAGCTGTCATCTGGGGGAATAGTTTTTTCCCATAACAAGGAGGCACTTCCTTCCGTGCGAAGATACAGCCACTCGGTCCCACCTGTCAGCGGGAGAAATCATTTTTTCATAATAAGGAGGCATTTGCTTGTGTGGTTCCCTACTGTCAGCCTCTCCACTTACACCCCTCTTCCAATTGCTGTTGTTTGTTGACCATGTTCACCACGTCGCACAAAGAGCACCAACGCGGTGGACGACGGCGAGGCCCAGGAAGGGAACGACCCAAAGTCGGCGAAGCCGCAGCAGCGGATGCCCACGCTGTGGGGAGTACGAGGGCTGACTGGTCAGTTGCCGGGTGAGGCTGACATCACCGGAAAATAACAGGAGGTGCAGGTGGGTAGAGGGATGGCCTAGCGGCGGCACAGCCGGCCACTGGAGGAGCGAGCGGGTAGTCCCGCCGGCGCTGGTTTGGGCTGCTAGAGCAGAAAGATCAGAGATTGAAGAAGCACGACGGTCGTTGGATGGACATCCAACAGTCACTGCTCTGTGTTGACTAAGTTGACAAAGCCTTGTGTATGCGTCAATTTTTTTAGGACAGCGTCATCGTCAATCTAGTAGGCCCACAAGTCAGCCTCCAAATCTGTGGAAAATAGCATACAACCCATTTACCATTATTTTCAATAATTTACAGCCCATTTGCTAATCTGTAAGGATATTTTGAAGCCCATATTCTTTTTATTAGCATTACAGTCCATATTCTAGCCACTACTAAAAAATCAATGAAATTTTGCATATTTTGGTGGGGTCCGAACTCTTTTAATCACGAAATTTTGAGTCGCGTTAAAAATAATTTTAAAAAATTATATCAAAATCAAATACAAAGAAATTTTCTCCGTAAAAAATGAATGAAATTTAAAATCTTGAAATCCGAAAAAATAAAATTGAATGTAATTTCTGGTTGGCTTTTGTTTTAAAATTTACAACCCATTTCTTACTACTTCTAGCCCATTTTCTGGGGAAGCCGAATACATCCCTCCTCATCTTGAAAATTGCAGCTCAGCAAGGCTGAGAAAAGCAAGTAGGCCTCGGTTGGGTATTCTCCAAAAAACTAGAACTGGGCTAGCCATTTTCAGAAAGAAAAAAGATATCAACTGGGCTTATCACGTGCGTAAATAAAAGCATGGGCTAGAGGGCCACAGCCCCCGCACAGCGCGTAGTTGAGCTCCGTCTCTAAAACTAAAAAAACAACTGGGCGAGCTGCTGGGTCCCTGGTGTTAGTCGCTCATTGTGTAATTTCTCGTTTATTGACTACATTGATAATAGCGTGGGACCTGGATGTCAAACCATTAGGAGGAAGTATTTTTTCACTTGTAATAATGAGGCACCTGCTTGCGTAATGCCATGACCCTGGTGGGTCCCTACTATCAGCCTCTCCACGTACAATCATCTCATGATTACTCTCGGCAGTTGACCAAGTTGACAACGCCAGACGGCGGCGGGCACACCATGAGCGAACCAAGGCGGAGAACGACGACGAGGCCTCGGACGAGAACGAACAGGAGTCGTGGAAGATGCGATAGTGTAGTGGCAGGCGGAGGGGAGTACGTGGGCAACCACATGTAACTCAAGCTTACAAATAGTACAAAAGCCCAAGGATTAATTGTTCATTAAATTTAGACAAAACCCAGATTGAACATGGCAATAACATCTAACCCAACCACTATTTTTGACAGTCACAACAAATGGATTGGTCTGATCCATAAAATCAACATCATGTGCCAAAAAATTTATTGAAACATGACCACAAGTGTTGTAAATAGAAGCCGAGCACATTCAGAAGCCCATTTGTCCACCTGAAACTTGTTTTTTTGCTGTTCAACATGTCCGTCCATGAGAAATTTCTTGTTGAAAAACTTAAGCCTCATGGACAATAGTAACCTCGCATTCAATAGGAAGAATGTAACAAAGCTTCTGTTTGCCTAGTTGGATGCATATTCTTCCATCGTTATTGTCCTCAAACGAATATCATGAGTACTGAGGAAATCCGGGTGCTTATTATGCCACTGATTGGTTATATGTTTTACTCCATGTGTTAGTGCCTAAGTAGATACTGAAAAGAGTTAAGGTCTAAAATAAGAGTATGTTGAAAGAGCGACAGCTGAATGGTTAATTCTAGTACAATATATACGGGCTTTCAATGTGCATGAAATCATCACCTTTATATACAAATTCTCCAGACATGGAAAGCAACGCAGCAAGCCAATAATTATGTTTAGATCATAACTAAACATTCCAATATATAAGATCTTGACAGAATCAAGCAGCATTGATAGGCTATCCATGGACGAACTCTTCATTGAGCATATAACATAATATTAGTACCCAAAGTGTACTCCAAGATGATATAAAACTTATGCGCACAAATGAAAAATGCAGCTTATGACTACAAATGTGTAGATGATAATATATATGGTACCTGAGTAAGTGTGGAGCCAAAAAGCAACTTCTGATAATTAAACGGATCATGAATTACACCCAAGGTCTCCAGTTTGGGCGCAGAGACGACAGTTATTTGCGAATGTATATAACAATAATGAAGGAGCAACCTTTGAAGTGAAGGGGCATCTTCGATGATGAGCTGGTGTGCTTCAAAATAAATTCCGATGCTTTTAAGGTGAGGCGACTTTATTTGGAGATAACTGATATGGATTTCTATTCCCAAAACAATCAGCAAGCACCCTAGGGTAGGGCAACTAGAGTGGATGATGTTGTGGAGTGAGGCCTCCGACAGATAAACCACCACAAGCGAAAGTTTTTTTGAGCAGTGGGAGTCGAAGCATTTGTACCAGATCGTCTGGTAGACGGCACCGGGCGAAGGTGGCAGTGTGGGGAGAGGAGGAAAACCACGAGATGGACAACAGTGGTGTGGGCACAAATTCTTGGTGTTCGATTCATGGTGTGTAACTTTCGTCGTAATGGTAGAACTCAAACTCCTGGAGTTTTTCGAATTCAGGGGATGTCAACCAGGTGTCCACCATGCAGGGTATGGACAATAGGTAGTGTGTCAGGATGCAGAGACGTTGAATGGAGCCCTGGTGGGAGGAGATGATGGCTCTGAGGAGTTCAAAATCATTAATGATAGATAGCTGACGACACTCAAGATTAAGGGGCGTGGCGCGCCATAGAGGGCGCCACCGAGCTGAGAGGACTTGGGTAAGGCAGCAATCCTTGGTGTGGAGAAGCGAGATGATCTCCCCAAGGATGGCATCTGGGAGATTGCTGATGCAGTCCACCCGAGATTCTACAGGTTCCTCAGATCTGGTGGGGGCCTGCCGCTTCTCTCCACGCTGCAGGGTGCAGGATCTACAACTGGCGTCACCGCTGGCGGGAGCCTCATCTTCTTGGCGCTGGGGCCAGCCGACTCCATTTTCCTTGCGGGCGTCGCGCCGAGCTCACGGGTTTGAGCAGAGTAGCCAGAGACGAGCCTAGTGGCAGTGCGAGTGGGGAAGAAGGGGGGCTGGGGTTTTCTGTAGGAGTGGAAGAAGAGGAGCAGACGTTTTCTGTATGAGTGAGGAAGAAGGTGAGCAGGGGTTTTCTGCACGAGTGAGGAAGACCGAGAGCGGGGGAATTAGGGGGTGACAAAAGCGGGAGAGTCCAGCGAGCTGCAGTATAGGTGGAAGCGAGGAGGAAGGAGAGTTTTTCTAGGATCGCCCCTCTTCAAGAAAAATGGGCTTTTCCTCGCAAAAAACAAAAACAAATGGGCTTTAAGATGGATAGTCTTTTGTGTCGGCCTAGTCGGTTGCCCGTGTTTGGTAATGGAGGGCCTTAACACTAGAGGCAGCCCATTAGAGACACTATCCAGCTTATTGCCCATTCGAAAGAAAAAAAGAGACTCCTCCAGCTTAATTATGGCTCCTCCTCGGTAACATTTTTCAACTTGAAAAAAAGTTATAGCTCCTTCTCGGGCCGGCTTGGCATCCACCAAATTAGCGGATGTTGTACTGCATGCAGACACTCACACTGGTCATAGCGCGGCAAAATGAGGGGTCAAATAAAATGCCCACAATATACATAGATTGTAAATGTTGACACGCTAGTCAATATTCACACTAAACTAAGCTTTAGAAGATATGGTATGCATACTAGTAGCTAACATTCACAAGCACTTAAGTTCAACATGTTTACGCATCTAGATGATTCACAAGACTATAACCAAGACAAAGTTGTGAGAAGGTGTAGAAATAAAGAAAAAACTATCGATGCTTCTCTGAGCAAAGGGCCTCCCTATGCACGCATTAATTTCCTGGGCATGCTTCTTTCTGGTCAATGTTGCATGCACTTTTTGCATGTTGGCAACTCCACAGCTACCTTGATGGCTCATCTTGCAGTTTACGCTGACACATTGCAGCAAACAGAGGAGGCAATAGTGATCACTGAACATTAGACCATTTTGTGCAGTTCCACTGAAATCATCTTCATTGTCCTAAATGTGAAAAGATAGGAAAGCGTTGTACTTAAACGGTGTCGCAAAATAGTAGCACATATCAATAGCTCGACATGATAAAACACGATCATCTGGACGGAGGGGATATTGAACTGCGTGAGGAAGATTATGCATAACTTTATAGGTGGTTAGTTGATTTCCACCTTGGGATCTCCTATGATGGCACGGAGGAAATTCTATGCAATCGATGAGCTTCCTTTCGTGTGGTTGTAGAAAATTTGTCCGACTAACCCCATTATCATTTTTGTGCAATTCCACTAAAATAATGCACAGTTGTTCGCATCACCCCTACTCGCAAGCCAGGCCATCAATGACAGGTCTATTTTATCTTGCGTTGACGGCGTGGTAGCGGTGCTTGTTAATTAGCTCCTCCACACATGACAGGCTCGTTCCACACTGCAAACAGCAAGTCAACGTATGAATAAGCTTATTTCATCTTGCGTTGATCATTCTACCTAGTTATGAATGTAGGAATACCTAGAGTACTGTGAGGTCAGCTGACAGCAGGTTCCACCAAAATTGAGGTTTGTGCTTCCGTTCGCACAGATAGACACCATATGGAGATAGACAACCCTGTTTGCACAAATTTGTAACATGGTTATTTAAGCAGTGTCATTTTTTGCAGCGGCATATTATTAATAGCAGCATCTCATATGTTATCAATGGCATTACAGTGACAGTATGAAAAGGTGCCATTAACTAAGAAGTTCCATCACATCAAATCAACACTGGCACTAGATTAACAGGGGCTTACATTAACATGCATAACAATTGCATTATTACTCTGTGATGAGAGATTGGGAGTAGCACTTGATCAGTACGTACGTGCACGGTTAACAGGAACGATCGTTCTAACAAAGGGTGATACGGAAAGGAGAAACACATCCTCGTGTCAACCATTGTGCAATTAATTTTTGTGAAGTTCAACGGAGATGCGACTATGTTACCGGTGTCAGAGTTTAGTGTAACGACCCAAAACACTCTTTATGAGAAATAAAGCAAGACAGAAGCATTTCATAAAACGGTGGTGGCATTGATTCTGTCACAGCCCTAGAATTTGATTGAAAATAGTTGCACAAGCATCCATGCATCATGTCTAAATTTATTTGAAAGTTGAAATGGGAATTGTTCAAACCCTAGCACCAGATCAAATCAAATATGTTCAACCTAAAATAATCTTCAATGAGCCCAAAATGCCCTTAAGAAAAGTTCATGATTTCTGGTTAAGGTGGAAACCTCTGCCAAAAATGATGAATATATTTCTAGGACATTTTTGGATTTTTGAATTAACTCGCTACCTATTTGAATTGGAGCTAATAAATGTTATAAAATAAGTTATAGCTCCACTCTGGATTTATTTTTTTGGGCATATGGAATAACTCAGAGAGAGCCCATGAATATTTTCAGAATTTATGAAAGTGGTTTGGCCTTTGAATCAAACCAAACATATTGAAATAAATTGAAAAAAGAGAAGGAGGGAGTACCTGTAACTTACCTGGCCCAGGAGAGAAGCGAGGCCACCAGGCCCATGCGCCAGTCATCCTCAACCTTGTGCCAGTGGGCACAAGGGCGTGTGCCCACGGCGCGCGCGCATGCGTGAGGCCACGTCCTTCCTGCTTGCTCTTTGCTGGAGACGACCCCGAGCGCCACGCACTCCCTGGACCTCTCGCTCATCCCCCTCCTCTGCTCTCTCTCCCGCCAACCGAACGCATCGGAGAGCGCCGCCGTGCACCGCCGCGGCCACAACCATCCCCTTGCCCCTCGATCATATCCCCGAGCTCTACATCCTCGTGCTGCATCTCCCCAATGAAGGAAGCAGACCTGGACACCTAGCATTGACGGAGCCATCATCGTCTTCGAGTTTTGGCAGCCGGCAATCTCGCCGCCGATTCGCGGCAACCGACGCGCCCCGCCTCTACGTGCTACTCCTGCGAATCTATGTGAGCTCCTGCCATTATCCCTCTTGTTTCGTCGTCGTATCGGTGTCGTAGTTGTGCTAGCCGCCGTGCCCGAAGCTCGCCGCCGCCGACCATACTGCCGACAAGGCTAGAGCTCAAACTCGTTGCTCCCGACCATGCCATCGCTCCCCTTGCATCTCCAGGAGTTCGGTGAGCCCATCGGCGAGCATCCCCATGCCCTGTAGCCCGCGCCCGCTTGAAGACGTTCCTTGGCCGCCGCCGCAAGCTAGTTTCGGCGAGCTCCAGCCACCCCACGCCCTCCCACGTGCCTCCCCTGGATGCGCGCGTGCAAGGGCACCCCTTTGCTGCCCTTGGCTTGACCTAACACCGCCCGTAGCGCCGCTCCGGCAACCCTCCGCAGCGATTTGAGGTCACCGCCAGCCAAACTCCGGCGTGCTGACGTGGCGTCATTGGATTAGGTGCTAACCATGTTTAGTTAGAGCGCGGAGCCACTGACAGTGGGCCCCAGCGCGGGGAAAAACCAAGTCAGCACTGGATTTGACCGGGATTAGTCCTTGTGTCAATGGCACGCGGGTTCCACCAGTCAGGTTTGACCCTGGTCAACTCGGTTGCCCTGTGATGCACTAGTGACACAAAAATGACATCATTAATCATTTTCTGGAGTAAAAATAATCTAGGAAATTCCAGAAAATGTTTAAAACATCAAAAACTCATAGAAAATAATCTATAACTCCAATGAAAAAAAATTATATATGAAAAAATTTCAGAAAAATATGAAGAATCTGTTTATGCCATGGCCAAGCATGTTTCAGCAAGTTAACCTCACTGAATAGGACAAATGATGATTAGGGCAATTTATGAAATAACATTTGGAGTTGGAATTTGATTTTGTTTGAATTCCACTTCAATTAACTTGGCCAGATATTGCATTAGGTGAATTAAGTACATTACCATGACATGTCATTCATGTGAATGTGAATGTGAATGTGCATTGGATTGATTGTGTTCCTTCTTTTCTAGTTGGTGTTGTTCCCTCTCGATATCCGATATTTCCAACATTGTGATCGTTGTCACTGATGAAGAGCAATACTATCTTCAGAAGTGCCAGGCAAGAAAATCCCCCTTTGATCACTCCAACACAATCCCACTCTCTCGTTCCTGCTCTCTTTTACTACATTAGGACAACAATGATTCAACTGTTACATGTTGCGGTCGTTGAACCCCATTCCTTTGCATGACATTTCTTTGCCACGGTAAATAGTTGAAACCCACTAGCATGAGTAGGAGTTGTTTGAGCCATGATGTGCCTACTCATTCATGCTTGCTTATTACGCCTACTATGCTTAGAGTTGTGTCAGGTCTGATCCATCTGGGATGGATTGGGATGGTGATGAACATGTCCTACCATTTAGAGCTAAGTGTGTGAACAAGATTTGGTAAAGGTAGCGATGAGAGACCATGTAGGAGTACATGGTGGGTTGTCTCATTGAAACCTTCTCAGGAACTGATTTCTGTGTTTGTGATCCAAGACAGTTACTACCACACATTGGGCTCCGGGCAATCCAAGCTCTCTTGACTTATTAATCGCCTTAATCCCAGTCCAGGAATTGCAACTAGTTCCTGGTGTTTGTAGGTTGTGTTACTAGTCTACCAAGTGGCACCCGGCCAGGTGGGCTTGGGACAGACTAGGCGCAGTGGCACGGTGTACCAAGTGGCACTCGGATGGTGGGCTTGGGAACCCTGCTCACATCATTTGGGGCCGTAGTGGAAACCCCGGCCTGACTTCCTTGCGGATGGAATTCGAATAGGCGATAAACCTGGACTAGAGACTTGTGTGGTTAGTCAAGTCGTGGCCGACATCCTCGCTGGGCTTCCGCTTGAAGGTTGCTGAGTAAATTTCGTCTAAACGGTGATAAGTGGTGAGAGCGTGTGTGAAGAAGTACACCCTTGCAGGGTAATATGATCTATTCAAATAGCCGCGTCTGCGGATATGGACTACTTGGAACGCTTACATTGTTAATAGACAAGTGAAAGTGGATACTCTGAAATGTGCAAGATAAGCGTGAGTGCTATGGATTGCCCTCTCGTAGGGAGACAGGAGCGGATCCATAGTGGTGTATTGATATGATGAATTTGTGGACTCGTTTGCGCCACCTCAAAAGAGTTACTAGCAATCGTAGTACATGATAGCCACTGAGTCAAAGATGGCTTGCTGCAGTTAAACCCCACCAGCCCTTTGTTGATACTGATGCATATGTAGCAAGTTCTGATGTAGGTCTTGCTGGGTACGTTCATCCTCACGTTTGCTACATTTATGTTTTGCAGAGGAGACTTTGGTCACACTACTAGTTCCATGTAGCGACCCGACCTCAGACGGTCAAGTCTGTGTGCTGAAGTGTCATTCCTGGATCGGTATGCTGACACACACACAGTACTTGAGGATTTATAACAGAGGTAAATCACATGTATAAAGTAACGTAAATACTATTACCTCCATCCAAATAGCGGAAGTAACAACAAGGTTGTTGATTCCCATCAACACCAATGGCAAGGTTGAGTGTAGAAATCGTAACCCTAACGTATCACTTACTCGCCGTAAGATTCCTGCAACATGAGACGTTGCAGCCATATAGGTCAGTACATTGAATGTACTGGCAATTTCACACTGTAGAGCAATGTTGAATAATGGCTACCACTACATCCATATTTGGGTGGTGGAGGCTCTATGGTTATAGTGTTTTGCGAAAAGCCAATTTTTTCCTACAACAAAGGAATGTGTTTTATTTAACTATCATGGTGGTTGAAACATTGAGAGGGTACCCCCTACTCAATACCAATTAAAAATAATTATCAACCCAACATATTAAATTAGAGTGATGAGATCAACATGATAATCCAAGAACCAGATACTCAAGATGTCCATAACCGGGGACACGGCTAACCATGATTAGTTTGTACACTCTGCAGAGCTTTGCGCACTTTTCCCCACCAGACTCAATCTCCTCCATTGGATTTCTCGCACTTCATGGTGTTCGAGAAATGGATGACCGAGACATAGTCTTTCGGAAGCATTAACTCTAACCCCGGGTAGACAGTACCAACCTACATCCCCTACATCTGCTAGCCTACCACTAGAAGAGGTCATGCAACCTACTCAACTATGCTAGAGCCCATAATAGCTTGTGGCTGCACACGGAAGTTTCTAGCATGAATAATCTTATGATCCCTTTGAGCCTGGGTGGTGGACCATAGGAGGATCACACGGTATAACCCCTAGATCTCCTAGGACATCACTGGTATAACCCCAGGTGTCCGGGCAAGTCCACTGGTATATCCCCAGGGTGCCCCAACCAATCCACCTAGAAGTGTATTAAAGTAGCCACCTTAAGTTAACCATTAAAGATAACTCTCACATCTGTCATGAATACACTCAACCAATCCACATCTACGAGCATAGCATAGCAGTACGAGCATAATGTAGAAGTAACTCCCAAGGTTTGAATGCAGGACAATAGGTTCCTACCTCATCAACTACTTCCCAATACCCACATGTTATCACTTCCTATCCATGCAATGTTTGAGGGTTGAAACTAATGCATAAAAACTGGGTATTAAAGGGATATTGTGACGCCCGGATAATTAGGCTACAGTAATCCCACGTTAATGATGCCATGTCACCACGGTTACTGTTGTTAATCTCGCGTTAGTTCAAAACCAATTCAAATTCAAATTTGCTTTTAAGTCAACCAACAAAAAATTTCAAACATTAAAACAAAAATGTTCGTAGTGTGCCAATTAATGCCTAGGTATTTATGGTGAAGAAATCATGCTTTTACAAAGTGTCTAAATACTTTAAAACGAATTAAAACAATAAAGGAAAGTAATAAATAAAAATAGAAAACAAAACAAAAACCCAAAGAGGGTAAGGAGAAACCTCCCTCCCACTGGGCTTCGGCCCAGCAGGCCACCAGCCCAACTGGGCAAATGCCCAGCCAGCCACCCCCACTCCTCTCCTTATCCCCTGGACCTGGAAACCCTAACCCCTCTCGACCGCACACTCCCCCCCACTCCCCACGTCTCTCCTCTCGCCCTCCCGATCCGATCAGGATCGGGGACAAACCGGCTCCACCCCGCCGCAGGACGCCGTCACCGGAGGCCACCCCGCCGAACCGCTCCCTCGCCGGACTGGCTCCCCGTCGCCCGGTCGTCCCCGTCTTCCTCCTCACGCACCACTGCCCCCGTTCCCTACGCACCATGGTGAGGCCAACCCCGGCCTCTCTTTCCCTCCCCGCCTTGCTCGCCGTACCCGTGGCCTCCCCCTGCGCGCTACTTCCATTGTTGCTTTGTGTTGTTGCTTTTCCTGCCACTGATGCTGTCGGCCCGCCTGGCTGTGGCCTTGGTCCACCTTCGCCACGCCCGAGGCCGTGCCCCTACTGCTCCAGCCGCGCGCCACGCCGCCGCAGCCTGCAGCCCGACCCCTCGCGTGACCCCGCTATCCTCTGTTGCGCCCGCTCCGGCCAGCCCCCTGCCCCGCTACCCCGGCGCTCCCTCCCTCGCTCGCCTTTGCCTCGCCGCTTGCCGCGCCTCGCTGACCGCGTGCGCGCCTCCGCTCGCCCGCACCGCGCCTCGCCGCCGGCCTGTTGCTGCATCGCCTCACCTTCCCCCTCTGCTGCGCTGCTCCCCGGCCGCCCCCTCTCGCTCGCCTCTCCCTCGCCGCGCATTGCTCGCGGGCGCGCGCGCACCACGCTACTCTGGCCACTCCGGACCCCTCCCGCACATGCCCCGCTCGGCCCCTGCTGGTCCCAGCCACCGCCGCGACCAGCGCGTCGGGGCCGCGCCCTGGCCGTCTGGCTTGGCCACGCCCACTCCCCGTCCGCCCCGCCCCGCCTCGCCTCTGTCCCACCGCCTGAGGCCGCCGCCACCTCTTCCCCTACGCTCGCCCGTGCAGCCCCTGCCATTGCCTCGCCGGCGCCACCGGTCCCCCTGCGCCGGCCCCCTGCCGGGTCTGCCCGCACTGGGCGTGCGCCCACTCGGGCGTGTCCTACGCCCACGCCCGCTGGCGGCGCCCGATAGGCCCCTAGGGCCAATGACATGTGGGGCCCGGCCCCCGAACGTTTTAATATAAAAACAACAAAACAAAATTGAAAAATTAGAAAAAGATAATAATAATAATAATAATTAATTTAATTAATTAATTAACTTAATTAATTCTGTTTAATTAACCTAATTAACTATGGTTAATTAGCTAAACAGTCAATGACATGCGGGACCCACACGCCAGTTTGACCCAGTCAACGCCCTGTTGACCGCTGACATCATGCTGACGTCAGCATACACTATTCTGGATAATGTTGAATTAAAATAATTAAATAAATTCTAAAAATGATTAAATCTTTTAAAATTAATATAAAATAAACCGTCGCTCGGATGGAAAAACTTTGTACATGAAAGTTGCTCAGAACGACGAGATGAATCCTAGTACGCAGCCCGTTCGTCCACCACACATCCCTAGCATAGAGAACACGCAACTTTCCCCCTCCGGTTCATCTGTCCGAAAACACGAAACACCGAGGGTACTTCCCGGATGTTTCCCCTCTTCGCCGGTATCACCTCCTTCTGCGTTACGGCACACCTAGCACCGTTACTTGTCGTGTCATGCATCGATATGCATATGCTTGCATTGTATTCATTGTTTCTTCCCCCTCTTCTCTCGCTAGACACCGAGACCGACGCCACTGCTACCCAATACGACTACGGTGTTGACGACCCCTCCTTCTTGCCAGAGCAACCAGGCAAGCCCCCCCGCTTGACCACCAGATATCGCCTATTCCTTCTCTCTACTGCTTGCATTAGAGTAGTGTAGCATGTTACTGCTTTCCGTTAATCCTATTCTGATGCATAGCCTGTCCTTGCTACTACTGTTGTTACCTTTACCTGCAATCATACATGCTTAGTATAGGATGCTAGTATTCCATCAATGGCCCTACATTCTTGTCCGTCTGCCATGCTATACTACCGGGCCGTGATCACTCGGGAGGTGATCACGGGTATATACTTACATACATATTATATGATACATGTGGTGACTAAAGTCGGGTTGGCTCGTAGAGTACTCGCAAGTGATTCCGATGTGGGGGGCTGAAAGGACAGGTGGCTCCATCCCGGTAGAGGTGGGCCTGGTTTCCCGAAGGCCCCCGATGGTTACTTTGTGGCGGAGTAGACCACCTAGAAGAGAGGTGGGCCTGGCCCTGGTCAGTGTCCGCGGTTACTTCATAATAACACGCTTAACGAGATCTTGGTATTTTATCTGAGTTGGGTCGTTGACCTTATACGCACTAACCGCCACGTGGGACAAGATATGGGCAACCGGCGTCGTGGTATCAGCCGAAGCCTTCGTGACGTCGGCGACTGAGCGGCGCGCGCCAGATTGGACCGTAAGCCCGCGCTTGTATTAAGGGGGCTAGGTCTGCGTCCGGCCGCCCTCGCAACATGAAGGTGTGCAATGGGCGATGGGCCCAAACCCCTGCGCCATAGGATTTAGACCGACGTGCTGACCTCTTTGTTGTGCCTAGGTAGGGCTGCGACGTATTGATCTTCCAAGGTCGGGCATGACCCAGGAAAGTGTGTCCGGCTAAAGAGGATCGAGCGTGTCGGGTAATGTGGTGCACCCCTGCAGAGAAGTTTATCTATTCAAATAGCCGTGTTCTTCGGTAACAGGACGACTTGGAGTTGTACCTTGACCTTATGAGAACTAGAACTGGATACTTAATAAAACACACCCTTCCAAGTGCCAGATACAACCCGGTGATCGCTCTCTAACAGGGCGACGAGGAGAGGATCGTCGGGTAGGATTATGCTCTGCGATGATACTTGGTGAACTTACCTTCTACTCTCTTCTACATGCTGCAAGATGGAGGCTGCCAGAAGCGTAATCTTCGACAGGATTAGCTATCCTCCTCTTATTCTGGCATTCTGCAGTTCAGTTCACTGATATTGCCCCTTTACACAGATACACATGCATATGTAGTGTAGATCATTGCTTGCGAGTACTTTGGATGAGTACTCACGGTTGCTTTCTCCTTCTTTTCCCCTTTCCTTTGTACCTGGTTGTCGCAACTAGAGGTTGGAGCCCCAGAGCTAGACGCCACCGTCGATGACGACCCCTGCTACACCGAGGGTGCCTACTACTACGTGTAGGCCGCCGACGACGACCAGGAGTAGTTTAGGAGGATCCCAGGCAGGAGACATGCGCCTCTTTCGATCTGTATCCCAGTTTGTGCTAGCCTTCTTAAGGCAACTTATTTAACTTATGTCTGTAATCAGATATTGATGCTTCCGCTGAATCGTCTATGATCGAGCACTTGTATTCGAGCCCTCGAGGCCCCTGGCTTGTATTATGATGCTTGTATGACTTATTTTATTTTTAGAGTTGTGTTGTGATATCTTCCTGTCAGTCCCTGATCTTGATCGTACACGTTTGTGTGTATGATTAGTGTACGATTGAATCAAGGGCATCACAACTCTCACATCTGTCATGAATACACTCAACCAATCCACGTCTACAAGCATAGCATAGAAGTATGAGCATAACGTAGAAGTAACTCCAAAGGTTTGAATGCAGGACAATAGGTTCCTACCTCATCAACTACTTCCCAATACCCACATGTTATCACATCCTATCCATGCAATGTTTGAGGGTTCAAACCAATGCATAAAAACTGGGTATTAAGGGGATATGATCAAAGTGTGAACTTGCTTGTACTGTTTATGAATATGATTCGAACTCATAACTCCTGATAGTTCTATTCTTCACACTCCGGTCAATCTAGCGTAAGCAAGCAATAATAACCACAGATAAGCAATCAAGCAAAAGAATCGACGAAAAGATCTCAGAAAACTGTGAAAAGAAGCAAATAACTCTTGCAATAGAAAACAATTTCTAACAGTACCAAAATTGGTTGAATTTGGCCTTATCAGAAAGTTTAGGTCAAGAGCTTCGATTAGCAAAAAGAATCAACTCAAACGGAGTTTTTAAAACTCAAGTTCTGATCAAACGAAGTTTAAATACAATTCTGTTTGAATTCAAATTTTAAAACTTTCAAAAACAGGTTTAAGTTGGATTACTGGATAGAGGGGTTCATAATGAAGAAATTCGCGTTGGTTTCATCTAATTCCAACTAACGAGCAAAAAGTAGTGATCGTTTTAAGACTAGGGACTAATCTGTAAAAACTTTAATCACGGATAGGTCCCTAACGAAAATAACAGAAAAAGAAAAGACTAAAAAGCGAACGTTCGTTTATCTAATCTAAACAGCAGACGTTCTCTAAATAACTAGATTAAATCAGAAAAACCGGGTTTTAACGAAAAACAAACAAAACCTGAAAATAAACCGATCTAGGGTTTGGTTTATACCGGTTCGCGAAAAAGACCGGCTGGTCGGGCGGACCGGGTTTCGGCAACGGCGGCGGTTTCTGGCGATCTCCGGCGACGGCGGCAGCAACTCCGGCGACAACGGGCGAAGACTGTGGCGAGAGCGGCGCGGGGGCGGAGACGCTAAGCGGCGGCGGCGCTAAGAGGCAGCAGTGGCGAGGTTCGACATGCGGCGCGGCGGCGGTGGTTGGCAGTGGCGGTGGCGCGGCAAAGTGCGGCGCGGGGCGAAACAAGGAGAGAGATGGGGCCGGGCCTCGGGTGTTTATAGGGGGGCGAGGTGGCTTGGAGGAGGGGGCAGGAGGAGGCCGGAGGCGGCACGACGCGAGGTCGGCGGCGGCGCGGCCGTGGCGGCGGCGGACTCCCGAGCGGAGTCCCGCTCGGGGACGAAGGAGGCGAGCAGCGTGGGCTAGGCTGTGGTCTGGCCTGGGAGCTGGGCCGGCCCATTCGGTGGGGAAGGTTTTTTTTTAAACCACACACAAACAAAAGTAAATAAAACAAAAGAAATAAAAATATTATATAGTCACATAATATATCAGAATTTTCAGAAAAAGATTTCCTACAACATGAACATTTTTCTAGCATCAAATAAAATCCACAAAAATTTAAATAAAGCAAAGAGTGCTACTGTTGCATTAAAACCTCATAAAAATCATTTTAAAAATACCAAAATGATTTCAAATTTATTTCTCTCCAATTTTCTATTGTAGGGAATCATTTTACCCTATTTTCCATATATTTTATTTTTGGAGAAAAATAATTAAAACCCAAATAACTCCAATTTGAAAATAATTTCAAAAGGGATTTTCAATTTGATTCGCCGAAACTCCCAACTCATATTTCATATATTTTGAAGAAGTCATTTTATCTTCTGTCATGAAAATCATTGAGTTGCATGAAGTTTATGAATTGGAAATATTTCCGAATGAAATTCAAATCTTTTCAAAAACCCTTTTCATTCATTTAAATGGAAGAAGTCATATCATCTTCTCTCTAGGGTTTTGTATTTGAAAATAATTTGAATTCACGGAGATCATAAATGCAAAAATGAAAGTTTGGGAATGTCCTTTTATTCCCTCTCATTTAACTT
The DNA here is from genome assembly GCF_018294505.1 of Triticum aestivum. Lineage (NCBI taxonomy): Eukaryota > Viridiplantae > Streptophyta > Magnoliopsida > Poales > Poaceae > Triticum > Triticum aestivum. The sequence continues at coordinate 145,647,759 of NC_057805.1, forward strand.
CCAAAAGTTTCAAATTTCACTAAATTTCACATAATCAATCATAACTATCTATTTCATATAACATTCCAAAATTTAGAATTTTGGGATGTTACAAACCTACCACCCTTAAAATGAATCTCGTCCTCGAGATTCAGAGAGGCTAGAAAGAATTAGGTTAGGTTCGGGGGT